>NC_073702.1:80983132-81286163 GCF_023634085.1 Falco cherrug | reverse complement strand
TCTGGCCAGAGGTCATTTCAGAGGGGAGATCGTAACTCCAACTTCTTGTTTGCCTCTTCTCTGCTTTCACCAATGACCAGATTTAGTTGATTTATCTTTCTTGTAAACATAATGACTTTTATTCCTCATTTCACAGGAGTAGTGTGGAACATGTTTCATGCTTACATACTTAATTAAAAAAACTTAACAACTCTGGCATGTGTCTTGGGGGGTAGGAGGGTAGAGAGGTAACAAAGCTTCCCATGTCATCTAAAATGAAAATTTCATTTTCATAGTTTACATTCCAGACTTTGTTTTGTGTTTTTTTTCAGGAGCAATGAAATTGTGATGTTAACTTACAGCTTCCTGCGGGCGCTTGCCAGGCATCTTTAATCTAAAGCAAGAACCACAGAGAAGAACTGCATATTTACTAGACTATTAACACAAGAACAGCACTTAATAACTGGCTACTTCACCCTTGCCCTGAACTTCCTGTGCAGAGCTTACTGTGATTGATTTTACAGGTAGGTTTTCTATATAATATTAAACTATTCCAGTCTATTGGCTGGTCGCCCAGGCAGGCCACATAAAGAGACCCAGACAAGGTTGTTTTGTTCGATACAGAGTTTTACTAGGTTTTATAAATCAACCTTTCATTTTCAGAAGTGTGTTTGGAGAATTTTAGGGCTAGCACTACAGTTTGACAGAACTCTGATTTCTAGTACGATATTCTAAGAACTATTTCACCCTGTTCTCAGATACAGGACTCTGACAGTTATTTTGCTGTGTGGCTAAGACCTTGATCTTGCAAACAAATGTGTGAGTAAAGTAGTTGCAGCCTCAGGGCTTAAATTAGTTAGCATTCCACTTTGATTTCCATTGTAATTTGTACCATAAAATGTTCTCTCCTTCTGGATGCTCTGCCTAGGTTGAAGTCATTCAAATGCACCAAAACCAGGCAGTAGTTATGCCAGTTGTGCTTTTGTAGTTTTGCTGTTAAGAAGACCTTATGTTTGCTAAATGAATTGGAAGTTTTATGTATGTTTTGTTAAAGGTTTACTATTTAAGGTTGTTCTCTTTGATATATTTATTCTATAATCTGGTGACTGCATAGAACATGCAGGTTGTTCAAGAAGCGTGAGGTGCAGTGTGCAAGTTGCTTTCGCTGTAGCTGTACGCTGTAACCAGTAGTCTGGAGTCTGCCTGTGTGCTCTCTTGGTCATGGGATTTTTGCATTCATGGCTGGATATGTTTAGCTGAAGTAAGTAGAAACAGGACATATCCTAGCAGCGTAGCTAACTAAAAGAAAATACACAACATGGGTTTTACTTCTTTTAGGATGAGAGGAGAAAAACACAGCTTTTCCCCTTCAAGTATGGGTAGCTTAATAGGTAGTCATTTATTCCTAGAAGGTTGCCAGCTCAAAATATTTTCCTGTCCAACTACCTAGACTGTGTTTTTGTTAGGTGAGGGTCAGTTAAATTCAAGTCAAGCTGAATTGAACTGTATGGTCAGGCAAGGCCATGAAATAAGTGTTTACAAAAGTCTGGTGCCTGGAAAAGACCCACTCTCAAGTACCAAGGACAGGTTTTGATTCTGGGTGACCTGTAGACACCTTGGGAGGAGCTGCCAATCATCGTTACAAACTGTTAGCTAAGCCTGGGGGAGCCTACATGTATTGCTGGATGTTCACTAAAAAAAACTTGGATAGAGTCCTAGACTTATGTTGAATGGGGTAAAATTAATTAACTGCAAGTTTCCAGACCAGTGGCTAAGAAAAGAGGTCATTTGTGATATTTATGGTATTCCCTAGAGTAGAAGCTGGAAGGAATGAGCGTCATCTACCACCTCTGACATGCACCCTCAATTGGGCAGTAGTTTACATTCCAGCACTCTGCCTCAAGGAAGGCTTAGTACATTGTTACAGTTTTAGCCCTTGGTTTGTTTGGTGTTAGGTTTTGGGGGGGTTCCCCCCTCATAGGAGAGAGTTGCTCTCCAACAGAACATGGCTTTTTGGTTCCTGGTACCTCAAGTTTGTACAGCGTTTTGCTTACCTCAGGGTAGGGAAGTACACTTTGTTTTTAAGAGATTTCATTTTAAAGAGTTCTTTATTTTGTCCATCTTCTCACTTGCAGAGAATGCTCCTGCTCACAGATAGTGGGCCTAGCTGTATTCCTAGCTGTATACCACTGGCCATCTAATGATACCAGTGATGGTATTTCTGACTTGACTTTGTTTTGCCCGTGGAGTAATCATGGTGACAGCAGGTGTCTGAGATTAAACATTGAGCATCTACAGCCTGCCAGTCTTTAAACTTCCCAGAGAGATAAGCCATTAGCGACATGCAGGGCCTCCTCTAGATGAAAACTGTGGTACACCCTCTGTCATTGATTTATCTATGGAACTTTTCTGTGTGGCGCGTGCAGTAGAAATCCTGTATGTTCCATCAATGGTTGTGTTCTCCAGAACGAAGGAAATTCCTGAAAGCATTTCCTGAAAACAGACACTTAAGAAATAAATTATATCAGCCTCTATATGGAAGTTGGAGAATATTTGTGAAATTGGATTTTCTATTGTAAACAGAGACCAACGAACCTTCAAAGAATGTAGTCCTCTCTCTCTACCAGCATAGCATGGTTGCACCTCCTGGGCAATTGCAGCCAGTTTGGCAGAAAGAAAGAAGTAAAAAAATCTAATAAATTGCTATACATTTTTTTAAACACACACCTGGATATGAGGGATATAAGAGGAGGACCTTTTAAACAGTCTGAGGGGAATTATAAAGCATAAACAGAATCCTTATTAGGCAGAAGAGAAGCCACATAGAGCTCAACCCATAGCATAAATCCGTAGGAAACCAGGTTTCATTGTTTCTATTCTCCATGAAACAGCTTGCTTGCTTGCTCTTTTCAGTAATCTCCCACCTCCTACTTTTTCAAAAAGAAAATAGTCTCCTTGAAATTGCATGACATTTTATATGGTGTTCTTATATATTTGGTAGAAATAACAAGAAGAATTCACTCTGAAAAAAAAAAATCCAGCTTGGTTTGTTATGGCATGATAAAAATAAATTTGCTGTTATTTTGTTAATCTGTTATTTTGATATAGATACTTTCCTGCATATTTCAGATTTCAACGGAATTCTGCTCTATATTAGAGTCAATGGGATAAACTGTAATTGAGGAAGAACTTAACTGCAACAGAGAATAGATTTGATTGTATTGCTAAGTTTTTCAGTTGCTGTTTAAGGTGTAACAATTTTGTCCAGAAAATGTCATTCTTTTGATGGTTGGTTTCCATAGGCAGGAACATAAATGAATTTCTATACTATTTTGAGTGCTTGGTACAAGCTGCTATACTGGAACAAGTGCATCAAGCAGTAATTCTTGTAAGACAGTTCAGTCAGAGAAACTATAGGATGAATACAAAAATCCCAGGGAAGTGAAGCAAATTGTCTCCCACTGGGGCCTAATCTCCTTAAATGCAGTAAAAAAAATCTGAAGTTAACAGGCATGAATAGTTAAGAGAATACAAAGAAAAGCTAAGCCAGTCTGACAAGCTGTAGATATATATGTATTTAAAAGAATATAGTTTTCAAATTTATTTTCCTCAGAGATGCTTCTTTTTTGATTAATGGCTTTTATGCATAAGGGATGCAGTAATAAGCCCTCCGTTATACTGGTGGACAAGTGTAAAGGTGTTCCAGGAAGGCCTTAATGTCTCTTTGGCACTCACACAGAAGAGCGCAAATGCAGAGAGATCATGCAAATTGTTAGGAGTTGCTGAATCTGGTAGCTGGTGGGAGGAAAGGCTGCTCCTGCTCCTTGTTCCCCCATTCAACCAGTAGTGAGACTGAGCACGTATTGTATTTCCAATAGACACACGCCCACACACAGTGTACCTATATACATACATAAATGATTGGCCGTGCAGATCAACATCAACAGAAAACACAGCATAAACAGTAGCAATGGATTCATCCTGTTCCTCTCTCTGGCTGATCAGGGTGAAAGCCCTTTAATAGAAAATCTACACGTATATATACACACACACATACATACAGTAAGGTTCTGTCCAGAAGCTGACCGTAGATACTCAGTCTATCCAGTAGCTGGCTCCTGGATTTCTTACTCTCCCCAGTTGCTGGCAGCTGGATGTACAAGCCCCTGAGGCTTGTGGCTCCACTCCACTTGCTGTTACTCAGACCCTCTTGTGTATACACACACAGATGCAGGCACACATGTGCTCACTCATAAACAGGCACACTATGGATCCTCCAGGAACTGGCTGTAGGCATTCAGCCTATCCAGCAGCTGGCCCTGGACTCTCTTGTCTCCGTTTGCCTTGTGCACAGACACATAAATGCAAACAGTATCCAGGAGCTGGTTTGGACTACCAGATTGCTCCAGTAGCTGATTTTCAGACCCTCTGGTCTTTCCAGTATCTGACCCAGACTTGTGGCTGCTTTGATACTCAGTTCCCAAGCCTCTTTATCCTACTTGCTTGGTAATCCAGCTTCAGCTAATGATCGTACACTGACATGTGCACCCACAAAATATGTATATACTCTGGTCTCTGTGGTTGCTGGCACCCTAGACACAGGTGTCACTATGACCTGTGGTTCTTACTCCAGTTGCTGGCAATTACACCTTAATATGCTCCAATTTATCCTATTGCTGGCATCCCAGACACAATGGCCCTTATGATTCATGGTATGACTCCAGATGCTAGCATTTAGACCCCTCACTGCTTCCAGTCTCTACAGTTGCTTCTATGATCTGTGGTCTGACTCCAGTTGCTGGCACTTAGACATTAGACACACAGTGGCATACAGAATAAAGGGTTCCTGCACCCGAGAAAGTAGCTTAAAATGGAGTGAGCAAGAAGATGGGAAGACTGTGCTGATCAAGTGCAGGGCACGGACAGATAAAGAGTGATGACCAGCAACCTGTTCATATAAAATCAGCTCCTTTTATCCCTCTTATTTTTCCATGCTTGTTCTTCCCCAAACCACCTTGACCACTCCTTTTCCTCACCTTTGCTTCATCCCCTGAACATCCCCTAAGTCTGGTGCAGTCCCAATGGTGGGTCCCATACCTCTGTAGGCAGTAAACTCCCTTCAGTCTGTAAGGTGTTCTGGAGTGGTTTTCCATTGACTTATCTTGAGGGGCTCTGCACCCTGGCTGTGGGCTTAACCCCCTCCTGTGCTGGCTCTGGAGAAGCTGGAGCAAGTGCCTCTGATGAGGTTATTCAGATTCCCCGTTTGGCACTGTGCCTCTGTGCTCCTTGGTGTGCGTGGAGACAAGCCTTTAATCACAACCAAACCGATGAGGTGAGCAGACAAGCTTGTTTTCTGCCCTCACAAAGCATTTCAGGAGGCAATACAGTCCGTCCCACCTTTTGCTGGGTGAAATTACTTTTATCTTTCATAAATGGGAAAAAGGATTCAATGTCCTGCCCCACTGCCTAGATCTGTAGGTAGTACGATTCTTCACTGCCTGTCATTCAGGTTTGGTTGCAAATCTATACCAAGCCTGGTTTGCTGTGAATTGCATTGTTTTTCCCTCCACATCTATTATTTTATTGCTAGCCATTCTGTATCATGAAGTACTTCTGTAAATCTTGACATTCAGCTTTTGTTTTCTTCTACCCTGAACAATTTAGCATCAGCAGCAAGCCTTGTCACTTTACTGTACACTCTCCTCTATGTAATTTGTGATGAAGTTGAATAAAATAGCCCCTAGTGTAGATCCAGTGAACTTCATCATTGTGAAAAACATCCATTTACCCCTACATTTTCTTTCTTGTATTTTATACCATTATTTATTCACAATAAGATTACTCCAAGGCAGTTTGGCTCTTCAAAAACCTTAGGTGAATGGCCTTTTCAAAGACCCATTTTGGAAACTCAAATGGACTTTGTCATTTGGATTGTCTATTTCCATGTGCTCCAACAAAATCCAGGAGTTCTGTGAAACATGACTGGATTCTTGCCAGGACCAGACACCACATTCTTGCAGCGAGTTTGCAGACATGGGTATGTCAATAGGTTGATTCTTGCTGGCAAAGAGGAAAAGAAAATTATGCAACTGGCCCCTCAGCTTCAAGAATTTAATTTCTCAGACACTTAGTGTCCCATTTATTTTTTAAATTAGTTATTAGTTTCAAAAGGTATTAAGTCTGAAGAAACGGAGAGACAGCATAACTACAAATTTCCATAAAACAGAAAGTTTCCGATTTTTCCAGCCTTACTCACAATAGTGATACCTTGAAATTATTTCAGTTAGATTTTATTATCCAGTAAGATACTAATCAGCATAAGTGAAGTTGGCAGAAGGATCTATAAATTGTTTTCTTGTTCTTTTGTTTATTCTGTTTGGGTTAAAGCTTCTGATCATTCAGGGTCAGCAGAGACCATTATGCACATCTACTCATATCTGTGCTATAACATGCCATGAAATATTACTCACTTAGTCTGTGTGAAGCCTAATACATTATGGTTGTTTGAGAGTTTATCTTTTGGAAAGATATCCAAGTGGGATGCTGAGGAATCTACCAACAGATTTCAATAAAATATTCCAGTAGTTAATTACCTACATTTAAAATTTGTGGGTTTTTTCCTGTACAGATTATTTTAGCTTTGGTTTTCATCCAGTGAATCTTGTTCTGTCTGTGTCTGTTTAATTACAGAAACTGGATGCTGTTCTACTAATCCGATGCGATGTGTGTTTACATTGGTGTCAATATCAAAGAAATGTCTGTGCATTTCTCTCGTAACATCTTCCCCCTCACCCTAGTTTTTACTTTAAGGGAGATTCTGTACCCATGCTCTTGTTATAAGAACAAACACATTTTCCCAAGAAAATTCAGTCACTGGTAGTTACTTTTCTATTCCTTCTTTTTCTACCAAGAAAAGGACAAAGGAAAGAAATTCTGCCTGCTAAATAAATTCCTCTTAGTGCCACCTGTGGTTTTGCCCAGCCACCATGAGGAAAGTCACAGAGAGTAAACAGTCTCTCCTGTGCTAAAATCTATACAAACTCTGGCATGGCTGTCAATCATTTTTTGCCTGATGTGAAAAACAAAACCTATTTCAGCATTAGCAGTTAATGGTAATGAAATTGCTGAATAGCCAATTCAGCTCAATATTACTGGGGAAAAAAAAGTAAATTGAGCTATCAGATGGATGAAATTCATTTTTTAAATGATAAAACCATCTTCATGGTTACCATTTGCTTTAGTTACTGGGTTTTGTCATGTGTTTTCTAGCTTAGCTACATTTGTCATGTTACTGGTAATGTAGTTATGTTTAATTTCTCCTATAAACCCTTGTAGAGGGCTGTGTATAATTCTGTTTCTATCATTACAAATTCTGATTCATCAGTTTAGATTGTTGTTCTGAAGTC
The DNA here is from genome assembly GCF_023634085.1 of Falco cherrug. Lineage (NCBI taxonomy): Eukaryota > Metazoa > Chordata > Aves > Falconiformes > Falconidae > Falco > Falco cherrug. Next base: position 81,278,778 of record NC_073702.1, on the reverse strand, counting down.
TTGGTTGCTAGGAACAGTGGTTTGCCTCCTTGCCAGGAATTGAGGATTTGTTTTCTTCCCAGAAGAAAAGCTTGTTATTTACTTGTTCATAATACGTGCTTTGTCTGCATGACTGATATTTGGATCCATTTGTAGTTTAGGTGTTTTTCAAGTAAAAATCCTTCATGAGTGAAGCAAGTGGATCAACACCAAGTGGGTAGAAATATCATGGCAAGGCAATACATTTAACATTTAAAATTTAATAAAAGATGGATCCCTGTCTTATGACCTTGTGTCGGAGATTGGCCATCACCCTGAAAACACTTAGGATTGTATTAAGTCTTACCATTGTTATTGTCACAATAGGTCCACAGGCCAGCAATGTCATGGCCTGTTCCTAGGGGTGGTGGAAGGCTTCTTCCTTCCAGTTTCTTTCGAAATACCTGCTTTTGCACTAGGAAACTCTTCCCCATTTAGTATTATTCCTGTTCCATAGAGGGAAAAGTCAAAATCTGTGTTAACCTGGAATTAAGTTTAACTGTTGGAAAGAACCTTTTGGAAAATAGCATCTAAAAATCACCTGAGCAATCTGGTTTCATAAAGAGAGCTGACTGCTCTGACTTGTTAAGCTAGTGGGAGGTGGTGTGATAAAAGTCCTTTCTTAATTAGGGAAACCATGAAAGGAAAAAAACATGGGGGTGGAGGGGAACAGCTAAGGCTCAGGAGATGCTCTCTTTTCCCTCAGTCATAAGTCTCCTGACCCACACCGTTAAATGAAAACATCAATGGTTGTTATTTACCTGGATTGTGCTCTAGACTAGTGTTGTGGTGAAAGAATAGCAAGAATGGTTCTTTCTGTGCTTGTTCTGACTTCCTAACCTAAGGGCAGAGCTTTTATAGGTAGATAGGTTGGTTGGAAGGATATAACTCCGAGTTGCTTGGACCCAAGGCCAGAAAAGCCTTGTTGTGGCTTTGCTTCCCCATTTTTGAGTGAAAGTGGAACACTTTCCCCCCTGGAAACTGAATTAAAGGAGCTCAGACCAGGTTTGGGCTTTTTGCCTCCTTCTTATTGTAGCATGAAGTTAGTTGTCCCGTGACAAAGTGAGTTCAGTCTCTGCTTTATGTACTCTCAAGGCCCTGGCCTCATCCCATATCCATTCCCACACAGCCTCACTGCACCCTGACAAGAGCAAATTTACTCCAGCCTTAATTACAATGTTGCAGTCAATACCAATTTCATGGTATCTTTCCTCTGTTCCAGGAGTCCTAAGTTTGCTCCCGTTATCTCCATGGGCAGTTCCAACCCTTATGGGAAAAAACAGCTTATGTAAGTAAGGATGATGGAACTAAGTCAGAAACAAATTGAATCAAAGAGGGTAGTTGGACCTACTGAGAATTATCCTAATGCATTTAAAATATAAATGTTATTCTATAAGTGCTTTTCGTTCATGTAATTTGATTTAAAATCCTTCTTATTTTACATTGGGTACAATTAAAATGCCAGTAATTACCATATATTATATGTAACATAACTATTTAAAGTTTTGGGAACAGCTCTGTCAGGCTCAGCTGGCTGATTGCTAACATTTCAGAGAGCAGCCTGTATGAATGTACACTGAGAGAACCTAAGTGAGAGCCAAAAGGTCCAATGATTTAAAAGCAAAAAGTATGATGACTAATACCATGATAAATTTTTGAAGTTTCTCTGTTAATCTCAGTGTCCTGACCAGAATGTGGGTTTGATTATTTATGTTCTGTTTCATTCAAATTCCCTACTATGTTTTGTATTTGACTGTTGTAGCACTTGGCACTGCCTGTCCTAATCCATTTGGGTTGTGATGTAGCAATTCACATAGCACATTTTCCTCCAGAGGTGTAAACAGCATTTCACTGTGTAAGCTGGCAGAAGGGACGACAGTTATTCCCATGGTATGCATACAGCCCATAAATGAGTCCTTCTGGATGAAAGATGCTCTGTAAGTGTAAGATCATTATCAAGACTGTTACAAAAACCTGAATGCTGCTTGGAGAGTCTTAAATATGCTTCTGACACTCTTTCCTTGCTGGTAGTGCTAGTTCTTCTGTGCTTTTCCTGCTCAAGGAGGTCCCAGAGCCTTTCCAGTAGGTGCTATTAGCTGTTATAAAACCTGTATCAGTCAAAGCCACATCCAAAGAATATGCCACTATTTAAAGTACTTAAGTTTGGCGTGTAATTCCTCAAGGGGTGGAATGATATTTAGGCATCATGCCTAGCAAGCAATGATACTAAATGTCCTCTTCTGAGAATACCAGTCACTGGTGTCTCAGATTAACATGATCAACAGCAAGCCAAGTTCTGGCATATAGGGGAAGCACCAGTACAGCACGGGCACAGATATACACATACATATATATCCTGCATATTGTCCTTCTAGTAGCTTGTTATGTTGTCTCTTCACTCCTATTGCACTTTTCTGATTTTTTGTTTAATTTTTGTTGTTTTGGTTTGTTGCTTCCTGCCTTGTAACTAAAACTGCTGGAAACTCATTCGTTTCTGGCAACTGGAATCAAAACAAAAGATGGGCTTCATCTCAGGCTCAAGCTGCCTGCCTCAAGGGCTGGAAACTCAGGGTGATTGCAGTTACATCCCATCAGTGTGAGAGACAGCAGCCCCTGCGTCCTCCAAATAGCCTGATATGCTTGCTGACCTTGGGAGGGAAGGGGCTCTTAGACCACTGTGCTCTCTCCCCTTCTCACCTGCACTGACTCAGATCTTATACTTTCAGCAAGACCCACCGATCTCAATAAATGAAATGGTCTTCAGGTCCATTCCTGTTATGTCATCCCTGATTTCTGCTTCCACTGTTTCCTTGCAAGGTTTTGTTCAGAACTTTAGCTGGAGGCAAAACCTGAAGGTCGGGTAATTGTGGATATTTTGGGCTTAACACTGCATGTTCTTTGTGCGTTTCTTTCAAGTATTATTCATTACATGATTCTTTGTACTTTACAGTTCTTTCCTTTGAAGTCCCATATGCAATTTACACAGATTAATGTAATTGGTGTGAGCCTGCTCTGGTGGAACAGGTAGGAAGCTGATACTACAGTTTTACAGCTAGTAACAGAATAGCATAGTCACACAGCCTGGGACATGAACAGGCTTTTAGTCATGTGCTTTTAACTGTAGGGCTAATCGCAGGGTCTCTGATCTCTCAGGAAAGAGATGTCATGTTTAACTCGGCTGCTGCCTTTATCTTGTGTAGTCTCAATCTCAAATAGCAAAATTTAGTGTCTTCAGTGGTCTTGTGTTTTGTTGTAATTGTTATGGTTCTCAGTCTTCTCTGTTACATAGTTCTTAAGTAGGCTGCTTCTATTACATGTTTCATACCCCAGGAAGGGATCGCATGTCCAAAAGCTTATTCAAGTTTTTCTGAAAGCTATAACTGTCCATCTAAAAAAAGAAGTTACATTGACCTACAAGCTTTGTCTTGTCCTTAGCTGTAGAATTCTTTACGTATTCTGTGTTCCTTGAATGCTGAACAGGGAGTTTCAAACTGAGCCATAAAGCTTCTATTAAATGCACAATGATGAAAGACACATTAGTAGTCAGAATCTGGCAGCTAGTTTTAAGTTTCAGACTTAAGTTTTGTTGAGAGGACAAGGTAGGGCAGTTTTTCTGGTGATGAAGAGAACATCTTTTTATCCGGTCTAGTCTCCAGTTACAGTAATTTTGGTCCTTTCACAAGTAGTAAAGTCAGAAAAAGAGAAAGATAAGAAAAACAAAATATAAATAGCATTCTTGTTCCTGCAGACTGCAGGCTGGTGATGAATGAACCTTCAGGGATTTAAAATTCAGTCCAAATGAGCATCCAACACTTCCGATTGTTACCAGATACATATATGAACCACTCAAATACAGGGTGATCTTGCATAGGTTTACCATCATTTGGTGTTAAACTGAAATAGTGTGAAGACAACCTTCATCATTACATCTCACTGTTCTTTGTATCAGAAGAGAAATGGGATGTAAAGTACCTGAACTTTGGGAGGTTTCTTTAACACACTGGTCTGCATTTCAGTTTCGAGAGACTGAGAAAAGAGAGAGATTTCCTGTTTATTAAAGTTATTTTGTCATTTCCCACTAAATACATTGGCTTGGACAAAAATTCAGAATTTAAATACCTGACTGTGTTATATGTGCACGTATACATGTGCTTCTGTCAAATATATGTTATTTATGCACACATCTGTGTTATAAAAGAAGGCTCAGAGACACAGTAACAAGCATTTCCAGTATACTTTTATTTCCACTTGTGCATACAAATCAGCCCAATGTTAACATTACAACAAATTTTCAGCTATTTACAGAACATGAATTATTTCTTCTCACTTCAATGTGTCATTGTAATTAATTCACACTGGAGAACAACATTCCATTTTTAATTTAAGTGGTTCCATTTAATTTTGAGTCCTTGTTAGAATGTAGTTTAAACAATGACCGCATCTTATGAAAATACACAACAAGAAAATAACATCTGCTGCACTATGTTGGCAAACACCAGGGCTAATGAATGGTTGTCAGTATCACAACAGATGTCTGTTTACAGTTAAAATAATATTCTTTACCAGTTTAAGTAAATTCCTAAATTAATTTAATTCTTGTTTACAGTGTGTGGCTCAAATTGCTTTGCTATGATGATGCATGATGGAAGTGTTGGTAGATTGAAAAGTTTCTGTTCCCTTAAGAAGCCTGACTTAAATGTGACATCTGAGTTGGCTTGTGGAATCCATAAGGACAGCTTGATTTGATGAGGATTATCTTGTCAGTAGGAGAAAATTTTCATAATTTGCTGAATATAATCATCTGCTTAGGAGTATTACAGTTCAGAATGCTGGAGGGTTTTGCTGAACTGGAAAAAGAATGTTTAAGGGGAAGAATACAAACAGTCATATCATACAATCAGGTGAAATAAAATGGAAATTACTTCAATGCTCTCCACTCCATATATCATATTGCTAGCAATCCTCGGCCTGTAGATCTTGCATCATCTTACATCTACCCCACTTCCTAGTGTTAACAATGTAGGTGCCCATCCTCAAAGCAATGAACAAACTGCATGCAAAGCCCATTTGTCTTCCATTTGTCTCACCTCTCTGAAGTGGCATTAAATTCAGTTCCTTTTTCCTGTTGGGATAAGAAATTCCTTTAAACCTTTCTTGGTTGTCCAGGTCAGTATTAAGAAAGTTCATTTTCTAATGAAGAGTTTTGTTTTCAGCCAAGACACTCAGTGTACAGTCTGTGGTCTGCATGTCAGGATTGAGCCAGCAATGCAGATTCTAGATGATTTCCCTGAACTTACAGAAATTTTTAACCCTGTGATGGTGTCTGTAGCCTGTCAACTTTCATAGCTGCATGTCTACCTTCATGCAGATGTGTGCGTTAGACAATATATTTTGACCACATTTTTTCATAAAGGTGGCATTAATAAACTCATTATGATGTACATTCTCTTCCCTCCACCACCTTTTCTCCAAAGCAGACGGTAGTTAAGAAGATTACTCAATTTTTGAGAATGAGTCAGAAAATTACGTGCTGTGTTTTATCTTTATCATACACAGAAAATTGGTGTTACAATGTGTCAGTAATTCACGATGACATATAAATTGGTCTGAATCCAGTACAGATCACAGAGTGGTCAACAACGCTCACTATTCAATTTAGATTTATGGACATCAAGAAGAATTAAAAAAAAACCTGTAGGTGTTACTGAGGCTTTTGTTGTTTTGTCAGGATAGATCCCTAAGTATTCCACATAAACAGTTAAAGAGATTAAAAACTGTGCACCAGCTCAATGTCACTCAATGTAAAGAGTCTTTCACCCCTTGCACTGTAAAAAATTACTGGAATGCTGTATTTTCCTTACTGGAAAGTGCAGTCTTTAATTTTGTAGCTGAAGTTTTAGATGTATCTTACTGTTTGTTGTAGGTATTGACTTCTTATTAAGGATTCTCAGTAAGATGCTGAACCCAAACACATGCAGTAAGACTCATAGGAGGATGATTTTCCAAATGGCTTTCAGTCTCCACAGAGTAGCTTTTGCTGGACTACTTATTACTTCAAAGCTATGGGTTTGGGGTTTTTTTATTCTCTGATCTTAGTCTCTAGCAAGTGTGATACACTGATTATCTTGTAGGAGACACTGAACTCTGATTCCTTATTCCTTTGATGCTTCATGTGTTCGATTGCTTCTCCACTACATGTTCCAGCCAACAGCAGGAGCAAGGCAAGGGAGAGGGTACAAGTGGAGAGAATTTCCTGTGCTTAGAAATGAACAAACCAATGAATTATCATTTATTCAGTAATTACAGTTTACAGTGCACTGGATGTATATGGAATCCCCAAAGATATGGGATGTGTGAAAAGTTGGTTTCTTTGACTTCTCTCTGTCTTTGTAGTGATGCACTCTGAAATGAAAACAACCACACAAACTATTTTTGTGCCAGATTTCCTTTTCAGCCTTGTTTCTGCTCCTTAATCTTCTGCTGGAGTAGGTCTTCAGGGGTTCTGGTCTATAAAAACACCTAAGCGCTTGTGTTTGTGTAATTTTTCTTCCTTTCACACAGAGTCAGATTAAAAATTGTTTCCTTCTCTTATGCCTGGTTGTAGCCTATGCACTTTACAGCCTCACTAAAGACAAATAAGAGGCAGAACGTGGCCTCTGGAGTGCAACTGAGCAGAAAGTTTGGGTCATGTTCTGACAGGATGGCAGAACATCCTCTTCTCTTCCCTGCCTTTTATTCATGAGAACTGGAAGAACCTCTCTTCTGTATACTTTGTCCTGTGAGAAGGAGGGACAGGTTTTGGCAGGCAGAGGACCTACAAGTTGTACCCCAACTTCTGTCTCTCCTTGCCATTACCAGTATGACACAATGGGCGCTTAGGGTCATGCCGTAGGGGGCATCTGAACTGTTGTGCTGCCTCCTGCTCTTCATTGAAGCTGCACCAGTGTATGAATATGTTGAACAAGAATAAATACTAGAGTGCACAGGAGAACTAAAAAGCAACGAGTCACCATAAACTACAGTATTGGTCTGATTCTGGAAGAACCATAAAACAGTGGCTGAGTTGCTAACAAAATGTCTAGAACTGTCTAGAAAAGAGAGTCGTGTCCTTAACGCTGGAGAAGAGTTATTTAAGAGTGAAGTAAGGGAAATAATTATCTGGAGAAAACCTTACCTTAGAAAAATCATTTGCTTGAAACATACAAATTGAGGGGAATGCAAATCAGTGAAACTTTTTGTAAGGATAATCAGTCTATTTCAATCTACTCCTCCAGTCTTCTTCATGTGTCATGGAACGTAGTTTGAAGAAGACAACTGGTGGCAAGATACACTTAAAATAATGCCAGACAGACAATAAATTCTATACACCTGTTTGTATTTTCCTACCATAAAAATACAGATTGTAGAAGACCAACTTTGACTTTTCTGTGGAACTTTCTGCCAAAAGGATTTGCTAAGTGTATGTTAAAACAAACAAACAAAAGCCAGTAACAACAAAACCACAACAGAAATAGTAACAATCCTTTTTTTATAAGGTCATGTGATTTTGAAAAGTCTGTACTTACAGAAAAGCTTTTTCAGGACAAAGTCCATAAAAAAAGAGATAGTAATTTTTCTCCCCTCACCTGTTTCCTAGATATCTTATGGTCGTAGTAAATACCAGAGAATGCATAGCTCCAAAACTTAAACTCTTTTTACTTAAAATCAGCTGTGAATTTTGTATGCTTATTGCAGGCTGCAGCCATCAGACATCACTTGTGTCCTTGGTCAAAGGAAGAACTGTGAGGCTAGAGTTGTTTCTTTAAAAAAAATATTTTCAAACAAGCTATGAAGGGTGAATGGAGGAACAGCCTTTTGTACTGTGTTTGATACCTTAGTGGAACTGTGACACATCTGTGTCAATAGAAACACTGCTTTCCTTTACACTGCTGGCCATCTTTTGTACAGGAAAAGTACATGTCTTGCTTGCAGTTTTTTGAGGCTAAAAAAGTATTAATGCCTCATCTAGAGAATTAGTTTTCATCTGTGGCATGAAGAAAATACAAGGCCATTGCATGGAAGTTTGCAGATGGTAAACATTGGTGGAATGAAAAAAATGAGCAAGGTAGGGCATTTAAGAAGAGCAGCTGGTTATGAACTAGGTGCATTTACGCATGACAAGTGAAAGGCTGCATGTTTTGGAAGCAAAAAGATGTAGATCCCACTTGCCCAGTGGGGGCTGTGTCTTGAGAAAGAAAGCTTCAGAACGGATGGGGAAGGGCCAGGGGTCGAGGGGTGATTGGTTGAACATTGCTCCTGGTTGTATGCTGAGGCTGAGTAGCTAGCACAGTCCTTGGCAGTGTAGCAGAGGGAATCCAGAGCAGGGATGGAGAAGCACGTTCTGCCATTATGCAGCATTAGTGCGCCTGTTACTGAGCTTTGTCCTGTGCTGGTGTTAATACTCTTAGGAAGGGAGAGATGTGAGAACAGCCGTGTAGAAAACTCATTAAGTCTCCCAGAATAAAAATTAGGCTCTCAAAATCACCCATTCAGGTGACTTGAGGTGACTTAATCGTTCTTAATATAAACAGGAAGATTTGTAGTAGGGCAGTTTTAATGAGGTCTAAAAGGGGAATTGGACCAACTCATATTGGAAATGGAGTGCCAAATTTTCTAATGGGATGGTAATTAGCTCCTGGGACATAGCAATCATGATGGATTTTCCATCACTTCCAAGACCTTAAATCTGATTGGGCACTTCTCCATACAATTAGTTTTGACTGCAGCTCATTAAAGTGACTCAGGAACTGCTGGGTGAGGGTGTCTGCTCTGGCTAGATGAGTGTCTTCTGTTTTAAACTTACTTGTAGTTGATGTACAGTCTTGGTCTGCAGAAGGTTTCAAGGTTCAATTTCACTGAAAGTACAAACTGCCTTTAAAATCACAGGTCACTGGAACTTTTCTTAGCAGGAATGGAAATGCTCTCCCTCACCGTGTTTTTTCTCTTAGGCAGCACTAGTTTTTTTCAGTGTGATCTCTGCTCATCCTGATCACCTATGTCCTCACTGGATCTCCAGTGAGACCCGGTGGATCCCTATGTTCTTGTTACTATTTTTTAGCAGCACTTAACGAAGTGGGTTGTTCCCTGCACTGTTAGACGGCTTAGCCCTAGTGGAGAGTCCTGTAAATTCCACTGAATGCTGCCGTGGTACTTTTGGTGGGACAGAATGGGAAATCAAATCCAAACCTCTTAAATTGTATGTACAACTGTGGAGGGATAGGGTGCTGCTAATTCAGGAGAGGTTGTTCAACTCCATCTTCTGTGACTGTAGCTTTCAATCCACTCCTGTTCTATACTGTAAAAATATGTTTCTTTTGAAGCTGGCTCTAACAAACTGAAGACAAGTGGTACAGTTACTTCAGCACACATAATTTGCAGTGGTGAGGGGAAGTAATGATATTACCTGTCATCCCAAAAGAGACAGATGTCTGTGGGACACATTCAGCTTTATGATACCTTTGTTACTTGCATGGGATTGTACTGGTGCAAGAGTATAATGTATCCTGTGGTGTCCTTCCCATAGCTTGTGTTTTATAGGAGTGACCTGCCTCATACCTCAACAGTGCAAGAGGGAGCTCCAGGAAAATAAAAACTCTAATTTTGCAAGAGGGAATGTGTCTCATAGTGCCTACAGTTTTGTCCACCCCCCACCTGTGTCAGTTCTGCCTGCTGTGCTGAAGAGATGCCACCCACAAGAAAACCCCGTCAATTCACTGGGCACAGAAGAAGACCTGGTAGGATGCAGAAGCAGTCTGAACCTGATCTTGGCTGAACCGCTCATCTAAAGATACCAAAGCATCCATTATTGTATCAGGTTTAGCTGCATATGTTCCATCTCACATGAAACTATCTGTGAAGGGAAAGATTTTTATTAGCTGCAATTTCAGCTAACTGCTTTATTTCCTGTCAGAGTAATCTCTCCTACTTTTATGAGTGACTATAGTATCATAAATTTTTTAATATTGTGATTTCTGGACTAACTTCTGGTGGTTCATCACAGCAAGGTTTTTGTTTATCTGGGTGTTATAAAACCAGTGCTTTTTCAGTCAGTTTGGCTTGGAGGAAATTGTTTGTGGTAAAGTCCCCAACACAGGGAAATGCCTTAGTTCTCAAAACTGTTTAAGATAGCTTCCCCAGGCTGCTCACAATCCCACAAGAGACCGGTACAGTTTAAAAAACCACACCAGAACCCAAACAAACAAAAAAACCCCACCCACAAACCAAAAGAGGCCACCTTTTCTCTTTGAACATTTGAATGAGTGGGTTCAGAGAAAGGGTCTCAAAGAGACTCTTCCCTTTTTTTTTTTTTTTTTTAAATTCAGTCCTCTTCAGTGTTCAGTTCATATTTTAATCATGTTTAAGGACTGAAGCAATCACACAGGAGAGGACTAAATCATCCATTTGCTTTCATGGGTGTAGTCATATATGTTGTAGTTTCTAGGTTACTTGCATCTCTGGCTTCTCAGTGGTCCCAGCTGCAACCTAAGGAGGATGTCTCCCTTGCTGGATAGTCCTGCTGTTCTCTCCCTGCTGTGCAAGGCCGGGCTGAGCCTGTCTGCAGTTCTCAGAGGACACATCTCTACAACTGCAATGGTGTATGGCATGGAGATGCCAAAGCTATAAATGACCTGCGTTAGCATTATCTGCTCTGTGCTTGTCCGTGTGCAGGTTATAGCTCTGGAAGGGAGAAGCAGCACAGTCTTGTATTGCAACAAGGCTTTAAGTGGCAGAAAGGTATCTTGCAGTGCTGAGGTGCTTGCACTGCATCTGGATACAGAGCATGTGAGGTCTCTGCTCTCTCTCCAGCATCTCTGCCCTCTGCTCCCAGTGTGCATTGTGGGCACATGCCCTGACTATCTTGAAAGGTCTGATTTTGTCATAGAAGCCACAAGTTAAAGCAACAGTATTGGTCATGACCTGTCAGGACTCATAAACCAAATCATTAGCTCTTCAGAACATAAATGTTTAGGAGTAACCCCCTGTTCTTTTAAGCACACATAGTTTAACAGCCTTTCACCAAAGCTCTTCAAAGGCCAACACCACAGAACACTGCCCACGGCCAGCTCTGCTTGGTTGGGAGATCATTTACGTTAAGAGATTGATTGTCCTCAAACCAGTAGGCGTTATCAACATGGGCTTATGAATGTAGTCAAAATATTCCACACTATTTCTTACGAGGTGAGGATGTAGAACTTCAAAAAGACTTGTTATCTTCCCTATTTTGGTATACAGGTTTTGCATTAGCTGGTTCTCACTGTCTGAAGTCTGTGAAAGAAGTGGATTTTTAGCTTGCTTTTCTACCTTAGTAGACAAAAAGTCCTTGGCTATACATACAGCTGTCAGAAAGTTCATACAATACTTTTTGAGTTTTCCACAATTCTGGGGCATCTGTCACACAGTAAATATTGATTTACTATACTGTACTATAGAGACCTTCTTCCAATCCATTCAATACTGGCTGTTTAGAGTTCAATTTTTATTACACTAGCAAGCTTTTGAAAAAGAGGGTGATGTAGATTACTAAGAAATGTTTCCTGTCTCTTCAGCCAGGGAAGGAACTGTTTAAGTAAAAGCACAGATGGGTGCCTGTAGATAGCAAGGAAAAAGTCAGACAAATCACAGAAATTGCAAGTCCTGTTCAGTTAATCGAGAAATAACAATTCAATCCTGCTGTAAAAGTCTAGTGGTTTCGGTGGGGATGGTGGAGGGTGTGAGGTTTTTTGAGTTGATGGAGCTGGTTTGCCAGTTCTGGCTCCTTCCTATTTCAGCAGCCACAAAACACAACTACAATCCCACTGATGGTGTGGCTGTAGAAAAATCCACAGTGAGTTTTCTCATCTGGGAACACGAATGCTGTGCCACGCTGTTTTCTCAGAATGAGTTTTTAAAATGTTTCTGCTGCTGTGTACCTTTTTCATATACTTCCTCCCTTCTCTTCATTTAGGAGAAAGTTCAGTGAAGGGAGCTGAAGGATTTTTGTACATCTCTTTCAGTGCACTGCGACGAGGTACAAAACCATCTTCTACCTCTCAATGAAGCTGCAAAAATAAACACAGTTATCTTGTCTTCTTACAGCATTTTTGTAAGTCAAGAAGGTTTTGGGGATCATGCCCACCCGCCCCATGAACAACTTTTGAGGTGGACCAACAGGTTCAGGCAGATTGGCAGGTCAGCATTGATCTCAGAGGTGTTATTAATCCTATGAGCTTCAGGAGGAAGCCAAGGAGGAGGGGAGAGAGAACCCTTATTAGTGTCTCCACAAGAAAAAAAAAAAAACAAAACCAAGCATACAGATTTGTGTCATTTTAGACACCAGAGAGTACACATAGAAGAAAAACAATATAATGCCCTAATGGCAAAAGATTATATAAGCAGCTCTGCCATCTGATTAAATATTAGCAAAAACTACAAAACACAGCTCATAGTAAAATAGGTTTGATTAGCTTTGCTGCCCATGGTACTGCTTCTTTATATTGAGACAATTGCAGTAATATCCTTTAATGGAGGTTCTGAGAATGAAGAAAAGCATTTCTATTCATTTTGGGACTACAGGACCCATCTGATGTTTTCGTTTTTCATCTCACATACTCAGAGGACTCCTCTGTTCCTCTTCTCTGATGGGACCATCCAGTTTTCCATTGTGGGTCCCCTCATTAACAGGGATTTGCCACCTTGACAGACTCGTGAGCTCAGTAGGACAGCAGAGAACTGTGAAGCAACACCCAATACTATGTACTAAAATCTTTGCCTGCAAGGGGTCTGACTGACCAGATATTTAGTATTTAATATTAATATGAAAAATTACTTAAAAAATATTGTATATTCATTTACGTATAACTGTAGTGCAACTGTGGAACAGCACACCTGGGAGAAGAAGGGACTTTGGATGTTTTAAAACTTGGGCAGCACAGACCCTCCCAAGGACTCCCAGGGAATGTCATAAGGAGGAGGGAGGGGGAAAGCACAGAAGCAGGGAGGATGGGATAACAGCATAACCTTGTGCTCTCACTTTCTGCTGGTCCTACTGGCAGATTGTCTCCAGGCTTCAAGCAGAGATCAGGAGACCCAGCAAGAGTGTTTCTATGGCTTTGAAGTCTCTACACGTGGCACAGTGACGATCCGGTGATCATAAACTGAGGTCTGGTTCCAAAAGGAGCCCCTTAGATTTGTTTCTTGTGATTGAACTGTGATCGCAGCAGTGAAGACTTTCCCATGGTTGAAGCACTAGGAATGTCTCACTTTCCCATATGCCTTCCTTGGTGTCCATTAACGTGAGATCCCCCCTCCTCCTTTCCCTCAGTTGTTGCACTCTTGGTGGTCGTCTTCTCTTACCCAGTGGCCTGTTTTCTTTTGTTTATCAGCATCTCTGTCAAATTTTGTTTAAATTGTCCAAGGCACTGAAAGGATATGTGGAGGACAAACAGAAACACATAGAAAGCCTGACTCAAAATATAAACTAGATGGCTCTTGAAACTGGCAGTGGATAGTGCAAACTTCCTGTGTGTCAACAGTTAAAAAATAAAGAACAACAAAGATAGGGAAATAACCATAAAACATTTCTTCAGAAAAATGCTGTTTAGTGGGAGGCAGCACTCTCAGCAAACAGCATTTGAGACCAATATATTTTTTGTGCCCAATTTTTCTTCTTGCTGTTTGATGTGTTATCTCTGGGACAGCACCATACACTTTACTTCAGCTCGTAGCATCGACATAATGGAGTTCCTCCCAGAGGTGCTGCTCTCTAGAGCAGGTTGTGTGGTATTGTGCAGTGTTTGCCTGCCTTGTTTTTAACCAACTTCGTTATATCTCTGCTCTGGACTTTTTCTGCAGCCATTTCAAATTGCCACAAGGGAAAATCAAGGGTAACTGAATAACGGGTATTTGGTGTGGCTTCTCACAGGAAGCAATGGCTGCTTTCAGTTACCTGAAGCAAGACATTTAAAAAAGCTCAAACCACTGGAAGGACAATAGGTATGGGTTGGATTCCAATCTCTTACCCAAATAATGCTATTTAGTGCTAGATGGGAAACAATTTGGAAGCGTAAGCTCAAATGTCCAAACTACCAGAAGTTCCTCCCCAGCCTGGCACCTTCGTAGACAATTTCTTCATTCAGTCTCTCTGCTTAGGAACAGAAGCACTTCCCAGGGTTATCGCCACTAACCGGCGGTGTGGAGGCTGTTCATGTTGTACCTGTTGGGTAGGAACAGACTGTCAGCTTCCGTAAACTATCATGAAAGTCACTTCTGTTTTCATGGAAAGAAAATAAATTTGTGAACTTTTTAGTTTGATTATTCATCAAAACCAGTGGCACGTTTGGTATCTATAGACAATTTCTGGTGACAATCCAGCAAATCCAAGTCCTGTTAGAAGAACATTATCAATAATAACATCCTCTTATTAGCATAACTTTGAGGAAGAAAAATGTGAATACTTTTTCTCTAAAAGTTGGGTCAGGTAATAGTATTTTCTGATTGTACATCTGAGGAAAGCAAGCTTAGATATTACCTAAACACTTCTTTTTACAGATTATAGTTGTGCTGGAAAGATGATTACTTTACTATCTGTAGTTCTGGTCTACCAGCCTAAACTGTAAACTGTTGCTCCGATGACTGTCAGCAGTTCTGTTCCAAACATAATACTGGATTTGTGGGAGTTCTTAAAAGTTTGTTTGCAGTTTAATACCAAAGGGTCAACTTGAACTATTTAGTATTAAAATCCCCTTTTGTTTCTTCATGTGATACAGGAATAAAAGCCAGTATTTATTTTCCTTCAACTTAACTTAGATACAGGGATACGATCTAAGAATGCCTCCCGTTCACGGTATTTTTTTATGCTAGTTGTCTCTGGGATTTCTAGATGAGAGTGCTGTGCTTTGGATTGGGTGTGCCAAACAGTTCCTTAAGGCTATTAAGTTCCATTACTTCACACACACATTACTAATCACCTTGAAATGACAATAAATATCAGCTCATAAATTAATTATTTGCATCTGCCTGCTAATATTACAGTCAGTTTGGAAGAAGCCACCTGTGGGATATTTTTTATTCTTTTCTTGTACATGCCAAATATGGATAGATAATCCAAGTTGCTTCAAAGAACTGGTCAGGGAATTGCTTACTTTCATCATGAAAAGATTTTGATAAATGAAAATGCTTGATTTTTATGAAAATCAAACAACCCTAAAAGGTCACAAGTCCCAAAACTATGTAGGGATTTTCTTTAAGGGGAAAAACAGATCTTTTAATTAAAAGTTCTGTATTTTACCTTTTACTAAGGTAGTTTCTTTAATTTTTTTGTTGTTGTTTTTATATGGTGGGTTCAAGCAACTTCAGTTTCTATTTCCTTTATATGAAAAAATGTATCCATATATCTTGAAGTTTGTTTATTGAGGTATGTTGTGTAAGGTTATAGCACTGAAGCTTTTTTTTAACATTTTACCTTTAACTGAAGCTTTTTTTCTTAACATTTTTTAAAAAACTGAAGGAAATTTGACCAAGTTGTGAAAGTAAAATACTCAATCCCTTGTTGGAGACTAAATGTGGACATTTTTAGATCAGGAGGAAACTGTTTTGGAAATTTATAAACTTCAGTATTTCTAGGACAGCTATAGCAGATACTGTCTGGTTTGCTGACTGAAAATTTCCAAAACAGTACAATAAATTGGAAGATTTAATTATGCTGCGTGGCATCTCTGTGAGAGTATTTTATTCCTACATGGTAAAAAAAACCCCAAGGTTAAAAAAAAAAAGCAATATGTGTTTTATGGGAACTCCCCCAAAAAGTTATATGCCAAAGAATATGCAAATATATCTAAAAGGCCTGGGGACGTATGATGGAAAATATAAGATTTTAAGATGTTTCTTTACCTGTGACAATAAAAGTTGAGTTGCTTGGTCAAAGTGAAGTAATAGAGAGAGTTCAGCAAGCTGCAAAATTGGATTAATACACTCAGTACGTTAACAAAGTATGGAGGCCCTTGGAAGGATGGCTGTCAAGCACACAGGAATAAGTGAAAACTGCTGGAGTAATAAAAGGCTTATGCTTTCCTCCTGCTAGAGGGAGATACCCTTCTAATAGGGGTGAAGCATGTTCACTGTGGTGGGGAATCCATTAGGTCAGGTACACAGTAAACTTGTATTCCTCAAACTATGGACGTTCATGGAAAGGCAATCTTGAACAGTTGATTCTACTTTTTAAAAACAGTTTTTCACTACTAGTAAATAGTTCTGGAAAGCACACATTTATTTGCTGCCAGCAGCTGCATATGCTCCAGAGCAGGGGAGTCAGTGTTTAGACTTGTAGCCAGTATTTGCAGATGCTTTTCACTCCCTCAGTCTGGTAGGGCTTAACGGCTGCTCCCAGTGGAGAAGTGCTCATCAACGTGGCAGTAGCATCAAAGCAGGGGATTTACCGCTGATAGCCGTGAAGGCATGCATGGTGTGCATGGTCTCAGATGAGGTTTGTTTGAAAGAAGGAAAGGATAATCACAGGAAGATGGATAGGCCCAAATAGAGAGGCATGTCTGCAAAAAAACTGAGATAGGCTGGCTCTACTGTAACTGAATCTAGGCATACTGCTTCAGAGAGTCCTATCATGAGACATGGTTTCCTCCATCTTTGACCTGCTCTGCAGGGTTACTCTGAAGGAAAAACTTAAAAAATAAACAGGGTATAATACATACACTCAATAAATGTAACCAGTTTGTTTAGCCCTTTCAGAATGGGGCTCAGTACAGGGTGTGATACACTGGAAAGAACGGGACAGTGTTTTTTTGGTGTCCTTTATCTTAGCCTAAGTGAGCTGGACACATCAGAACAGTTTGACCTCTGAAGTCTTTCATTCCTCAAGTGTGTTGATACTAATGAGGCTCCCAGGCAGAATGATCTCCCCTTTTCTGTTATATCTCCACTTTCTTTATCCATTCCTGGCTCCCTGCCTCTTTGTTCTCCACACCAAAAGCTCATTTACTTGTTTTCTTGCTGGCTGTAGCTGCGGGGGTTCACTTCCTTTTTGTGCATTTTCTTCAAAAGCCTTGAAATGTCACATAGCTATAGGTCCTGCTGAGATGCTCTTGTCTTATTAATGTACCAATGGGTGTTTTTTAATGAGAAAACATGAAAGTACCATGAGCCTTCCTCTGCGCCTCCCCAGACTGATCATGAGAAATTGATGAATTGTGTGAAGTCTGCAAAGACTTGGGAATTCATTTTAAGTCTGTTTGGGCAAATATGCACAAATAAGAGTTTGGTTTTTAGGAAATGGTTTGAAATTGGCTTTTACAAATAGCATAATTCAACTAGGGCTGAGGGCTCCAAGACTGAACATAGCCTGGCACAGTATCCCCAGAATAATATGACTAATAAATTCCCCTAACATGATAAAGGCAACTTATGTCTCAGACTTCGGAACAGAGGATTGCATTAAGTGTTCTCACTGATTTTCGTCTCTGGAGTTAACAATTTGGGGCTCATATATATTCTCTAGGAAGAGCCAACGGATGCTCAAGAGGTGGGTGCCTACTCTCCACTGCTGGTCTCCTGAGGAAGTGATGTAGTGTATCCCAATGATGGGGACGAGGTTCCTTATCTCAAGGCTGGGCTTGTAACTCTGACGGTGTGTGATTGTTCCTTTTTTATAGGCTGAGGCAGCACGCATCCAAACTTTTGAAAATCTGGTAGGTGTTTGCTTGTGAACTTGGGAGTCTCAACTTTCTTGTGTGAAACTCTTGGTCTAAGTTGTTTGCTTTGGCTCCACTTTTTGTTCCACAGTGTTCATTGTGTAAGAGAGAGGAGAAGGCAGGAGAGCAAAAAACAAGCACCAGCAGGGTAGGCAGCTGTCTAATTAAGAGGACTAGATTTTTCTCTGCACTGTTTTAAACAGGCCTGGAGAGAACTGTCTGTCTGTCTGCAGTTAACACTATGTGAGGCAGGCCCATTGCAGCTTGCTGAGGGAACGGTTTGTTGGTTTCCTTAGCAGAGAACTGTTGGTTCTTTCTGCCCACCATGCTTGGTCTGTGCATGACTTTGAATGAAGGGATGTTGTTGGTATCAGTATGAATCACAGCATTTCTAGAACTAGGGCAAAATACCCAGGGTCACAGATTTCAGCAGCCTTAGCTTTGGGTTAGCAAGAGGGTAGTTGCTATGACAAGGGGGTTTTGTTTGTTTTCTTGAGTGTCTTTGAAAGTGTATCAAGCTGGAGAGGTGATATCACTGATTATTTGTGTCTACATTACTTTCAGGAGGAACTGAGGCACAGATTCTGGACCTCAGGATACTAGAATGATCACACTGGATTGTATGATAAGGTGGGGACATGTGCTAGGCTGCACCTGGGAGCGTGCCTTTGACCGCTGTGTGCCTTTCCTGAGCGGTGTCCCCTGCCAAGATACCTCCCATCCTACAATGCAGCATCCTGGTGTCCCTGCTGCTCCAGGACCCCCATGCCAGATGGAGCCACTCGGTGCTACCACTGCCCTTGAGGCTAGCTGGCTGCAAGATGCAGCTCTGTGCTGCAAGCACGTGAGAAGCTGTGCTCTGAGCAAAGAGTAGGTCTTGTGCTCGGTACCTGAGATTTGCTGGGATCTGCATGATATTGTCAACTTTGTAGCTAAGAGTCATCTGCCAGTGTGAAAGTAGAAAGTATGGGACTCTTCACCTAATCACTATCCTGTTGCCAGTGGTAGCCCAAAGGGGAATCCTGGAGAGGAGTGTAAGACCAGAGTAAGCCTGTAGCTATCCCTCCCTAGAATACTCTCCCAAGATCCAGGGATTGTTGGCTCAGGGAGTCCCTAAGACAGTGGTGGTATCTTTGTATTCAACAGATCTTAACAGATTTTTCATTGTGAATTTGTCCTTTTTTGGACATACATGCATTTTTACATGTGCTAAGATGTTTTGCAGCTTAACCATGTATTGTATCATCAAGAATCTCTCATTTGCTTTGAACTTCTTGCCATCAACTAATTTCATTTAATGCCCACAGCTATAAGTGGGAATTATACTTTAAGACTTCAGAGGTTCCCTTGCTCAGCATTCAATGTGTACTGAAATGTGTGCTGCACAAGCAAATGGGGATCATAAACCAGATTCCCCTGGTCCATGCTTTGTGCAGGCACATCGCACTACCACTAAAAATCCTATACCACTGCAGGAAGAGTTTCCAATGACTGACTCACTTTGTGTTGCCATATACAAAAAATTAAATCCTGAAATCTAATGTGAAGTGTAGAGGAAGAGGTGTGGGAAAGCAGTGATGAAGAAGGCTCAGATGAGAGTTCATCTTGATAGTTGCATTAAATATGGTAACCTAAAAGCTGTTTATAGTTAGGTCAAAAGTTCAGGAGAAAATAAAACACTACAGGAAAAGTACAGCAGGGGCTTCCCTTAAAAAAATATGATTCAAGATGTTAAATTGTCCTTGAAAATAGGAATAGTAACATGTAACAATGGTGAGCAAGCAAGACTGGATACATAAGTTATTCATGGCAACAGATCTTTAAATTACATACAGCAGCGGGGAACACCCAGTGTTAAAAGATAACACATGCATATCCGCATATTGACACATGTTTTTTTTAAAAAAAATCTGGCCTCCTGTGTTGGTGTTTTCATTGGCAGCAAGAAAATAAATTTTGCCTAATCTCTGATTTTCATTCCAGACAACATCATCTTTTTTCCAGCTGTCAGTAGTTACAAGGATGTCATGCAAGAGTAGTAGCTTACTGGTATGAAATGGTGCCTTGGCCTTGAAAATCTTGTAGTCCTAGCTCCTGTTCTGATGAGCTGTGCTATTTCCATTATGGGTTCTGTACCTTCAGTTTTAAGGGGATTACCTGCATGAGCGAGACTTATGGAACTGAGATATTTGTGAGGAAAACCATGCTCAAATGAACTTTTTGTGCTATAAAAGTATATCATTAATTCTTTCTGTATCATTCTTGTGTGTATGCGTGTCTATCTAAACCTTATTGTGATCACAGAATCAAAGGGAAATTACTCAGAAGCTTCTAGGATTAAGGTTTCATTATGTCTAACATCCATCCGTTCTTCCACTACAGACTCACAGGTTTTGAAATAAAAAAAAAAGCACTATTTTGATGGATTAACACATTAAAGTTTGGGGAGTTTCAGTGATCACAGTAGTGTGCAAAGCAAATGTAGAAACATCCACTTCGAGGTGTTTTACCCACCAGTTTTCTCAAATGTCATCCTTGCCAGCAGGAATCTGAAGAGACAGTTGCAGCTAAACCAAATGAAAAAAATCTTATCTAGGACTGTATAAATAGGATCGGAAGAGACTATGAGAGCTCCTTGAATCCACTCTCCCTAACTGTTCTGACCAGATGATTGTTTAATCTCCTAAAAACCTCCACTGATAGAGATTCCACATCCTCCCCAGGCATCTTTGAGTGCTAAACTAACCTTCCCAGTAGAAAGCCTTCATAATGTCAAATTTGCATCTCCCTTGTGCAATCAAAGCCATTAATTCTGTCCTATTGCAACAGGCATTGGGAAGAATCAGTTCCCTGCACTGCAGTAGCGTTCTCTGGACATGAAGCTCACAGTAGTTTCCCCTCCGCCTTGTCTTCTCCAGATTAAATCTCTCCCATCCCTTTGATCATACCCTGCTGCACACTTTCTCTAGATCTCTTCCTTGAAGTGAGCTACCAAAATTGGATGCAGTAATCCAGACCATGCCTACCAGCACTTCACCGAGCAGAAGTTTTACAGCTTTCTTTTAATCTATTTATACAGCTTAGTATGACATTTAGCTTCATCCAAGTATGACCTTTGGCTTTTTTTGTGACAGAGTAGTACTGTAACAGGAATAGCAAACCTGTGGTTGCTGAGCCCATGCAGTTTGCAGTGGATCATGTAGAGCTTCCCTGTATCTGGCTGTACAGGGTGCCTGGAAGCATTCCCTGTGACTACAGCCAGACAAATGGCTCAGACACTAGAACTTCTTTCTTCAGACTGAAGTGTGGAAGACTCGTTTTCGGTTTGGATCGAATCCTGCAGTACTCCTTAAGAAACTGTGCTCGAAGAAACTGGGATGAATCCTGCCAATTGAAAGCTGCAAGGAATCAGCCAAGCTTCCACTGTAAGACAGGACAGCATTTTCCTTGACCATCCCTGCTACAGAGAGTAAAATCTAGCAAAACATTCTTCATTTGTGGTACTTATCTTTAACCACAAAGGCAGCACTGTCAAGCCAGAAGTTGTCTAAGCTGAAGGTATCCAAAGGGACAATTTAAACCCATTGGCTATCAGTGGGATGGAGAAACAGGACCACTGAACAAGGAAAGTCTGAGATCCACTTCTGTGACGCATAGCACTGCAAACATAAAACACTGTCTAGAAGCAGGCTTAGATAAAAAGTACTGAGCTGGTGTGCTAACAATCAGCATTAAAGTGTTGCACAGCTCTGCGAGAAGCCTGCAAGGGCTGCTTGTCCAAAGTACGGACATGCATGTGCAGCTGTACACAAGCTCTTCTCTATTAGTACAACTGCTGAATGAACAAACACTGATAAGAAATGCTTAAATATTGTGCCTGAACTATGTTTTGACAGCTGTCACTTGTACTGTTTCCCCCCAGGTCTATCTTTTAATTACATCAGGTTAACACAATGTTGCATCTGTCACCCTTGGCTGATAGCAGAAAGGGACAAATTCAGCCATGGGATGAACAGATTTAGCTTTTCTCGCTGTCATGACAGTGTTTGCTACTCTCCACTTGAATCACTCACTACCCACAGTCAGTTGTCACGGTTAGAAGAAGAAATGGCCTGTCTGAGGGTTGCACAGTGGTTCAGGCTATTGGCATGTGCTTTGTATGACACTGTAGTCCAGCAGCTAAGGCGTTTTTAGCTGAATCTGCAGCATGTGGTATAATTCTAAATCTCAAAGGACAACTTTATTTTCGTCAGCTAAAGGGGTCTGAGAATTGGCTGCAGAAAGAGAAAAAAGTAGTCTCAGCACTTGAGTGGTTACTTAAGCTATGTTCACATCTTTCCATAGTCACTTAAATGTTGCTGCAAATGAATTGCTGAAATATTCCTGGAGATTAAAATGGAGAGCCTTCAAGATTAATGTTCCCTCTATGTGCAGATTGCTAGGTGGGGGATGGAAGTAGTTACCTTTAATGACACATTTATAGAGGTTAGGTCAGTCTGCTGGGGAACTGATTCAGTATCACACATCTTTAGTGGTGGGTTCTGCAGTGTTGCTGGGATCTCACATGTGAGTAACGAGTCTTGGAAATACTCTTTGCAAGTGGGCTGTGTGCTGGAGAACAAAAAGTGAAATCAGTTCAAAGAAAAAAAGTCCTCTAACAGCTTGGAATATAATATGTTTTTAAAATGACGCTGGAAAATGGATTTCCTTTGGAAAATTTGTAACTGGGAAGATCTCTGAATAGGCTCTTTGCTGACCTTTGCAGAACTGTGTTACGATGGAGCAAAATACAGTATGGTACAATAAATGTTATAGCTTGCATGTTTAAGCTCTGAGTATTGCAAGGCTTTCTAAATACAAAACTTCTAAATTTAAGGAAGACTGGTTAGATTATTTTCTACTTTCTAACGTGCACTACTGTGCAATAACAAAGTAATGTGCACACTTAGTAGTTTTTTTGAGATGCATCATTAAGTAAAAATAATGATATTCATAATAGTGATAATTCACTGGAGCTGAACATTTGTTATCCTTTTGAACCAGATTTTGTTTTAATTTTCTCTCCTTCCAGATCTAGGGAAGGCAGAGGAAGGGAAACACCTCCGGGTTTTTTGGCAGGTTTTTTTGTATGAAGTAAAAGGAGAATGAGTTCCACTTCCATCCATTTCCTTCCAGCTGCAGCCACCTCCTCAAAGGCCACTACAGCAGAGGTACGTCTTTCTGGCTGTCAGACTGACACCTTTCATGGCCAGCTAGCTAGTCGGAATGTACACAGGACAAACCACACCTAGGGACTGATGTCAAACAGGGCAATCGCAAAGGACTGTCACTACTCTGTGTTGGTACAAAAGTCTCTGAGTTTCCACTTTCTGTTGCACAAAGCTTCACCATTTTGTTCTTACTCTTTTTCTTGTTTGTATGCTAACATTCCTTTCCCTTTGAGACAGTTCAGGCATCACTGAGATAGCAGACAGAACACAAATAACTTCTCTCAGAGAAGTAATGACTCTTGTGTTCATGCCTGATCTGGGAGATTCTCCTTTTGTGTGTGTGTGTGTGTGTGTTTCTTTTTCTTCTTCACTTTGAGACACTGTTGGTTTCAGTACCAGATACTTGGCCTATTCACCATCCCTGCCACGACAGGCCTCCTGTTCCCATTCTGGACCGCAATATCTCACACAGTGAGGGAGGAAAATGTAGGTGACTGAGCATTCTCTATTCAGAGAAAAATGTCCCTTAAAGGGATATTTTTCCCCTTCCTGGAAGGGGTTGTCTGCAGGTCGGGTGGGTGAGTTGGAACAAATCACAGAGGAAAGAGCGAACAGTCAGTTTGGGGTCATCTTTTTTCTACCTCCCTTGTCTGTTTTCTTCAACGTCCCAGTCTCATTGAAGTTAGATCTTTCAAGATCTTTCCTGAAAGGAAAAGGAGGCAAAGAAAGCACATCTCTGGTGTTTTGGGTTTTTTTGTTTTGTTTTGGGTTTTTTTTCCTAGTTGTCAGCCAAAAGCTGGTCAGACTTTAGCACCTGTGAAACTGTGAGGAGTCATTTCTCCGTTTCTGTGCTAGTTCCTGCTCATCCTGGTGAAATGCCTCCCACCTTTCTGCTTTGGTAGAAAGAAGAAACTATCTGAAACGCTCTGCAAACTGACATAAACCCAAAGCACTTTCCAGGAGAGGGAAGAGGTTTGTGATAGTGTGAGAGATACAGAGAGCCTTCCACAAATAGCCTGTGCACGCTGCAAATCTGAGACTTCCCTGCAGCAAGAAATGAAAGGCTGGGGTATGCAGTGTGCACTGCAACTGCCCAGGAGACTTCACCTTCACCTCCCCACAGCCATGTCACCTGGCACGGGCTGTCCTTGGCTCGAGGGCCCTGTTCCAGCTAGACTCAGTAGGGCGGTATTTCCATGGTGGCAGTGGCACTGGTTTGCTGTTGCTCACCAGCCCAAGATGCAGTAACCCTGCCCTTAGAGATCCCTCCTGCCAGAGCTGCTTTGCTGCTGCTCTCTGCTGTAGTGGGCAGTTGCAGCCGTGCTGAGGTGCTGCTAACGTTGCTGCAAGCAGCATTTATTTTGATGAAAAACATGCTGGTCATTAAGGGTTATGCCCTTTCCAGGGACTGCTCCCTGGCTCCTCTGAACTTTGCAGGTACCAAACTTTGCAATGTTAATATGGAAGAGATTCTGCAAACTCACCAGGAATATGGGGCAAAGCTCTCTCCCTTCTCATCTGTGCTTTTGTCTTGTCCTTTCTTCCAGTTTGCAGAGCCCTTTGCTCCTTTCCTCGCTGTGTAGTAGATAGGAACATTTGGCTTTTTGCAATCAAAGCAGCTATGGGGGTCTCAGTGGGATTATTTTTACATGTAAGCATTGCACAAGTCCAGCTCCAGGAAAATAGGCCAATGTTTTCTTTAACACATGCTGGCATAAAATAGGAACAACTCTTCTAAAAGCTTAGAGACTGAGATGGCCTTGAATTAGATCCAAGGACCTCAGATTAATTACAAAACTAAATCAGAATGAAAGTTCTTTTATAGTTCTGCAGCACAATGGTCCCTGAACTTAGTGAACCTGGATGTCAAATACATAGATAAGGATGATCTGTACTGAAGCAGAATAAAGGGCACATTTACCTAGCTGTGAATTAAGGGTCTATCCTTTGCTAAATTCTGCTGTTTCTTTAGTGATTTGAACAAATCTATGAGAAAAATCAGATTTCTGCTGCTGAGGAGAGAATGTTGCAAGGCAAATTCAGTTTGTTTTACTCAGTCTTGCTCCTTTGCCAGAAATTTGTCTCTTCTGTCCTAAAAATGATGCTATAATGTTTCTTTTGCTACAGAAACTTAACAGCACATGCCACAAAGGTCATCTGTCCTTCTTTTTTAAAGGCTGTCAGGGTAGAGCTCTACTAACATTGTAAGTTTTAACCTGCAGACTGAGAACCTGAAAAAATTGTAAAGAACTCCCATTTCCTTTCATAAGATAACAGCCCTTTGATGCTTTACATAACTGCTGCATGCTTTGGAAACAAGGTTACATCTATTTGAGTCATTATAACCGAGACAGCTCAGGCAGCACTAACTGCAGGCAGATTTCCAAGCAGAGAAAAGAGTTGGGTCCTCCAGCATTTTGGGAAAGAGCATTTGGGAATGAGAGGAGCCCTGGGACCTATTGCTAGGAGCCGGTCGTTCACACAGGGGGCCAGTACTACTCCTAGGCTGATTGGCACTGTCTTACTCGCTGAAGAGGAAGCATCTCTTGTTGGCTTCCTACCAGCACGCGGAGTCTCTAATTTAGGAACGCAAAGTACAGTCTTGCATGCCAGTCCTGAAAAGCTACCAGCCCTGACGTGAAAACAAGGGCAGGCAAATCTGTGTATCTCTAGCCAAGAATAAAAGCACACTCGCTTCTGAATGGAAACAATTTCAGTGCATGGTGAGATGGAGGGACTTAAGTCTGTTCAGCCTGGAGGAAACTCAGGGAGATGTGATTGCTGCCTCCGGCTAGGGGGGCTGAGGAGATGGAGCCAGGCTCTTCCCAGAGGTACACAGTGACAGGCACACAGTGGCTTCAGTCACGCACTGCGATGAGACAAACACCAGCTCTGTACAGGGACAAAAATATTACAACCAGAGGGATGCAGCACAGGGGCACACTGCCCAGGGAAGGAGGAGGGTCTCCACCCCTGGAGGTATTACATATCACCCCTGGAGATATATATATATCAAGCAGAGTTTGACTGGACAAGTCCCTAAGCAACCTGCTATCACTTTGAAGGTGTCACTGCAGGGAGTGGGGTGTTAGATTAGATTCCAGGTTGTTACGTACGTTGTTTCTTAACTAAAGTGACTGTGGAAAGTCACTGCACTACCTTCATATTGTAAATAGTATTTTACTTCCATGAAACTTATGTTCTTCATTTTTATTGTCCATTTTTATTGTCCATTTTTAGTTCCAAGGGTGCCCTTGGAAGTATACAAGTCATAAAGAAAATGCCAGTCTTTAGGAAGGTAAAGACTAAAAAAATTGCAGGCCAGTAGTTCAAATATTCTGACACTGCTGTAACACTTTAAAAAAAGTGTTTCTTGATGATAGGGATTAAAATGATAAAATATATTTAATTCCCGCCCCCCCCCTTCCAGAGGTCTCCAGAAACAACCTCATTTTTTCATCTAGGTAAGGATCATTAAGTGGAGCAAGAATAGTGCCATGTGGCCATTCCCAGCCATGTCCATGTGAGAATTTGCTTGAACTGATGTAGAAACAGCCCAGTGTTGACTTATACAGAACTTGTGGGCATTTGCAACATGAGGCTGAATTTAAACAATTACAATAGCCATGCAGGTGGAAGGCAGTATAGGACAGCACGTTCTGGTTGCGGACATTGAGAGATAGTCCCATTTCCTAAAATGCCAGTGATGTCAAAAAGAATTCTCTTATATAGCTACAACCACCTTCTTCCCCTTAGACCTTTTGGCCTTAGAAAAGGTAAAGCTTTTTCCACTGGAAACATTTCATTACCCTTCCTGCAGGCAAAGTTTTCTCTATGTATGGATACACAAGAATGGTCAGATAATGAATAAGCTGATTGGCTGAACATCTGCAGGTGCTCTATAATGACAACAATTAAGCTATTCTGAAGCTATTACCATATTAAATTAACTTACTGCAATGCTATTAATTAGAATTCATGTTCTAGAAATGAAACAGTGCAGCAATTACATTGGTATTTAATGACCTATAAAAGTAAAATATAAAAATGGTAGATTTCCTCATGCAATTAATTTAAGGCTGGAAGACGATGGGTCAGACGGCTCCCCAGTGTAACTCCAGCCACTTCTGTACTTTTGCAACATGAATGATTATGATCCATGTTACCTCTTATCTTGAAGGAATAATTATTTGGCATCTGATAACTAAAGCTGTCCAACAGTTGTGCCAAAAACTAGAAATCAGGCAGAGTTTAGCTGGTCTGACTGTGAATTCTGAAATTTGATACGGCTTTGGGAAAAAGCTCAGTAAGGTTTGTGACTGAGGTTGTCAGTTGACCTCAGCAATGTATATTTTACAGACAAGATCTAGCAGTGATTACTTTTTTGCATAACATTTTAAGGCTCTCCTTTTACTTATTTTCCACTCCCACCTCCCTTGGCAGAAGTAAATATAAGTACTTTTGACTTATTATTTGCTATTGAATTTCTCAAATTCCGTGACATGATGACTTCTTCAAGGTCTGTCCTTGAAAACTGAAACAGACGTGTCCTGCCTAGCTGTCTGAGGAGTTACAAGATCAGGACCTGTCTGTCCTTGGGCACAGAAGCCTTTTGCAGCTGTATGAGTTTCATGAAGCAGTGGGGTTATTTTCCCTTGCATGCTCAGCATGGACCATGCTTGGAGTTTTGTTGTTGCTCTTAAACGGAATTGTTAGTGTGGGCTCAATGTGCCTGGCAGCCAGTCCAGTCAGGATTTGCTTGTTGTTTTGTACTGCCTTACAAGTAGGAGCTGTGGATACCATCCAGTCATGAATGGCAGCATTGTGAAGTGAAATAAAGAGAGTAAGCTGGAGCAACTGAAACACTTGTGGGCTGCCATTTGCAACAGCAATAGAAGGTGGGCTAAACAGCTCCTATCCATGAGCTATCATCCGGCATAAGCTGTTTGTAGAGCAGCCCACAGGTGTTGCTTTTGGCCTGAGGGGGCTCTGAGCCACAGCTTCTTCCAGCCCTCCTTGCTGACGACTAAGCTGTAGTGTTCCAAAAGTGATAGCTGTGATGCACATTACCCTTCCGTAATACATGGCCCTAGATCCTGGTTGCTTATCCATGCATTTTCTATTGCATGCTCTTTGTGGAAGATGCAGAGCCATGGCCTGGGGGACATACAAAAAACGCTCTGGATGAGAAGCTCCTATCCTACCCTGGGATCTTCAATAACAATGACTATTTTCAGACTGTTTTTCTTCCCCTGGTGAGAGAGGAAAAACTGTGGGATTTTAACAATCGATTTTATTGATAGATCTGAATGTTTATTGCTGTTTAACTATCAAAAAGTATAGAAACTGAAATCTATCCAGAGAAAAGAAGGCAGTTTCTTTTACTTCCTTAGACTGTGTGGGGCATTAGCAAGGGAATATTTCCATCTTTATTAAAATAAGCATTTGCCTGAGGAACAGTGGGGCACAGAAGTCTGCAAGTGTGAAGATAAACAGGAGGACAGTCAAAACTGGCAGCTGAACCTTGAGGTGTCTTTCCTTATTTGACGCAGGTTCTTGGCTTTCTGATCTCTCTACTTATGCATTAATAGTAAACTGTTAAAAATAGTATCTTACCAACCCAGAACTTCTTGGTTGCAGTATCCTTTACATCCTTTTTCAAGGATTGATGGAAGGACTCGGCGTATTTATTTTTAATTGCAGTAAGTTATTGAGTGTGTGTTTATGTGCTTATGTGAAACTATAGATGTAACTGACATGCCCCATATGAAATCCCAGGAAGGTATTTCTGTGTAAATATCAAACACTGTTTAGCCTCAAGTGTTTTAAATCAGGCTTAATCCCTTTTGACTCTTAACCAGACTGTAGTACCCCATAATTTCAAAAACAGTTTCAGATATGTGAGTAGGGAAACATAGTCTTGACAGACCGCCCTGGTTGTCCTCATAAACTTTTGAGGCAAGCCTTCAAGCCTTCAGAGCTGATATAATGTAAAAAAGAAGTCAGAATGCCCATGATTTATATCTCTTTTCTTGAATATCTATAAAAAGAGATGATGGGGTGTTGCAAAAATGGATTAATGGACTGTACCTGGAGCTTTGTGGTCCTTCAAACTAAGCCATTATAAATGTTCTAGTATGACCTTTTGCTTAGTCTCTCTGTTAGAGCTTTTCCTGTACGCACTGTTGCAGTGGTCTGTGAGATAGAAATTCCTTGGTGAGGCTCTCATATGTGGCTCCATTTCCAAAACAAATTGTGTTCTGTATTAGTATTAATTTAAGTGCTATTTCATGGAAGTGGCAATGTGCTTGGACAACTTTTCCTTTTGGTATGGATGGTACAGGCTCAGAATACAAAATTTCTTATCTCACTTTGGAAGCTATTTGTCCAAAGCCCACTATATTTTGGAAAATGTGTATCAATAATTGAATCTGACCTGGATTTGTTCCTTGCAAATTTGGCACTAACTGCTGCATCCCTAATTACAGGAAGCTTCTCATGCAGGGTACTAAAGTTTACTGGGGAAAGGTGTCTCAGGTTCCACCGTTTGTTGTGGGGATTTTCACAGAGTGCAAACAGAGATCCCAAAGTTCTGCATAACATGTTGGTCTCACTGTAAAACCTGCAGTGGACTCTCCGTGGATGCACTTCGCCTTGGCAGGTTTGTAATTTCAGGAATCCAGAGGGTGATATATACTCCAGAAGCTTAACATTATGGCTCAGGGGTCTGTCCACCTCAACAGAGCCATATTTTTTCCTCTTATATGCTGCTTTTGATGATTAAACAGAGCCATCAATCCATGAGAGACAAGCATGGGAAACAAAAAGCTTGAAATAATTGCTCCCTACTGAACAAGTGACGATGCAGTTTAAGGATCTGAGCCCACACAGCATTATGGGTATTAATTTTAGATAGTCACCTTTTTAAAGCTTATCCTAACCTAATTAAGTGTCTGTTTTCCCCTTAGGGCTGGCACTTTTACGAGATGAGATAACAGCTGCATCCCTGTGAGAAGCCTTGTGAAGGGCAAAATATTTGTTAGCAGTTGCTATTTTCAGCCTTGCCAGAATAAACAAAGAGCTAGGCACCTGCAGTCATTTCTTCTAAAAAGTCAGCACAATTTGTACATACTGTGGGGTCAGCGGAGGAAGATGCAGGGAGAACAGGCAGGCTCATCCGTGAGGCTTTGGGAAGATGCTTCTGGAGGGAGTGATAGGCTTTTCAGTTTGGAGACATATGGGATTGTTATGTGATTAATAATGCTCTGGTAGCAAGGGTGAGGAATACACAGAAGAACAGAGTACTTTGAGATTATTAATGCATCTTGGGACAACCCTGTGTGAGACCCACTTTGGCCATAAACAAGAGAGCTAGCACAAACAAACTGGGGGAGTTTGGACAGAAGTGAAGGCAGGAGAAAAGAATTTTTTAGTCCTTTTTCTTTTTTGGTAATTAACCACAACGAGATTTCAGGATACATAATTTTAGACCCCGATTGTCTAAACAATATGTCTTCTTCTTGAAAACAATTAGGCTTTGGGCTTAACGTGCCTCAGAGGGTTACATAAACTAGATTCACGATAACTCCTTACACAAGAAAAACATTCCTGACTGCGTGGGAGAGCAGATGGCACTTAGGTAAACTGTTATTTGCAGGAAACCCCCCTGTGCCATTAGATGGCAAATGGCTTCTGTCACTGCTGTTCCTCTGCTTGGGGTTTGTGGGAAGCTAAGGAAAAAGTAAGTGCTGAATAAAGTATGCTAAATGCGGTGGTGACGAACCGGAGAGGGTTAATCTGCAGATAGGTATTACAAGGGTCAGCACTGTTGTACGTTTACAAGTGCCTGCGGTTGGTGTGCCACATCAAACCCCAGCCTGGGCTCCAGGGGAGAAGTAAAGGGGGATTTGTGGGCTGGTTCTGTTCTCCCGAGCAGGCACAGAAAGGCCGGGAGTGAATGCAGCCACAGGTGGGTTTGGATGGGGAAGAAGGACCTGCAGCTGCTCCTCATCACATGCCTGAGAGCATCTCATGCTGGGAGGAGCTGTGTGGATGGGGATACAGCCCTGAGACCCCCTTGGCAATCTTATCTTGAAAGGCAGCAGGTCTTTGGAAGACCCACACCAAAGTTTGGCTCTGAATTTGATACCAGCTGTGTCTGCAGTGGTTCTATTATGTTGCACTGGATAAAGGTATTTGGAAGTCATGGCCCTGGAGGCACCCACAGGCCTTAATGGCTGTAATAAGCCTTACTTGGGACCACCCTGCCCATGGCCCCAGTTTCAGCCCTTGGGGCTGTCGGTCCCTGCTCTACTGACACTGCAGCAGTGCTGGTCTCTAGCTCTCTGTTGTGTTATTGAGCTAAGCCCACGTCCTGGCTTGTCCCTGTTGTGACATTCAAAGCCCAGGGAAGAAGTCACTGCTTTGAGTGAAGGCAGAGCGATGGGCCACTGGACTGGAGGGTTAGTGAATGTTTCTGTAGATCTTAGGCTATTTATTTCCATGTCCTGAGGGAACTGGAGGACACTTAAGGGAGTTAGGCTGAAGCTGATCTCTGACTGCTACTTGGCTGGGTTGGATTTGAATAGAAGTTATTAAAGTGTCTGGTTTCTGTCTATTCTGCTTATCTACATTCTCTATGAAGCTTTGTGGGTTTCCATATATAATTTATGATTAAGTATGAAACCCTTGTGACTTATTAACTAGGTGGGGCATTTGCCCAAAGGCATTTTTTCCCATCACCCTGTTTTTGGTCCCTCATGGTCTAATTCCTTTCCCACAATAACCCTTCTGCCTTGATTTATTGGATGTTACACAAGGGTTTGGATTATTTTAGGGACTACTTTTGTATTATCGATATTGCTACCTGTAGTGTTTTTAAAGGAGGATGGGTATTTGAGGGTGGAGAATATCCAAATGAAAATGTGGTATTTAATTTTGTTGCCATGAGTGAGAAAGGCTGCAAAGAAGTCAGATTTTTCTAGGTCAATAAATGAATATTTATTATTTGAAAATCTATTGTGAAGAGTAAGAAGCTCACAACTTGACACTGATGAATAACCTGTATTGTTTCTGCAATCTGAGGTATCTAAGGGAAAAATAAATGTCTTCCTTTTTATGCCTGAGGGACTCTCAGGGGGCTAGAAGGGCCTGGTTAAGACTATATATTCTGCCTATTTGTAGAACCGGTGCTAAATGACAGAGAAAAATGAAACCATTTCAAAGGCCTAGTGATCTGTTTTCCCCTTCAGTTAGTCTTGCAACATTTCACAGCCTTTCACAGGTAGGTTGGGGCGTTGTGGGTACCTAGAGATGGAGACTGCTGATCACTGAGCCTTCCTGTTACCTGCAGCCGTTCTAAAACCAGAGCTCTTCCAGCATGCTGTCACTGACTCCAGCTCTTCATTTGCTTGGCTCATACATATAAAATGAGATCCTCTTGCTTTCAAGAGAGCGCGTTCAGTGGAGCTTGTGGAGAAGCAACTGTCCTTTTTGCCTTGTACATCATTGCCAGTGCAGGGACCTAAGAAAAGAATCAGTCTTTTAGAAAAATAACACTAACTCTGTACCAAATGCTTTTGGCACGCCAGAGACAGACAGAGTGCTGTTCTTGATCAGCCAAGAGTGCAGAAAGAGATGCTACTTACAGGCTTCCAATCTATCACTGTGTTCATCCAGCATTCATCCATATGCTGGTATCAAGCTCCAAAGTTCACTGCAGTGCCACTGGAAATAAAAGACTAGCAGTATATGTAGATTGCTGATAACAATAACTATTGTTTGAAAGAACCTGATTTTAATTGATAATCTTTATTAGCTGATCTCAGATATCTTGATCATCACATCAGACTAAAAGTATCTCCAGTGTTACAAATCTAGTTAGCCTGATCTGATTTATTTTCTGAAAATGTAACTAGGTTGTGAATCATCCTTTGGTTTTCCATCTCTCCTCTGGAGGAATGGCTATGTTTCTGCCATAGGCCCTTAGAAAATAAAGGAAGGCAGATCAGCATCTGAGAGTCCCATGTGTGCTTTCCCACAGGATAAAAGGATGGAGCAAGGGTGTCTGGGATGCAGCTGGTTGAAATGATTACTTCAGCACTGCAGGGATCACCAGCATGTTGTCAAAGATGCATTGCTGGGACAGTGCATCCAGCAAAGGCTGGAAATACAGTGAGGAAGGGCTACTGGACATGTGCCCTTTTCTTATACTTTCTGCTGGACCTTTTGTTATACCCAGTACAGCCACTCTGCAAAGTCCTAGACAGTAGATAGAACAGCTTCTAAAACTTGGCAACTTGGCATATCATTATTTAACTAAGCGGTTAGTTCCCAACGGGAAGTTTTTTTCAGCATATCTTTGAAAGACAGGGCTTTATTGTCCCCTGGCTCTATGATAATTTCTCCAGCTTGCCTTCTGTTGAAGGGAGATCTGTTCCATAATTTACAGCTTCATACTCTTGATTTTTTATGTTCTGAGGGCTAGCACCTTTAAATGTGGTGCATCCAAAGAAAATTAATCTAAGAATAGATGACTCAAAATATGCTTATTAAATGTATTTAGTAAGATGACAGATTTTCCATGTTGTTGCCAATCTGTAATGCTGAGATCTGTACCTCCATCCCTCCTTGCTTGCACTAAGTAAGGCTTTACTTGTGGAATTCAAAGTTGTCTCCATTGTTAAATCTGATAGGTTCCAGCTAAAATCAACATCAAATGAATACACCTCCACACTGTAAAAGCATGCAACTCATGTCTTTTGCCTAAGGAAGAGTAACACAGAAGGCAAAGTGCTTGCTGTTGCCAAGAAGCCTCCAGTCTAATCTCTTGGGAAATATGACTTAGTAAAGAATTTTTTTCTTTTTTACTTACAAGTTACAAATTCACTTTTTCGCTAATAGATTCAAGCTTGAATAATGTAACAGGAACTGTATTAAAAGTCCCTTATCCATGCTTAAAGCAATTTTTACTGAAATCCCAAACCACCTGAGCAAATCCACTTCAGATTATTTCACTGTATTTCATCCTTTTGAGAACAGAAACTAAGTTGAGAGTCAAAAGTTAATTTCCTATCGTGGACCATGCAAAAAACAGCATAACACACAAATGTATTCTGTGCTACCCCAGTAGCTGGGGAATAGCTTTCTATAGGGAAAGTGTTAAGATATTAAGCTCTTGTATCACATCTAATGGTTATCCATGAACAGTGAAATCAGACTGAATCAGAAAATGCAAAGTACGTTTATGGGTGGTACTGTCTTTTTCCCTTGTGAAATATGTGAATGGACTAATATGGTTGTGGGGAAAATTAAATATTAAAAATAGCAGTTCCTAATCTGATAATTACATGTTTAAGTGTGATTTAAGTATTTGAAATACATTTGGTTGTGGAGCAAAATTAACTCTAAATACAGAAGAACTATCTGTTTGATAAATCTTTTTAAAAATCCAGTATGAACACAAGGTTCAGAATGATTTATTAAGTACACTAAAACTGGAGTCATGCATAAGCAATGAAGGAAGGCATGCTGGAGCTCTGTTCTGGCTTTGCAAATTCTGCTCCTGGTTTTAACGTTCATAACTTTTAAAGCTGTTCTCCAGTTATGTTTCTCTCTTCCTTTACTGAAATGCAAGTGTTGATCTATCTGTGATATGCCATATGCTTTTCCTAATGATATTATTGTTTAAATTTGGGATTATGTAAAAAAAAAAATTCTTGAAATACTCTCTCTTTGCAGTCCAGAGAATCTTCCTTTAGATTTTATAGATTCCAGCAGTGTTTGCTGGGACATGAAGCTTAACTTTTGCCTTTGATCAAGTTGTCTGTCACTCAGCTTTATTCTTACTGGTGCTCAATACACAGTAGTTTGTCAGATAACAATATACTGAAAATACGTTTTCTTAAAAAAAAAAACTTATTAGGAAAGTGCTGACTGAATGGTCAAAATAAATGAATGGAAAACTCACAAGCTGTGCAAAGCTTCTGTCTTTCGCATGAAGTGTGTGACTCAGTGCAGCCTTGAATCTAAACAGTATTAAAAATTAAAGGAGGAAAGGATGCTGCAGCTTTTTATTTGGGGGAAATACAATCTGAGTCCAGCTGTGAAAATTCAGAAGAAGCTTACGCCAATTTGAAAAGAGGATGCTTAAATGTTGGTAGGAATGTAAAATGTACTCAAGCGATAGATACATGAATGGAAGGGAATAGTGGAGGGAGGATTAAAGCAATGATTAAGTAAATGGGTTCTACTGCGTAGAGTGAAGAGAAGTTCTGGAGGTCTCAGGTCCAAACAGGAGGTAAAGATTGGAGATAGTGGGATGTGGAGGCATAAAAGCACACTTTGGCTTCACCTTCTGCTTTATTTTAGAAGTTTATGTGAAGACCTGCAATATCTCTGCCCTTCCTACATTAAAGACTCTACCACAAAAGCTGGGATTTGGAGGAGCCCTGTCATTTGGGGGAAAAGATCACTTTGACATTATGCCCTTCCTTAGGGAAAAGGGGCTTATACCTCTCTCTGCTGGATTGCAGACTGGGATCTGCCATAAGCTGAAGAGAGAGATGCAGTTCTTGGATGGGGAAAAAAGGAAGCTGTGCTCCTCTGCCCAGACATGCACTAGGATCCATGGGCAAGGCTTGTAGGGATTTGGGTCCTTTTCCCTGCCCTCTCCATATGAACCATTGGATGCCTAGCCTGACCTTTTGGTATGGTGAGCAGGGAGCAAGATGCTTCCAGGTTAAGCCAAAAATACAACAAGATGGCGCTGAGGGACCGGGTAGAGACATGCTCTGAGTTTGTCACCGATTCTCAGCAAGGTTCTTTACACAGCTTTTTCTGTTTCCAGGCTGGTCTCCAAGGCTACATGTATAATAGTAAATACAGCAGGCCAACGCCAAGTGGCAGAGCAGTAATCATTTCAGTATCATCACATTCTTTTTTCTTCTAGATAAGGATGGTCTTATCTGATCAGCTTCCTGGGAGCTGCCCTCCAGCCCATGTGATCCCCAAAACCAAGCCTGTACATGTGGGACAGGGCTGCTGGGTGGAACTAAAGCCCAGCTGGTGAGGTGCAGGCTGTTAAACAGCATGGTTGTTCATTTACCAGGGCATAGGTCTGTGCTCTGGCCCTGCTTAGTTTGTTATTTTTGACGTAGCCCAATTACTATGTCCCCACAAGCATTTAAATTTCTTTCTCATTTGGGTTTTCCAGTTGCCAGCAAGAGCCAGTGCCTGATGCTTCACAGATGATGATAGTCATCTTCCTCATTATACCTGGAAGGAAAGTTCTTCCTAAGAACTGATGGTGAGAAATCTGTACCGTAACATTTCCAGCCTACATAGAAATGCAATTTCTCCTTAATGGAAATGCAGCTTCTATTCTGACTCATGTAAATACTTCTCTTTAGAGCATCTCGAACCACTTGCCTCGTTAGTGTAGTTTTGTAAAAGTTAGGTTATCCCGTTAAGGCAAAGTTGTTCAGGGATTTGAATAACTGATCATGCTGCTCTGGCTTAATGCTATCATTATTAAGTTTCAGTGTGTTCTGGTGGGTCTACCTTGACAGTGAGTAAAGATGAGTAAGAAATATAAAGGATTTCTTGTCTCACTTTAAAGCTTTTCTTTTCTTTTTTTTTTCTTTTTTTCTTTTTTTTTTTTTTATTCAACTGCACTTTGATCTATTAAGAGTTTTGGTTGCTTATAGACATAAGCTACTGAGGTATGTTGTGTTCCCTTACTCATCATTTGTCTTCTGGACAGGCTGTCCTTACTACTGATTACCTGCATGGTGCCTGACTGTTTTCCTTTTGAAATCCAAGAGGAAAAATGCTGTAACAAATAATCACATAAACATCCTGTAAGTACTTAGAAGTTAACAAGGAAATGAGTAATAGCCAGCATGGATTTCTCAGGAACAAATTATATCAGACTAAGCTATTTTTTTCTATAACCATGTAACAGGCTGGATAGGGCAGAATCAATAGATGTCACGAGTCCTGACATTAGGATGCTTTAACATTCCTGCAGATAAGCTGGGGAACATGCTCTGGATATGAAATTTCTCATGTGGCTGGTTTTGTGTTCTCACTGCATAGTTCTCCATGGGTCACCATCCAAATGGAAATAAGTAGTAGTGAGGCATTGTAAGAGCCTGTTATGACTCTGGGCATACTCAATATTTTCATTAGCAGCTGATTGATAGAAGAGGGGGGATATGTATTACACTCACAGATAATAGTAAATGGGGAGAGAATGAAAGGTGTGTGAGGTAGTTCTTCCTATCCACTAGGCACTGCCTGTGTATAGCTCGGGGTACTGTATTTCAAGGAAGATGTGTATGGCTGTAATTGGAAAGCAACAAGAATGTCCAGTAGCCTATAAAGGAAGGATGAAAGAGCTGTGGTTGCTTAGTCCAGAAAAAAAAACACGGGGAAAGGCAAGTCTGAAGTACACAGAAAGCTCCATTAAAGAGGAAGGGAATAATTTGTTCTCTTTGTAGTGTATAAGATGGGAAATAATGGACTTAAACAGGGGACACTGAGGTTTGACACTGGGAAAAACTTCTAACATTCAGGATAATTAAGCACTGGAACATGTTCCCTGTGGAAGACGCATAATCTGTCTTACTTGGATTTTTAAAAAATGAGCCAGACAAAAATCTTGTCAGGACTGATACAGTTACAAGTTGATTTTTGCCTAAGGGCAAAGGAATGGGTTAGATGAAGTCCTGAGTCCTTCAAGTGCTATCATCTGTAGTACTTTCTGTATGTCACTGCTGAATTCAACACTTCCATATTCATGTCTAAAAACTGGCTGAATACACAGGGAGCCTGAGTTTTCACTCAGACCTCTCCCCTGTGCTTTCCTCTAATCCATACAATGAAGCCCAGAAGGGGTAGATCTAATTATGTTCTAGTTTAGAGGCGCAAGTATTAGGGAGGTAAGAGATAAAGAACAGAAGCTTGGGTGAGAAATGTCTTGCCTTCCCAGTAACATTCTGCCAAGTGTACCGAGTTCAGCCTTGTTATGCTCCCAAATGACCCATCTATGATTGCATTAGCACAAAGTATCACCATCTGAGAAGAGTTCACATGCAGAATTCATTGAATTAAAATTTAAGGCAATGACTGCTTATAATGTATTGGCAACATTATCAGTAGCAGTATTGCCAGCGTATTAGTGACTAAGATGGATTGACTACTGGGGAATTCATTAAATTTACAAGTCTCCCCAAATGATTCCACTGGCTAAAATACTAATTGCTGCCTTTGGGAGCTCTTTGGCCATTTAGTTTCCAAGCACTGCTTACTCTGAGAACAGGATTATGCTACTGACATTTGCTTGAATTTAGAGTCAATTTATGTAAGGGGTTTTCAGCATTGAGAACAGTTTCTGTTTGTACAAAGCTTGCTGCCTTACTAAACCTAGGGCCTGTGAGAAATAACTTTATGAGTGAAAAATACATTGCTTGATCTGAAGTGCCCCAAAAGCATAGATACAAACAATAATCAATATTATACTTGTGCAATGAAGCTTAATCTAAAGGCTGTGGCAGTTTGGTTGTATGGAGGATGGCAGTGATTTCTGTTTGCACAGTCACCTTTGCTAGAAAAGGAAAACTGCTGAAACTTTAAAATGAATGTATAGTGTCCTGGTTTCAGCTGGGATAGAGTGAATTTTCCTCTTAGTAGTTGGTGCAGTGCCGTGTTCTGGATTTGGTGTGAGAACAATATTGATAGCACACTGATGTTTTTTGGTCGTCGTTGGGTAGTGTTTGCACGAAGTCAAGGACTTTTCAGTTCCTCAGGCCCTGCCAGGGAGAGGGCTGGAGAGGCACAAGAAATTGGGAAGGGACACAGCTAGGACAGCTGACCTGAACTAGCCAAAGAGGTATTCCATACCATGGGACGTCATGCTGAGTAAATATATCCTGGATGAAGAAGGAAGAAGGGGAACATCTGGCATTGTGGCATTTGTCCTCCCAGGTAACCATTATGCATGATGGAGTTCTGCTGTCCTGGAGATGGTTGAACACCAGCCTGCCGATAGACAGTAGTGAATTAATTCCTTGTTTTGCTTTGCTTGTGTGCATGGCTTTTGCTTTACCTATTAAATTGTTCTTTTCTCAAACCTCGAGTTTTACATTCCTTTCCAGTTCTCTTCCCCATCCCTCTGGGTGAGGGGGGAGTGAGCGAGTGGCTGCGTGGTACTTAGTTACCAGCTGGGGTTAAACCACAACATATAGAAATCCTCAACTTTCCTACTTAAGCTGATGGATACTTTAAGTTTAATGGTTAATGTTGCAAAGTCAAGTGTATCCACATATTTGCGAAATTCTCCAGGGATTGAGACTGGAACTCTCTTTAGCAGTGTGGGTCTGTGGAATTGTGGAATTGTTCTTGAATGAACTCGAAGTGCAGTGGGTCACAATCTGGATTTAGTTTTCTTATTTGGAAATTCTGATTCTGGTTTAGACAACCGGAGATCAGCCGAAGCAGAACAGACCTTCTCCAGGTGCTGTGACTGCATCACAAATTGGTTTCTTTACTACAGATTTGAGATCTGTAATAACTTTCATGGGCCAGTAGCTACAGAGTTGATTTCTTTAATGGAGCTAGAACTAGAACTCAACTGTAATGTAGAAAAGATGAAGCATTTTTGAATGAGGTGACTGATGTATTTTGACAGACTCTTAGTGTTATATACTAAATATTAAAGAAAACAATCATAGCAATAATAGTTATCAGTGGCCGAGAAAGGACAGGCAATCTAGGGCTTGTTCATCTAGTGCTGATGGGCTGGTTTTCTTCTGAGACCCTGAAGACCACTACCTGAATCACTGTCTGATACTAAGGTGAGAGTTGGGGTAGGAGAGAAGTTTTTTCACATTTCTGAGCTTTGTTTCATGGCTCCAGTTTGGTAAACCCGAACACAGCTGCAGCACTAGCTGGCATAGCCTTGTTGTTAGAATACAGTTTTCCAGTTGGGCTTTTCTCTTTATCCTGCACAAGATGCAATCCTGGCTTGTCAGACCTGGAAGATGATTGACTCATCTATTGTATTACCCTGTTCTCAGTAAATTGCAGTGTGATTCCCAATTTACCTGCCATATGGCCAGTTCTTCTTAAAAATCCAACTGCACAAGCAATGTGTGCCCAAGAACATGGGAAGGAAGCGCATTACTTACAAAGTATGTAATCAAGCAGTGTGATCCAACCCATTAACTGGGTGACATCCTTTTCTTTATTTGGACAGTTTACTGGCTCTGGGGTTTGAAGTGGGAGCTGTCACTTACACTTTCTGATAATAAAACTTAATTGAAATTTCATTCTTGTACCAGCAAGTGCCAGGTCACCAGATGGCTCCTAATTGTTACGTCCACATATTCTGTGCTGGATTGCAGCAGACGTTTGTGCTAATGTTACTGGGACAATCGCTAAATGTACTTTGCAAATTTTAAATATACATATCTTACTGTTTAAATAATGTATAAAGAATCGCTTCAGTATTTATTAAACAGTGTAGAGTAATAAACTTCCACAGGGAACCTTTAAAGTTGGTATTTTTTGTTTTGTTTCATTTTCTAAATCATCAATAAGACCCTAACAGCTTTTTAACCACAATAAACTAGTGGGTCCTTATTAAAAAATCAGAATTTCTGAGATTGCAAAAGCTGTGATCCAATCAGGGAGGTAATTCAAGCCACACTGTTTCATCATGTCAGTATATGCAATGTAAGTAACACTTACCCTGAGGCAAATGCCTTCCAGGATGTGGGATGGGATACACAAATTGGGAAGTTAGAGTATGAGAAGTTAACAGGACAAAAAAATGCAGAAAATCTGCTGACCGTCACAGGTTAATGAAAGGCAAAAAAGGATATGTACTGGGAGGCTGTGCATCAGCACACTTCATGCTTCTCAAACTCTTGCTCAGGACCTTTTGGGCTGGGAAATACACTCAGTGTGCTGGGCTTAGAAAAAGTATGTCTCTTGAGCTCGCTCACTGCAGTGCGGCAGGCCTATCCATGGCAGAAAGGGAGGATGATCACTGAAGCCCATTAAAGTTGCGGGCATGGGTTGGACCCTGCTTCCCTGCCTGCCTGTGTCCTTGGAGGTCTCCTCCCTTTCGGTCATGCACATGAAGAAGTGGTAAAAGTGGTAGCTTGGCCTTTTCCTCATAGCTGGTTTTGTGACTGCATCGGGGATAATGAAGCAGTAGGAGGTAAAGTGGTTGCACAGGATTCTT
This sequence comes from Falco cherrug, assembly GCF_023634085.1. Lineage (NCBI taxonomy): Eukaryota > Metazoa > Chordata > Aves > Falconiformes > Falconidae > Falco > Falco cherrug. The sequence goes on along the minus strand of NC_073702.1, from coordinate 81,237,583 downwards.
TTAAGAGCAGGAATCTGGCCTGCTCTGAGTAAATGGTGAGAGGGAGCTTTCATGCAGAAATACACATAACTGTTTAGGTCTCTTCAGGAGTAACAAGCATGATACTGAATGAGAGAACCAGCTGCCTACTTAGACATAGGAACCAAGGACAATCACAAAGACAGCTTTTGGAAAATAGAGTGTAATAATAGATGATATGATGCCTGAAGGATTTCCTCACCACTTGCAGGACTGGGGATAGGAGGTTTCCTAGCTGATGCGTTTGAGCAACTAATTTCCATCAAGAGATATTTTTGCATTTACCCTCCAGATGTGCCTAAAAGTCTTGTTGATAGTCCCCAACAGCTGTCAGGAAGACGGTGAAAAAAAGAAAGAACAAGTAATCCCTGTCCCCACTGGTAGCTTTATAGCAATTTCCAAACTTCAAGTGCCAGGGCTTTCTTCTTTGCTTCTTCCATTGTTTTTGCTTTACTCTGTGGTCTTTACTTGGGGTGGCAAAGGTTGTTTGCTGGTGTGTGTCTTTTCTATGTATACTGCTTGTTTTTAACTCTTTGTTCAGATCAGATCCCAAACGGAAAGAGAAAAGATCAGCAACTTGTGGTGCTTTGTGCAGGAATAGTCTATCACTCATTTTAAGACTCCAACCCAAGATGTAGTTTCTGATATAGAAGTAAATTTTATCCAGATTGGCTTAAAAGACAAATTCTTCCTTGTGTAATCAGGAAGGTAGCTGAAAGACCAGCTGGGTTAGCCAGGGGAGAAGCAAATTAACTAGGGTTCCCCCATCCCTTAAACTTACTCCCTGCTTCCTGTTCTTGGCTGTCTACATTTTAATGTCCTGCAGGTCAACACGCAAGGCCTGTGGGGCTGTTCTAGAAAGACATACTTTCATTGACCTGGAGCGCAGGGAGCAAACTCCTGTTGTTAGTATTGCATCAGTACAGCTTTACTCTGCGTTTTGTTGTACATCTGATCCATAACTTTTGTATTTACTCCAGTTGTGGAACTGTTGGCAGGCCTGTGTGAGATGGCTCCAGTAAAAGCAGGACTGCTGGGATCTACACTATTGCTAAACTCAAACCAAAACAAAATGCTTATCTTCACAGTTCTTCCTATTGAGATCAGAATTAGAATTAATAAATGCAGTGAAGGAAGCTCAAACTATTTGGGATGTTAAGTGGAATGGGAAAGTGCTTAGAAATATTCCTCAAATGGTTTCTGTAAACATTCCTTGAATAGCTTTCCTGTGCCTAGGTTTGCTGTGTGGTTAAGTAGACAGGGGCACTTTCTAGGAAATTAGGTTTTGTCTTCCCTTTAGTTTGTTAGAAATCTCATAGAAGCTGGGGAAACAAAATTTCAGTTCCATTTTAAGACTTCAAAAGAAGCAAATAAAGTTCCAGAGGAACATCTGGAACTTAGTCCCCAGCTCAACACCAAACTTCTCTAAGTTTGCCCATGACTCATTGTTTCGGACATATAAATGTGATGCCAGCAGCAGACAAGGGATGTTTCTTTGGCTTCCTCCTGTACTGCTATAAGGTTTCAGAAAAACAGAAAGCAAATTTTGGATAGGACTCTATTGTAATTAGTGCTTTCCTTGATGCAGCCCTTTACTGTATCAACCCAAACTAAATTCACACAGCATATGTGTAATTTGACAGAATTTTATCAACAGCTAAAAATTTGGGAAAAGGATGCAATTAAAAAGTGGTGGTGTAACCCATGGAAGCAGTGGGTTTGCAAATCTGCTGCTTTCATTGAAAATGAACTAAATTTCCTGTTGATTAAAGGTTTTGATAATGGTGAATCTGCACCAGTATTTTGTTATTAAAAATAGATACACAGGTAATGTACTGAAGTACCTTGCTTTCAGGTTCTTGCCTTTCAGTTGAAGGACCCTGAACAACTGTTTAGATGCTTGTTTTGAGGAAACGCGATGCATCTATTCCACTTTACAAATAAAACTGTTCAGAGAGCTGTAAAGTAGCATTGCAGGAGCAGTAGGAGATGAGACCTGCAACAATCAAAAGACTGTTAATTGTGTTTCAGAAGAGTACAGCAATGGCTATGAAGCATGGCTATGAATCAGAAACCAGATTTTCTTACTTTCAGTAATTCTATTGCTGAGTCTTGCTAGAGTTATGGATAAGAAAATCAAACCCACATCCCATGGTATCAGAGCTTCCCTTGTATTGTGTTCTAGATTAGCAAGGTTTGACCAAGGTTTGACCATGTCCTGAAGAGTTTCCTTCACTCCATGTGCCACTAAATTTCCATCAGCATTATCATTAGTATAGTTGCATCCCAGTGTTGACACCAGCAGTCAGGAGTTAGCAGATGAAATGTTAAGGACTGCAATATAGAGAAGATCAGACCATGACCTGGTAGTTTCTGTCTCAAATTCTATGTCTGGCATGTTCCTGTGGACAAGAGCTCTAAGGAAGACAGCTACCCACAGGTAGAAAGAGCAGGACTGAGATGAACAAAGAAAACACAGATTTACAGCAATTTCCAGATTATTTTTTTTTGAGAATGGAACAAAGAGCTACATAGAAATGGGCAAAGAGTAGGAAACCGAGCTGCATGGAAGCAGGAAGAGGATAAACCATGCAGAGCCCAGCAGACAATGGGCAGAGCCTCAGTTTGATACCAAAGATAGGAACAAGCCAGTGAAGGTGTCCGAGAAGCATTTGGAGATTTTTTTGAATGATAAGTAGGGCAAGCTGAGTTCTAGAGATGGCATGAACTGTATGATGAGGAGAAACTGGAACAGGCAAGGCATCAAGGTGAAAGGCACAACATGGATTTGGGGTGGGGGTAGATGTGCCTGAAATAAGGCTCTGGAGACAGTGGGAGTAATAACAGGTACAACTGCATGGAGGCATTGAAATTTAGGGGGAGAGTCAAAGGTTATGTACTCTTAGTACATAAGCATAAGGGACAGGAAAAATACTGAATCTGCCAACAGTTAAAGACAAGAGAAAAAGCTGGAATTTCCTTGACACCAAGGGAGTTTCTTTCAATCATGATACCATTAAACTTTCCAAATGGCTCTGAAAATATTTGTTGAAGCATGGCTTATCTTCTTTCAAAAACATTTTTGCATTCCAAGAGATAATACTGTTAGAGCCCTCTGCACGGGGTTTCCATTCTGCGACCTTTTTTGAGGTGACTAATTCCCCTGGAATTTCAGGAGATCTGACCATGTGAATACCTTTACTTCCTTTTGAAAACCTACTACCTTCTGTTAATGGATACATAGAGAATCAAATTCTTAGCTGACTTAGCTGAGATAATGCATTGTATGAAAGAAATTTATTATGCTATCACCCAAAATGTTTCCAAAATGTCTATGATTAGAACAAATACATATAATAGACCTCTGAAGTTTATTTACTTAACATTTTAGGGTTTGGTTTTGTTTGTTTGTTTATTAGCTGTACCTGAATCAATCTTTAAATGTTAATTTATTTAGGAGTAATGTGTGCCTCAGATGTTATTTAAACATTTCCTCTACCAAGCCATGCTATTTTAAACAACTGGTAAGTAAATCACAGTTCTCTGCTGAACTGAAGATTAACACTGTTTTCTTCAGCATAAGACATTCGAATTCATCCCCTAGAAACCAATAGAGAACACTGACTACACTTCTGGGAAAATGCAAGCAATTCCGTAAAGTCAGGGGAGGTTTACATTACAACTATCATATAAAATTCAGACAAGTGAAATCATAAAACCAAACCAAACCAAAACCGGTTTAATACAGGCGAACGTCAATGCCAAACAAGAAAAAGCCAGTGAAGCTGCAGCTCAGCTGGGTGATTTCAGTATAATAGAACTACATACATACAAGGAGTTTCACATGAGGGAAGAACCTGAATGTGAAAAAATCTGAACTTAAAATCAAACAGTATACTGACTAAAAAGGAGGATGGAAAATGCAAGCGAGGGCTAGCTGGTAGCGAACATCAGCTATAGCAGATGTGATTGCCAGTAGCTCTAAATGCATGTTAAATTACAGCAGCATCTGTTCTCACAGAGATGGCCTCAGTCATCTTAAAAAGAAAGGTTAGTTTGGAAATCAAAATTTGAGAAAAGGATTAAAGGCAGGGTTTGGGAGAGGTAGAGAAACCTGATGTCTGATAACCACAGGCAAAGGTTCACAGTCCTGGCTGGTCACTCTGCAGCTCTGAATGAGAGGTGTTACATTTCACAGGAGCTGGTGAAGATCCTACGTGTAGAAGTCAACAAAACCTTTAAAGGATGTGAATCTTAGATTCAGTGATTTGACTTCTTCCTAGACAAAGCTGAGCAAGCAGTAAAGTAGATGCTAGTGACAAATGCTAAGAAAAAGAAAGCAAAGTCCCAAAGATGTCCAAATAATGACTAGTATTTAACTTTGAGCAGCACCTACACAAAGAGAAACAAAATAATTACAAAAGCAGGTATCATAAAATCCTGAGACCTAGAAAAATGAAGGTAGTAAGAATGAGTAACTCAGTCAAAAAATTCAATTGCACAGTTACCAAGGCTGGATGTAATCTCAGAAAACTGAGGAAAAGGACTTCCAAAATGATAAAGGGATTACAAATTGTAAAAAAAGGGGGTAAGGACTATCATCGGAGAAATCACAAACAGAAAAGAAACTGTCATCTAATCAGAGTGCTGAGAGCTGAGGAACAAAAAAATTAAGTGAAGGAAACATGCCTGGCTGGGACTTTAAAAAATGTTCCTAGCCACTGACTGAGTAATAAGACCGATCAGAACTACTTAGCAGCAGGAAAACGTTACAGTAGAAGAGGTAAAGTGACCCAGCCTGTCAGTATTTGGTATCCTGCCCTTCCCACCACACCATCAGTTATATAGTACTGGCTAACTTTATTTAATAAACGGTATGCTGAAATAACAGTTTAAAAGACAGTCATAGCAAACTTGTTTTAGGGTCATAAATTCTGAAACAATGTGTATATCTTAAGGGTTTATTTCTTTGTTTGGGACTTGTGATGAACCATTAAGTTCAATTTTATTTGAGCTGATCTAAGAAACTTTATCTTAAGCAACAGAACTATGGTTCTGAGCACCCATCTACCTGATTTCTGGAATATTGTACAGGTTTAAGGCAAAGATCAGTTGTTAAAGTGACAAATCAAAAGTAAGAAGCTAGATGGCTTTATTTAGTGAGGATCTATAATAAACCTATGTAATTACTTCTCACATTTTAATTTCACTGTAGTAAAGTTTACAGTGTAACTAACAACTGTAAAACTCGAAGTAACTGTAGTTTACTGCTTAATAGTGTGGAGCAAGGATGAGACCAAACCAAAAACTTCACACATTCAGTTAAAATACGATTATATATGATGCTCCAATGGCTATGGGAAATGAGGAAATAGGGAGCTTTTAGTGAATATTTTGGTTTTGTGAAGTTTCAATTGTGCCTAGCTAGCCATTGGCTCTGTCAAGCAAGTAACAAATCCGTAACAGAGTCTGCATATTTATGGAGATTGCTCAACCTTAAGTAACAACTGAAAGGTCTTACAAGCAGATAGCTGGGGGACTGAAAGAAACCATTTTGGTTTTACATCAGTCTCCCAGTATATAAGGGCCCACACTGTAATGAACAGTAATTAATAATCTTTCTAGGAACTCTGACAAAGAACCGTGGATCGAATGTATGTAGAAACATGAGCTGTTCTTGCTCAAAAAGCTGAATTTTCAAAACAGGGGTTTTGTAGTGTAGTGTAGTGGGCCAAGATTTTGTATTCTTCAACTATCTTCCCTTTTCGTAGTCTGTGAAGCAGTCCTTAGGGAACAGTGTTAACTGAGATATTGTTGGGAAAGTAGTTTTCCAATGCATTGGCTTTCTTAGGACTGAATCAGAAAAGTAGTGCAGAGCTACCAGAAAAAGTAGTGACACTTCAGCTACTTCACTTGCACATGCCAGCTCTGCCACTATGGTTCTCCCTCTTGGGATGTTTATGGGGTATCTGAAAAGCAGGCATGTATCTTTCAGTATCTATGCTACTCTTGGGAAGGCTGTACAAGAACTGCAGGGCATACGCTACTATTATTTGCTCCTCCCAGCATATTGCCATGTGCCCTGGACCAACACAATCCATTCAGTTTAGCCCTTACAATTTAAAACGGTGTCTTTATGAAAAACTGGTGTAATACTTCCATTAGAGAAATGTCTTATCAAACCTCTGATGTTAACAGCTTGATCACAGGGGTACAGGATGCAAGTTATAATGACAAAATTGGCTAGCTGGTATAATGTAGTTGCATGTAGATTATTACAGGATTTGTACAAAAGGGAATGTCTTGCTTCCATCCCCTCCCCCCCAGTTTTATACTGATAGTAAATAGCGCTGTTTTGCTCTGTGGTTTGGTTGTGGTGTGTTTTTGCTATATGTTTGGTTGACATATAGAATCTTCTTGATTCTTGCCAATATATTGGTTTATGAGTTTTCAGTGATAAATCAGTGATACAAAGTTCTTTCCCATTTTTCTTGACTTAGAGTTGCTGTTTGAATATTAAGTAAAATTTTGTTTACTCTCACAACAGCATAGATAATATCTGAAAAGATTATTATCCCAGAGGGTTGAAATTACCTGTTAACCTCTCCAAGCAATAACTACCATGAGTCTATATCTGAAAAGACAAAACCAAATAAAATGTGTAAGCATGATGCTGACATTCTCTTCTTGTGTAATGTCTCCTATTGTATTCCTAGTATGCATTTTCTTTCATTTTCATCATTCTCCTGAAAAAAATTATAAATGCTCTTATACAATAAACATTAGAAATGTTATCCCAAATAAAATTAGCTGAAAAGACATTAATTTCATTATTTAAACAGAAGTATTTGCTTCTGGAAATTGAAAAGTGAAGATGGGATAGGGGATAGAAAAAGAACTGGGAATTTGCCCTTGAGTTTCAACTTTTTAAAGTAAAATTTTCTTAAGTAATGAGTTTCAAATCGTGAACTCTTAATGTTAACAACTCATTTAAATAGCCACACAGTAAAAATGGTTGGGCAGCATTGTATTTTAACGAGAGTTTTGCGCTTGAGAACTGCAAGGTCTTACTCCATCAATAAAATCAGAATTACTGCCATGTATAAAGTATCAATGAAGTTCATGGCATGAAAAATAAAAAGAAACAAATATATTTTGGTCTGGAATTGGAACTGATGAAACAAAGGCACCCTAAATAACATTTAAGAATTGCTCTGGCCAGAGATTGCTCTGATATATGGGTAATTTCAGCTGCTTACCTTTAGGTTAAAAATATTAGTAGTGGTGGTCTCAGAAGTCAACACCAGATACTTGATTAATCCTCACAGATGTTAGTATTTTAAACAGGAGAGGTATTGTCATCCCTACAAAATAAACACATAGTAAGATGGAAAAAAAAAATCCCTCCAAGATGTTAAAGTATAAACACAAGCTCTTGCAGTAAGAATGCAGAGAACTACAGGGAGGAAAAGGGGAGTTACTAAGTCTGTCATTTAACCCTCCGGATAAATGTCCTAAATTATGAGACAGTTAGGAATGTAAAGCAGGCAAAGGAGATGAACTACTTAAAGAGAGTGGAAAGGGGGGGACAAGACAGACCTAAAAACTAAGGCAGGAATTTTAAGCTCTCTTCACGTTCCAAGTCAAAAAATGTCTCTGAAATTTTTGACAGCGATATGAACTCTAAAAAAACTCAGTAAACAAAAGACGTTAAGTTCAGTGGTCGAACCAGGTATCAAAAGTAAACATCAGGTGATAGTTCAACCAACAGAAAAGGGGACATGGCAAATTCTTGTCTTTATCTGGAATCCTTAAATCATGATGTAATATCTTTATTTGTTCCGAGTTTCTGAACAGTGGGTGCTGACCACCTCTTTTCCCCATTGTCAGAGAATGCAATCAGGGAGTTGTGAAGCACTGAAAATTTACTGCATTCTCCTCTACTCTTTGCACACTCTTAGTCTTCAAGGTCAAGTAACTTCCATCAACCTCCAAAGCTCTCCCAGATTATACAGAGTTACTGTCACCAGTAATTCTTAAAATGTTTTATAATAATGTGTGAAAATCTGACTTAAATGAGGAACTTCAACCTAAGAAATGGTTCATCTAGTTCTGGTCACTGCATTTAGTGGTAGAAGAGTAAAACAAATATACTAGTATACAGATCAGCCAATAAGTCTCTGCTCTTACTGGCTATGACTGTATGTTTTAAGTAACTATTTGTAATGAAAATAAAGCATAGAACTATTTGCATGAGGAATTAAAACTCAAGTGTTCAGTTAGGAACGCATTTTGTACTTGGCCATTTCTGTAGTGTGTTATTACTTCTACCCTGGACAAGTCTGTGGGTACTATCTGCATTTGCTGCTTCTGTCTTCATTTCTGCTTTTCACAAGAAGTTATGTTTCTTGTGCTGTTTGGATTACTTTTACATTAAAATACTGATATTGAAGTAACTCATGAGAGATTCAAATAGTAGTTTATTTTAAAAACTTAAGTAAATTCACCAATGTATTAAATGAGCATTATAAAGTCTTAAATTAACATGCATATATTGCAACTAAATGGAACAGGCCTTATGAAGTTCAAATATTGTATCTTAATCCACACAGTGAAAACATAATTACATTGTGTATCCTGGAAGTTTGTTTATTACAAGTTCACTGATGTCTTTGTATTGGTTAGGAATGAGTAGTTTTCCCAGAAAATCATCCTCTTTGTCTGACATACTGTTTTCCAGAACACCAAGTTCAAGATCAGACATGTTAGATGGCAAGTAGGAGCTAACTTGAGTTACTGCCTGGCTTTTTCCTGCAGAGGTCTGCCCCCTTCCTGTATTCAGATCAGTATCAGACCTAACTTTGCTTCTCTGTGTAGATACTTGTTTAATGTGCTGATCCCTCCTGTTCTCTTTCTTACTGATCTCTTGGACTTCTTGCTCTTCATCTAATAATGATGCCTCCATTTGAGCAAGGTTAAGTGAATCAACAGACTCAACACTAGTTCTCTTGCTGGTGTTTAGGTCACGGTTTCTCTTCAAAGACTGAACTGGAGATGAAGCTGAAGGAACTGGCAGAAGATCTGAAGTACTTCCAGCTCTTTGACTTGTCTTTGAAATTCTGGACTTGCTGGATTCTGGCTCTGTATCCGACCAACCTTGCTTTGGACTTTCAAGCCGCAGAGGTTCAGGACTGCTGTCAAGAGCTTCCGAGACTCTGCCTGTACACTCAGCACTGGTGAAATCTTCTGAATAAACTGTGTTCTCAGGACTAGCAACAAAGTCATCCGAGTATATGAATTCAGAGTTGTTTTCAACACTCCTGCTACGGCTTGGTTTATGATCACTTACAATGGATGCATCATCGTGCTCTGTGGTTTTACGATGGATTAAGTGTATTGCTTCCTCATTACTTCCCTTTGCATTAGCATCTGATGCGAAAGCAGCTGGGAGTTGGACTTTCGCATACTTTTCCTTGTGAGCAGATCTGAACGCAGTTTCCCCCAGGAAGGGGGCTGTAGTTACTTTGCACGGATGTTCCTTGCTTGCAACTACATTGCTCTTCAGCAGATTTACAATAGCCTGTTTCTGCAGGTCAGGGGACCCATCTCCTGCCACAGAAACGTGCTCTCTGAGAGCACTGTTTGGTAATGAAGCCTCAACAGTTTTATCAAACTGATTATTCTGCTTTGAACTGTCTCCCTTGCTACAATGCCTGTCAAACACCCCATGCTGTTCTCCAGCATTTCTAAGCAGCTTTCTTTTGGATGAAGGGCTTTTCTTCAGCATTTCCATTTGCTTTTTTCTGTACTGCTCCCTCCTTTCATGAATTATCAGCTTATCAGGGTTGGTCTGCCGCAGCCGTAGCCTCAATGTATTTGTCAGCCCATACAACAATTTCTTTCTGGGAGGTTTGTTTTCCTTAGTTTTGCAGTTCCCTTCAGAGCCTGTCTCTCCTTGGGGTACAGCTTTCTTAAGTCCTCTCCCAGCCCAAAATGATGCTGGTGAGGTGGCCTCCTGCCCACCTTGCTTGAATTGAGGGCTGGCACCTCCACTGCTCCCACCAGGCCCCACAAGTGCCTCTGCAGGCCTGGGGGCAGAGGAGCAGCTGGGGGGCTGGGGGGCCATGCCACCGCTCCCAGGGGCCTGGTGGAGCCAAGCAAGATGGGGGTGGACAGCAGCAGGCATAGCATCACGGGTGAGCACTGACAGCTCTGCCAGCAAGGCACTAAGCAGCGGCAGCTGCCCCAGAGTGTTGTGGAGCTGTCGAGGGCTGACGGGGTGCAGCAAGGAGGGCCCAGCACTGGGACGTGGGGGGTTCTGGCCCATGTCTTTCTCCTGCGGTCTCCAGGCCTCAACGTGCTGCCACTGCCCTGCAGCCGCTGCTGCTGGCGGCAGATGAGACTCAGCAGGCTTGCAGCTGTAATAGAGCACGGGAGGGCAAAAAATGTTGCCCTCCAGCTCTTCAACCTCCTCCTCATCCTCCTCCTCTCCCTCCTCGTCCCCCGGCTCAGGTGAGCTGGCAGGCGGCGTGGCAGCGCGGGGGCTAGCGGGACCCGGCGGGGGCGGCTCCTCCCCGGCCTCCAGGCTGGTGAGGCGGTAGCCCAGGACCAGCTCCCCGACGGCTCGCCCCGCGGCGTCCCGCAGCGGGAAGCGGCCGCGGCGGCCGCAAGAGGCGGGCACCCCGGGCTGCCGCAGCAGCTCGGCAGCGGCGGGGGCCAGGGAGACGTCGCAGCTGCCGAGGAGGCGGGGGGAGCCCGGGGCGAGCTCGGCGGGCAGCGCCAGCAGCAGAGCGCGGAGCGGCCGGCGGCGCAGCGCAGCGCAGAGCGAGGCCCGGCGCCAGCGGAAGAGGCAGCGCTTGCCGCGCCCGAAGGGCAAGGCCCGCCCCGGCCGCAGGGGCGGCGCGGCGGCGGCGGGGCCCAGCAGGAGAGTGGGGAAGTCCAAGAGGCGCAGCGCCACGACCGGGCGCAGCGCGGGGCCCGGCGCCGCCGCTACCCGCACCGCCTCCACCAACAGCTCCAGCGAGAACAGCCCCTCCGCCGCCGCCATGGCAGCCCCCACGCCCGGCTCTCGCGAGAGGTGGTGTGTGAGGGGACTCGGGCGAGGCCGCCGGACCTCTCGCGAGAGCAGCGACCCCGCCGTCCCCCAGCGAGGCGCCTGCGCGCAGTGGGCTTGTAGTCGGTGCGGGGTGGGGGCGCGGGAGGCTGGACCCGCCGCCCCCGGCAGCGCGGGGTAGCGCGGGCCCAGGGGCTCGGAAGGGCTCTCTCCGTCCCCATCCCGCCGGAGGGGAGCGGAGCTGTGCTGTTCTCCCCGCGGGGGACTCGCCGCTGCCGTGGTGCGGCCTGCCCCTGCCGGAGGCTGCGGCCACCGGGCGGGTGAGGGGCAGCGGGCGCCGCCGCTGGGGCCGGGTGCTGCTTGGTGCCTCCTCACAAGCGCCCTGTGGAGCTGCCCGCGGCTCTGAAGGCGGCGGCCGCGGCCTTGGTCGTGCTTTCCCCATTGTGGATCACCAGTAACGGCCAGAGGAGCGGGGCGGGATGGCTCCCTCGGCCAGCAGGAGTGCTTGTCGGGGCAGGGGGGGACGTTAGACCGTTCTCTGCTTCTTTGTGGCCTCTTCCCACCCCAAGGGAAACATTGAGATCTGCGCCAAGGGCTGTGTGCTGGCGTCTCACCACAGTTGAGGGCCCATATATATCTGAGTTTTTAAAAACTGTGGTTCTACATTAATTAGTTCTTTCTAATCAGCTGTAAATGGCACTTCATCTGTAATGTCTCCATCTCTGTACTGCCTGACTGCCTTGGACATGCGTTGATAAATTCCTCCTCTCCCATCTGCATGTAAAGTGGGAGTTGAGGACACACTTGTGAAGAATTCCACTCCTCACCCCCTGCCTGGCGAAGGGAGTGCCCTTCCATCTCTGATTGCCCTTCCCTGACACCGGAGTCTCCTTGCCACAGGCACAGCAAATACTTGCTGAGCTGGGAAGAAAATTGTTTTATTCAATTAGTAAGTTGACTAAACCAATGTATCCTAAGTCAATGGTATTTGGTTAAAGTTACAGTACACCCTTACCATTTACCACCAGGGAAATACCTACAAGAAAGACCAGTCTCCTCTTCCTTTATTTTTATTGCCTCCTTTTTTTCCCCTTTCCTTCCTTCCTCTGCCAAATCACAATCACTTTAGAAAAGCAGAAACCAGTGGGAAATGGTTAAAGAATCCAATCCTTTGCTGTTGGTCAGGTCCCTTGATCATTATTATTTGAAGGACACCTTGCCTTAACTATTATGTCTGAAAGGAGAGTTAAGGAGTTTGACCTCTGAATTGTGACCAGGGCTTAAGAAGTAAATAATTAAGTTCTTCTCAGTTCCTCCACTGCCTCTACTCTAAACACATGATTTAAGAGCTACAAGTCCTCTGCCATCGAGGCTGCGAGTGTTCCAGTGTTGCAACTGTACTGGCACTGTGGCAGCTGAAAAAAAGTGGGCAGTCCGTTTTGCTGCCACATTCATCTGCCATCAGTCATCTGCTTTCCTTCTGTTTCCTTTTCCTCCAGCCCATTTCCCATCTCAGAAAGGCTTGGCAGTTTAGTTGTCGTTCTCCATGAAGGAAGAATGACAAAATACTCCCTGATACACTGAAGGCAACAGATGTATTTAACAGTGGTCAAATAATCACTCTCGAGGTCCCCTGGGAAGACAACGAATAGGTGTTTTGCCAGTTTTACAGATGGGCATAGTGTGACTATGAAGTTTGGTTGAAGATTCCAGACCTCTTAATTATGAAACTTCCAACCCACGTAGGCAAAGATGCATCTTTGTGTGTGGCGGCTGCAACCAACTGCAGTTAGGAAGTAAATTATGGAGGAACCAAAGCCTTGTTTTAAGGTGCTGGGTAACTAAAAGAAAGTTTAAAAAGCACTCCCAACAGTTCCATGTGAAACTGGAATTTTCAGTTTCGTGTCCCTGAAAATAAGCCCTATTCCTATATTGTATTCTGCACAGACAGTATAAATAAAAATTACTGAATATTTGTGAAAACTATAGGTGTTAATAAACTGTGTAAGATCAGCCAGTAAGTTAGTGACAAAACAATTATTTAAATAGAAAAGGGTGTCAATTTTTAAGTTTGTTCTTGTTGGTGTGTTCTATTAAGTGCGTCCTCTGGTCACTAGAGCATATTTGTCTTCAAAATAAACAGAAAACACCATTTTGTTGTTCAGTTGCAAGTTAGAAAAAAAGACCTTTTTCTTTCCAATAATCCTAGTTTCTACTAACTACCATTTTAAGGAGACTTGTGCTAATACTTCTTTAGATTGCATGTCACAAAAGAGTGGTTTAGAAAATAGACATACCTCAGAGAGGCAGGGTTACAAAGCCAAGTGTCATTACCTGCTACTGCCCCAGAAGCAGCAGGTACATATTAGGATCTACATTAGTTACAATCTGTCACCTTTTTAAAATAGCTCTGGTTCTTCTGAGTGCAATCTTTTCGGTCCTCCTTTCTTAGAACTAGACTTCAGTTCTTCTCTGTTTTTTCTAAAAGACTGAAAGACTAAGGAATTTTGCTGGTTCAGTGGAGTCTTTCACTGACCTTATTTGTATGTTTGAAGTACTAACATTTTGTCTCAGAAAATTCCAACCCAGACAATTGGTATCATTAGCAGCAACTCAGCAACTTCGGTTCAAATCTAACTTTGAAGGCTCTGAAATGCCTTCTTTTGCCCTTACTTTCTGTGCAATTTCAGATTTATTGATCCCTCTACACAAAGTAGAGATGTAAACTATAGTTTATGGATAGAGAAGTATGACTTTAAAAAAAGATCTTGAGAAAACATGAAGTTTGTTAGATTTACAATTAAATGTACTTATTCTGGTGGTGTTATAAAGATTGCATATTTTTTTTTACAGATCAGATACTGGAGTAAAGAGCCATTGTTCACCTGGATATAAAATTCCTCTTCTGTGTGCAGAATCTGCAGGGCAATGCTTGGAATTTGTGCAAATATTTAGCCTGGTGGCACTTTGGTTCAGAAAGGGGTCAGACAGTCTGCTGGAATATTCAGCTGGAACATAATAGTGGTTCTTAAGATACTGTGCCTTAAAATGCCACCCAGAGAAGACTTACTTAGTCTTTTCTCAGTTGTCTGTTGAGTCAGCCACTTGTGAAAGGGCAATGAACAGAAGAAGTTCAGGAAAAAGGATGGCAGCCTTTGACAACTCTCAGTTTTCATGAACTCTCTTCTTCAGAAAAAGAGAAATAAAATACATGAGCAAAACGTTTGAGATTTTTTTGCAATATATTTAGGTTTCTCTCTTGAAGAATCTCGAAAATGTTTTGAAAAGGAATAGAGTCAAATGAGAATGCTAAATTATTCAGAAATTACTGTTTGCATATGTTTCTGTATATTGTGCAGAGTTTTTCAGGGAGCTTTGCTGTTTCCTGTGTCCAAATTCTGCTTTGCAATCCTTAATTTCGTGCTGACCCAGATCTAGTGATGTACGGAGCAGTCTAGGAACAGTTGCAATGGTGTTCTTGACATAGGTATTTTGATATCCATCAAAATGAAGGATACCGTGGTTTCTCCCCACTTCTCAGGGTGTACCCTCCTGTCCACAAAGTGCCCCATCAGTTGGGTGGTCAGAACAGCTGGTACAGAACCTATTCAGACATACAGCTCCAAATACCACCCTTGTGTTGCTACCCTGAAGATGCTGGTTAACTTCTCTTGTTTCAGTATGATAGCTCTCACATTTATTTTCATTCTCTACTATCTTTAGCAGACTTTGGGAGTGTTAAAATAAACATTATTTGCCGAGTCCTGTGGCCCTTCTCCATTTGGCAAACACCACTCTGTTTCCTGTCTTTAATGATTTCATTGCTGTCCTTAGTATTTTACTTTCTCAGGGCGGCGAGAGTTAAGGCTTATGGCAGAGTTACTTCTGCAAAGTCAGCAGGAGTGGCACACAGGGTTGTTTTCTCATTACCTTGGGGGGGGGAGAAATGGTTGTCCTTTAAGATACGTGTGAATCCGTGGCTTTCACAGCCAGCTTGCAAATACAGCCCATGCCAGCTTGCTTTCTGATTCCAAATTTCCTCAAGGATTAATGGGACTGCAGCAAAACACAGCTTCTCCTTCTGTTCTGAGCAGTCCTCATCATCTTTCTTGGATCTGGGGAAACTCAGTCCAAGCAGACACTTAAAGGAAACATGGGAAAGTCTAGCAAATACTTGAGGGAGAATGATACTGTGAGAACCAACAGGAAGCAGGATGTCACAAATAAAGGAGCTTGGACAACTATATTGAACACAACAAGGAGACATATCCATAAGGGTCACATCTGAGGCGATTTCCTTTATTTAAAAAAAGTTCTTAATAAAGCCAATAGATGTTTTTGCTTAAAACAATAGTGAAGGGTCAGCCTCAGGATTCAGCCCATTGAATATTCTTTACATAATGCCCACCAACATGCAAAGCCAATTTCCTTAAATAACAGGGTGCTATTAGCACACGGAAGATTTATCGTCAGTCTTTCCTTTTATTTGATATAAGCCATCACGAATTCATGTGGTATAAATGGAAACCCCATGGATTCGTGTGCTGTCGTTTAGCATTAATTAATGTATCATTGTTAAATTGTGTTACTCCCCATCCAATAGCTGGGAAGCTCTCAGAAAGTTCTCAAAGAGATCGATTTATTTTCTTTGGCTTCATGGCTACAGCTGATACTTGTCATGCACATATGTACTGAATGCCGAAAGGATTCCAGGTGCTTAGCCACCCAAAGAGGACAGATTAATCACACAGCAGCACAGTTGAATGTATGTTTGAGAAGCAAAGAAAAGTTGTACCAAAAGTCTTCTTCAGAGTGTGGGTGTCCTTACAGTTGCTGTTGTACTGTAGAGCGGGGCAGGTCCTCAGCCCCTCTCAGGGTTTAGCATTCTCTCTGTAGGCAGTGATTTTTCAGACTCACTACCTCCTAAAAAGCTACTTCTACAGCATTCCTCTAGCTCAAGCTGGGAACCATTGGGGGCAAATTGCAGTTCAAATATCTGACAGAGCTTCCGACAGTGAAAGCTCTTGTGAGCCTCAGGGTGGTTCTTAAAGTCAATTCAATAGTTAGATGAGATTTCATTAAAATAAAAAATTGGAGATGTCTGCAAATATTTGAGTAGGAAACAGTTAGTGTTGTGTGCATTGTACCATCACACTGATGACACTCATTGTTTAATCTGTCATAATTACGATTGTAAAGTATGTTTTTTCAGAGGTTTACAGTACAGCTGTTTCGTTCACTGCACATTTTCAACCTCTAAGCTGTTTCTCTTTTTTCCCCTTAAAAACAAACTAAAATAAGTTTGACTGCTTTGAGACTTCTCCTTTAGAGAGAGCAAAAGAAAAAGAGCCAAGGATATTGTTATGCAAAGCTGCAGAGCTGGACCAGATCCTCTTCACTGGCTGGAAGGGAGCAGAAATATTCCATCCCACTTAGCAAACAGGAGGTGTGAAGCTGCTTGTAGAGGTCAAAAAAGAGGAACCAATTAGCTCTGTATTTTTCATGTACCTTCTTGTTTTCCAAGGAGACAGAGTGACAATCCCATGGTTCAATAAAGTGGACTGTGAGAGAGATGGCTCCTTAATGCATGTTTGTCCATGGCTTGCCTAGCAGTGAGATTTCTGCTCTAAAGAAGTCCTTTCCATGGCTTACAGCTTTGTTCCAGGGATCTCAGCAGCAATGTCCCTCCTGCACACTTCATTCCTTCAGGCTTCTGTCCTTCCTCTGACTCTGCCAGATGGCAAGTATGGAGTACTTCCCACTGGTGTCCTGCTAATGTCCGTAAATTGCTGACTCTTACTTACCATGGTGGTGGCAGTGATGTGAAACTTAAATGTATGGACAGGGCAGCATCATGGCCTGTTACATGGCTTTTTTGATTAGAAGGAAAGAATAAACTGTGGTTTAGGATTATAAATGTGGGAATCTGGTGATCTAGCTTTAACTCTCTTTTACCACAGGTTTCCTCAGGAAGATCTAGTTTCTCTGTGCCTGAGTTCTTCTCATAAGACATGACCAGCGTTTCATTGAGATGCTCATAAGTAACCCCTGGAAGTGAACAAATCTCTGGGATGCACCCTGCAGGCCCCTGTCCTGGGGAGTGATGGCAAGTGGCTCTCATCAGGGTTGTTTTGCTTGCCTCTGAAATGCAGTACCACAGCCCAGTGGTGAGGCCACCAGCCCTTCACAAGCAGTTTTGGGAGTGGGCACTGCAGCACAAGGGGAGATGCTCTGAGAGGCCGGTGCATCTGCATAGTCCACCGTGTTGCCGTGCAGGGCTCTTAGGTGCTGAAAATGTAGCAGCCTGCCTGAGCTAATTATCTCCCCAGCTCTTGAAAGGGCTAGTCCAGGCACGGCTCTGTGCTGACACAGCTGTCCTGCTGCCAGTTCTTTGGCTGGCGCCGTCCGGGGGATCGCAGGGCTGCGCTCTGTTGCAGAGTGTAGCTATGCCTGTAGGAACTTTTCACAGGTAGTCGCAATGCTGGAAAAGTATTTAATTCACTGCTATGCAAATAGCCCTGTGGGCTACAGCTAGGGAGGAAAACAGGCTTGTTTCTCTTGTGCTACACCATGTAGTCTGCGTGGGCAGAAAGACGGAGCACTGTGTGTTGTAAGCCCCTGACATAAGGCTGGATGAGAGCTGTGCCAGTGCAGAGGCCTGGCTGGCCAACACCCCCCCCCCCCCGCCTTGCCTAACTCCACTGACCTTCTCTGAGCTAATTCAGGGATGTCTTTGGCTCAGTAAGTTCGGCTAAAGCAGCCGTGATTGCCCTAACACGAAGTTTCCTGGTTTTGCTGGTATGTATTTTAAGCATATAGCTATTTCGGTGCAGTTTCATGCATTTCCTATTTGAACAGTTCCTGTCGGAAGCATGTATTGTTTGCGAAGACGTGGCATTAATGACTGTGTGAATTATTTGCTGTATGGGTACGGTGGAAGAAATAGATGGGAACTATTCCAAATGGTCTTTAATGAGTTCAGTCATCCAAGATCCTGATTTCCATCTCATAAATAATAAACTGTCCTCAATATGCTAATTCAAATTTGCCTTTAAATTGCTTATTTTAATTTTGCAGAAGAAATAATCAAGAATAAAAATTTCTGAAGAATGCAAGCCTGCCCTGTTGCTGTGGCAGGGCATTCAGAGGTTGCAGTGTCTTGTCCTCTTCCCCACGCTAAGTCCTGAGACAGTGAGCATGTGACTAGGCTGGTAATGGTTTCGTGTCGTGAAGAGTGAAACTTGAAATGAAATGAATGAAAATATATGTGAAATCTTTGCTCCATAAAGGAAGGGTCGTTAATATAACCTTACACAGTGAGGTCTTTGCCATCTCCTTTTGATGGGATCTCCACTCTCAATTTCCGCTGCTGATCGTTTGCGGTTGGGGCCAATGGAGGCCAGAAGCGTTGCTCTGACAATAGGCCTAGCCTCTGGCAAGGTGATAGAGTGTGCTTAGCAGTGACCCATCTGCTTCATCAAATGCAGCAGCAACAGTTTTTTAGACAAGTCGCATCTAGTCTTGCAGTAGCAGATGAAGATTTTTCAAAAAAAGTCTTCTCTTATTTGTGGACACTTGTACGAGGCATGAACGTACCGGTAACTGGACTAATGATTTCCCACTCTGCTAACTATAAATAGAAATATTTCTGCTCCAGGCAGGCAAATCATTACACTCTGAGATTTTGTACTGATAGAACTGTTAACCATGAGATTTTTCTGTTCTGAAAATATCCTTTTCATTCTTTTTTTCCCCCCTCCTCTCAGCATTTTATCTTCAGTAAACATGTATGATTTTACATAAACCTGTGGTCTCTGGGCTGTCTGGAAGTTCAGACTAAACTACAGCGCATAGCATAGCATAGCAAAAATACTGCAAGAAAAGAAAAAGAAGCATATTTTGAGCATGTATTAGCTGGTCGCACATCATTCAGGCTTGTCAAGGTTCAATATCAGATAAATAGACAGGAACAGAAGGTTTGGATAGTTCTGCAGGCATGTTTAGTGGAAACACAGTTGCAGAAATTTCATTTCAAGAGACAAACCAGTGAAAAAAAACAAACAGGTTACTCTATTTCCTGCCCTGGAAGAAATGGCAGCTTTTTGAAAACATTAATATCCGCAGTCAGGCATTGCAAATATTAGTTCTCAGTTCCTTCAAGGGATAAAAAGAGATAAAAATAGAAGCCACGCTGAAGCCTCCCAGAGGCTGACATATGCATTCATTCATTTCTTTATAATGACATCTTTCATGAAGGCCTTAATACTGGCAATTCTCAGAGGAGGATTCCTTCCCCCCAATACTTGCTCACTTCTGTTGAAAGTTATCTGTATCATTGCAAGCAGGCAGGGGGTAAAATACTTTCTGAAAACTCAGCTGTGCTTTTGTAGGCTGATCTTCAAGAGGAAAAACGGCTCATTCTCCCGAGTGCACAGAGAATGTGACGCCGCGACCTGGAACGGTGTGGGAGAGCCTGGCTGTGGTGGGACAGCCCACAAGAGAGGGGCTGGCTGTATGGGGTTCTCAGCAAGGGGTGAGCAAAGTACACCTCAGTTCTGTGTGTGAGAAATACAGGCTGCACAAAACAGACGTCAACTTTGCAGCAGCTTTCATTTCACTCTCTACTCCTCTCATTTGTGTGTCTTCCCAGTTTGTTCATCTCCACTCTAAGGCATTATCTAAGCATTCAACCTGCTTAGCAAAGCCAACCTAGTCACATTTGCCCTCTGCTGCAGGGAAGGAGAGAAGGTCTTCCACAGTTGACAGATCTTCAGATTAACTGATTCCTTCTCTGATGAGCCTCTTTTTGTCTGTTGATTGCACAGAGACCAAGCCTTGTTTAGCTGGTTTGCTTAGATGTCTACATTTGAGTGGAGTGATCGTGATCTCTACACTTCAGTCTTTGGTAAGGTTGGTAAGGTTGGCAAGCAGACAGAGCAGTCAGTTGCTTTATTTTTCTTACACTAAATTTTAAGTCTTTTTCACAACCAGAGTGTAAAGCAAAGCCCAGCACACTGATTACATTGACACTGGGAGTTAAAGCTGGAGCTTGAAATGGTATCGTTATTGCAGGTGGAACTCATTTGACCAAATGCAGACTGAACATAGAGATGGATAGAGATGAATCCCCAAAGACTTTCTTTCATTCCTCATGCTATAAATGAACCTAGAGCCGCTAGCTCAGGGGTAGTCATGTACATCTAGAGATATACAGGTAAATTGCATCCGCAGTACCTCCAGAGCTCCCTCCATGGCAGTCATTCCAGAGCAAGGGATCAGCCACTCAGGTGAACTAAAGATATAGGATTGAAGGGCACCACCTGAGTCATCCGTCTAGTCGGTGCCTCTCAAACTGTAGAAGGGCATGCACATTCCGGTGAGCTCTAGCTCGTGTCATCCCGCGATGCTGTACATTTCCAGGCTTCTTTACAACAGTCTCCAAGTCTGTGCTAGAAGACCGAACGCCACAATAATTGTTCCACAGAAGAACAGGGGGAGATCAAGGGCACTTCTAAGTCATCCCAGCTAACCAGAGATTTGCTGGGTGACCTTTGTGGATGCTTCTGGTCTATGCAGTGTGTTGCAGAGGAAGACAAAAAAACCCCAGCAGTCTCTGATTAGCTGATTTGGAAGAGGACTTCTTCCCCATTCCAAATCTGGTGATTAGCTTAATCCTGAGCATGTGAACAAGTGCAGACGGCTGATGGATGCTGATATCTTGAGGAGCACTGATGAACCTTACATCTCTCAGTGATCATGTTTATACCCTTAACTGACCCGACGCGAAGTAAAATATTCTCTTAAATCCCTGTGAAAAAAGATTAAAGGGGTCAGGAAAAAGTATATTGTTCAAGAAAAATGTCAGCCCTGGGAGTATAACCTTAATTATTAAACTATACTGCTCTAATTTTGCTCTTATAATTTCCAACAAGAAGATCTCCAGTGGGTGTTTATTTTTTTTTATTTTATAAACAAAGGCTTTGCTTTGTAATATACTGCTGTTTGGCACAGTCTCTGATGGTATAAAAGGCAGCCCTTTAAACAATGTGCTGTGATCTTATCTGATCTGCAAGCTGGAGGTTATATCATCAATATAATTTGTGGCAGGATATTTGCATAGATGTGGTGAAGTGTGTTGGAAACTCCTCTGAAATCAGACAAAAAGGAGACAATATTAGCTTAAGTAAGTGAGGCTATCAGTGTAACAGCTCCATGAATATATCTTCTTTCCAGAATAGGAAATCACAATTTTCAGTTACTTAAGGCCAGCTAACAGAACACATGCTTGCTGATTGTGATTTTGTCACTAACATATTGGATCACACAGGGAACCAGTAAGGACTTAGAGAGAGTTTCAGCTGTTGTTCACAGGTTCCCATGTGGCTCTAACTCCATCACTGGTATCCAAAGGCTGTTCTTGGCCCCAGAGAAAGGAAGGCTGAAGGTCTTGCCGCCAGAGAAGGGGGGCTGCCATTCTGAAGTCATTACTAGAAAAGAAATGACATTCTGCAAATGACCACTGCCATCACAAACAAAATTAATTGGTCCTTCTGCTGGTATTCTTGAAAGGACGATTCGACAGCCAGGAGACCAAACTAAATTATTGTAACAGACCCTTCTGGCCAGAAGTTCTGTGTCACTGAGAGGTACTCGCTTTGCATCAGGACTGAGATATGTATGAGTATAATTTAGGGACCAAGTGCAGCTCTTGGTGTCAATGAGTCTACTCATACTGTGGATGAAAATGTACTTTAGCTTCTACAGCAGTAATTCCGGCTGCTTTCACATATTCTGTGTTTGCTTGAAGAAAATAAACTGCGCTGTATTGTATGTAATAAAAGGTTTCTCTTCCTGAGCAGTAGTTCCAGTTGTAACCTAGCAAGAATACTAGGGAAGCTGGAAACATCGGCTTTGCCTAGACAACCAAAAACTTTCCTGTATGTTGTACCAGTGGTTGCACCTCCTGGAGCCCTGATGCCATAATGGGATGTGTGAAGGCTAGAGATAGTGTCAAGCTCCAGATCTGGAACTGAAGTGTCCCCAGTGTGAGAAGTGTTGGTTATGCTCCATGTCTAGCTGCTTTTTAAGTTGCAAAAGATTTCCATTTCTAGTATAACACCCAGTAAAAAAAAGAGCATGCTCTGACTTCTCTTGTTAAAATTCCTTTCAGTTTCTTAGGGTTTTTTTCCCCCCTTTATTAGTTAGGAATGGTAAAGGTCGGTGGAGCTTTGGAAAGGACCTTTTCAGCAAGGGTGAAACATATTAATCGTGCTGCAGATCCTGCCTGCTGGCTGATGGGGTGCCTCTCTGTGCTGGTGTACAGGCCTGTCAGAGCCCTGGGGGAGCTGTAAGCACACGTGGGCACCTGATGTATGGGTTATCTTGCAGGGATAGCATGGCAAACAGCTGAGAGATGAAAGAGTGAAAAGCAACAAAGTTCTGCCAGATGCAAAAAGTAAAGGAGCAGAAGGAAACCCAAAGCTATTCATTTTCACTGACACTTTCTTTGTTACCTCTTTGGACAAGTGTGATATCCAGGTTAACCACATTGTCCTTTTTTTCTTTGGCTGTATTTGTATCTTTGCATTTATTGTTAGGTTTTGTCATGTTATCATCTTCTAAGAGTGGTATTGGCTAAATTGGACATTTTTTTGCTGAAAGCTGTAAGTCTCCAAATAGAATGAGTGAATTGGGTTTCTTCCCTAGAAGTTCAAATGTCCTCGCTTGCTCCTAGGGTCCTGCATGGGCTGCTATTCTGGTTAAATTCAAGAGCTTGGTTCCGGAGTCTTTGCTCCATGAGGGAGATCAGGCTTCTTCCTTTGAGAGCTTGCTCCTGACCTGAATGACAAAGAAACTGAAACAAGGGCAGGGTGAGGCTACGGAAGGTTTGCTCACTGATGTTGCTCATTAGAGGACTTTGCTGCCTTGCTACTAACCCTTTTGGTTCTGCCAAGTTTCTTGATGAGAGCTGCAGGAGTAACAATAGAAAAGTAGGTCAGGAGTAGATCTTGTAAATCTACTCGAAGCGCCAAGAGCACAGTTTTTGTAGAAGAAGAAGAAAAGAAAGGAAAAAAAGAAATGGGGAGGGTTTAGGGTGAAGAGAAGGACAGGAAGGGCAGAAGTTTAGGCAGGACTTCCGTGTGTGAACCATGATGGGTAATTATACACCTGATTGCAGATTGCATTCTTATGGTGCCTGAAAAATTCTTCAGTTTCTTCAGCAGGGCTTTCATTGGCACTTCTGAATCTTTTATTCTGCAATTGCTGTTAGCAGTAAGGCCAGCCTGCCTGCCTGCCTGCAGGGGTTTTGAGTATACAGTGGGTGACCAATGTGCTGGCCTGCTGTATACACATTTCCAGTGTGTAACTGCACCCCTACTGAGACCCGGGGAAAAGCAACAGCAGGAAAACAAGAGCTTTTGCAGGATGGACGGTTTCCTTTGAAATGTGGTAGGCATGTGATTTCTTTAAAGGGAAGAAAATCAATAGAAGGTTTTTTTAGGTTGGAAAAAACCACCCTCCCCAGTATTGTCTTTGGGAATGAACTTTCAAAACACATCTCGGTTTGGGCAATACGCACTGCTTATCCAGCGTGCACACAGCATACACCTCAACGTTTTATTCAGCTGAACTTTTTGCCAAGCTGGCAAAATTTCTTACATATAGCTGGTGTCATGAGTTTTTTCTATTTAGGCCTAAAATCCTAGGAGGTTTCTGTAACACACAGTTTAACCCACGACACAGAACTGTAATCTGATTTTAAGCAAAATCTTGACTGTGGCTCTTCCAGCACATCCGTAATTCCAGCTAGCTTCCAGCAAATATTGTATACATCTACATTATATATGTATTTCTTCTGCTTTGTGTTGGAAACCTTGTTGGCTGTTAGGTTTTTTGCTGAGTGCTTTTAACTTGTTTTTCACTTCTGTTTTCCTAGCAGTCGGAATACAAGTTTAAAAAAGCATGTTGATGTGATAGACCATTTTAGCTGAAGTTAAAAAGCACTTTAGCATATGTGTTTACTCAGAAAAGGCGGGACTGAGAGAAGAACAGGATTTATTCTTACCAGTGTCATCCTTTCAAGTAGAAATTTCCCCTTTAAAAGTGATTTTGCATTTGGGACAGCTTCCTGTGGATTGGGCACTTTCTGTATTTGGTGGTACAAGCAGGATGTTTTCCCATCCTCAATCAAACCGAGCACAGTGCTGCCTGCTGGTTTTCCCCTATCGATAATTAATATATCCTTTGATAGGCAATGAACATTTTATAAAGGCCATTTAAACAAAACAGGGCAATATCTTCCTTGCATCTATCAACAAGAGGCTTTTTCATCTCTCTTTTGCTAATTCTCTCCTTTTCCTCCTGAAAGTTGGAGGCCTCTGCCAAGAAAACACAAACAGGGGACTCTTCGTTATCATCATAGCACAGAGTTTTGAAGAAATGCTCTCAACTTAGACGACTACCTTTCTGCCTGAAATGTTTTACCTCCTGGTGTTATGAGGACAGCTTGAAAATTACAGAGAGTGCAGCAAGATATAATCCTCCTTGTTTTTCCTCCTTCTGACAGTTTTTCTCACTACCGAGCCTCAAGGTTTCCCTACGGCCCATCACTGAGCTCCCTGTCCTTGTACCATGAGGGCACAGGCCAGTTTTAAATGCACAGGTGCAGAACTCCATGTGCAGGAGTCACAGGTGTACAGCAGTAAAGGCATTTTGAAATGAGGGTTGGGGTTTTGTTTTGGTTTTTAGTTTATCTGAAAAATCTTGCTGGTTACTCTTTAGACTGTTTTTATCTGGAATATAGATCTGATGTGGATGGAGGTAGTTCTCACCCACAGATTCCCTCCTGCAGCTGCATGCTGCAGCGTGACCTGGAGGCCTCTGTAAAGGCACAGCTATACCAGGGAAGGAGCAAGGAAATCATATGCTGAGGCCTTAGTAGCCCACAGGGAGTGGTAGTGATGGATAGGAGCTATTTATATTTTGGGCAGTGACCACAAAAGCTTGCTGCGGAGAGGCCTGGGACCACTGGCTGTACTTGTTTCTGCATTGGAAGAGTCCCCAGGGAGCAGCACACTGTGAGTGACCTCACACAGCTGGCAGAACCGACCAGCCTTGTGAAAATCTTCCTGCGTATTGTCACTACTACGAGTGATGAAATGTGTATTTTACTATCCTGACAAAATGTTCTCAGGTGGAAGTTTGAAACATTTTTTTAATTATTTTTTTTTTTTTGCTTGGCCTTCCTCTGGACTTGTAGCCTGGCTGCAAAGGTGCTGTGTGCTGTTTCCAGATCGCTGGAGGTATCTGAGCCACCTGCCAGGTGCCTTCATGTCTGTTTGCATGCCCTTGGTGTTGAGCTGTTTGCGTGTTGTTGTTTGGTCCTCTCAGCATTGCCGTGGGCAGTGCCGGTGCCTGAACTGAGTCACTGCTTGGGAACAACTGTCGCTGGCTGAGGATCTGGCCCATCATGTACTGCGGTGTCCTGGCAGAAAAAAGTCCAATGAATGAAATGGAGGATATAATCTGTACTTTGCAATGAAGGATTTAATTATTTTACCTCTTGGCATTTCATGCTTGATTTTTGCATATTTTTGAAATCAAATGTAACACTTTCTGAGCTACATCAGACTCTTCCATTTTTGTTGTTTCATGTCTTTTCCTCACACCACTTTCAAGGGCTAGCATTTCCCAAGTGTTTTCTAAGGGAGCTGTATGATCTTTTGAATATAATAAGTATATAATAGTTGATGCAGTTTTACAAAATTTGCTATTTGTAATGTACATTAACTTAATGTTCCTTATGATTTAGAAGATTGTCTTTAATAATGAATTATGTGCCTTATTGAATAGATTTCCTTTCTCAGGGAGCTCAGTACTGGGTTTTAGTTAAAGAAAACTGAGCGTCCCTTATCTTTCTTGCTGTCTTTTTGTAAGTATTACGATGCTTAATTTCTAGGTCATTTTCAAATGAAATTATGTGGCAAACCAGTGAGCAGTTAAAATTTAGATAAAGAAGAACTGATAAACCAGTTGCTATTTTGGGGATAGGCACAGAAATATTTGGAATGCTGTCAAGCACTTGTTGTGGTCTTTTAACCCCTCTAAGCTGGGAGTTACTTGGGTAGGAGGAGAAAATGAGTCTATTTTTTGCCCCTGTATGTCAGATAATGCATGTGTATGGATTGCTTACTGATATGATTCAACTGTAAGAGCAGAATAACAATGATCTTACTGTGTTTTCACAGGAGTATTTCCCAAAGATTATCTATATACCTGAATTTTGTCCCCCATCCCATTGCTGTCTTTTAATTAAATTTTAACCTGAATTGATTACATTTAGATTTTCCCATGGGGCTCTAGAAGTGAATTTACTTTTATTCTCCTATCTCTAAAGCTTGTTGTTTAAATCTTTTCTCTCTCTGTCTCTTTTTTTTAAAAAAAAAGATTTGCTGATTGCAATTTGATTACATGTTCAGCTTTTTACAAATTACGTTACCTAATTGAAGCCTAGAAATAGAAATCCAATAAATGGCTCTAAGTTAACCTCAGAAATATTTGATTTCTTATTATTCTATTCCGTTCATCTCAAGATTCCATGTTATAGTAGATGATACTTTTTAAGCCTCTGCAGAAAATCTAAAATTAAAAAAACAACAAAGCAGAATAGAATTTATTCAGTGGCTCTCCTTAGAGACTGTGAATGTGGACAGATGCTGAGTCTATTGTCATTTTCTAAACAAGACAACTGTTATCTTGGTGGAAACCAGGACTTTTAAAGTCAGATTTTCAAAAAAGCTCCTACAGAGTTTAGAGGTGTGAGTTTCATTCAAAGGCTGATTTACACCAGCCAACAGTTCCTCTTGTATGGGGGGCAGGGGGCGGGACAGGCATGTTGTCAGAGAGAAAAGCAAATTCAATTTGTATATATGGCACTGAGTGAATTTTTCTTGTGTGCAAATCTGGCTATCTGCAGCGGAAAAGTGATACTTTTCAGCGCTTCAAGCTGTCCCAAATTCTCACTTCGTCATTAAGTTGTGCATAAACACTTGTCTGGCTGGAAAGGCTTTTCTTTGCAGCACGCTTTCTCAACACAGCGGTCCCAGCAGCACTGTCCCCAGCAGAGTGTGTCCCACATGTTTTGCACAGTGGCATTTCCATATTAACTGTGTGCTGTGGGACACCATGGAGCTGGCTGCTCTGGCTGTTCGCCTTCCAGTCCCACGCTCCTCTGTCTTCTGATGTATAGTACAGAATCTGTGTACTTCTCTGCAGCTTAACTGAATTACTCTTGTGTCACCCAGGCCCCATAATGCTATAAAGGCTGGTTAACATATATATGAAAGCCATGGCTCACCACTGCACTTTCTGTGACACATGCTCTTGTCAAAGGCTTTCATCATAAAAAACCATTAAAAAGTCGTGACCGGTACCGAAAAAATCCAGAAACAGGACTAACAAGTAAAGATACCAAGAAGCAGCCTGCCTTGGGTTTTGGATGGGGAGGGGAGTCTCTTGTTTTAGACACTTTTAATTTTCTACATCCTCTCAGCGCCCAGCGCTAGAGCAGTCAGTGCCTCATCGGGGTCACGCTGAAGGCCCCTTGCTGCCGAACACCTGCAATCGCTAGCTCATCGTTTGGCTGGGAAGTCAAAGGCAAGACGCATGTGAGGCTGAAACCACATCACCCCCTTCTCTGAACGCCGCAGAGCTGCAGGAGGGGCACCCAACAGTGCCTTAGGGTATACAGTAAGCTATAGGGTGCATGTTTGTCTTCTGTGTGGTCAACAGTTATGTACAGAGAGTCTCTGTGGAAAGTATCGCGTCCCCCAGGCTCAGAGGTGGTGTACTACCCGTTGTGATAATAGGATGATGATGACAGCACTACTAAAGCACACGGAAGGCCAATTTGCAGTATGTTGCTCCTATTTTTTGCTGGAGCAATTATAATCCGTTTGCCTGTAAATGTGCTATAATATATAATATAATGTTATATCATTAACCTTAACAATGTCAACATGCTCCCCGTATGCAGTTCCATTTTACAGCTTCACTGGGTAAGAGTGCGGGACACGTCGCACGTGAGGAAGAGCGTTCACAGCCCAGGTGTTACTGATGCCTGAGAACAGCAAGTCCCGTGGATGGAGCCTGGCTGTGGAGAGGTGCTTGCTCGGCTGCAAAGGAAAATGGCGGGGGGGAGGGGGGGGTAGCGCATTTAATCTCCTGCTGCCTGATTGCTGCGGGGCGAGGAGCACTTTCTGCCAGAGGTGTGAGTCCTGGTAAAAGGTCCCATCCGCGGGGAGCGGGTGTCTGCAGGGCGGTGTGGGCAGAACAGCCGCAGGAGCACGCAGGAGGTGCTTCTGTCCTCTTCTATTCAGCGGCGTTTTTCCCAGTTAGTACCTGTGGAAGTGAGAGAGGAGATGAACCGCGTTTTCAAGGTTTTGTGCTTTTCAGAGTTCTGTGAACATGAAGAGGTTGTTTTGAGGCCATTAACCACTTAGATATATAATAGAAATAAAAAAATGCAGACCGGCGACCTCAGACTGTTCTTTTCTGCACAGAGGTCTGCTTACAGGGCTCGGACTGTATATAGAGAGTCTTTACAATCAGCTAAAATGTAACACAGAACATGGTTTGTAAACATAAGCTTTTTTCCTCTCACAGCTCACAATATAGCAATGAAGTGGGTATTTATTTATTTTTTCCACTGAAGTAGGAAAAAGCTTAATACTGGTTCTCTTACCTCCAGATAAAACAGGTTGGTCATTTCCAGTGGGATTATCATCAAGAAGGTTTCTATGTAAAGATGGCTATTATTTACTGTATGCAAGTGTCTAAGTAGATTTAATAATACCAACTATCTAAAGGTCTAGAGAACACTGGCTGTTTAAACGAAAGTTGTGTGATGCTGAGGGATTTAAGACATTACTGAGCAGATGTCTTTGGCTAATAGTGTAAGAAAAGGGACTGCATTGCTATCTGAAGTGCAGCAAGGCTGCTTTTCTCCCAGTGCCTAGCTCATGCTGCAGAATATAGCATCCTTTCATCAGCCGTACTCCAACCTTGGTCAAACTGCGCGGAGTCTTGTGTTGCATCTCCAGCTTGGGGCTTGTCTGCAAGTACCAGCTGGGAGACGGCTGGGGTAGTTGTGTCTTACACCATTTGCAGTAGGAGTAGCCACTGGATATTTTGGGGCTTACTTTAAGCCTCTGTGGCCTTTCTTTCTTAAAGCACTCGTCTAGAGCTAGGACAAGGGATCTCAGCCTGGCTTTCTGCTTCCTGCATTTTGGAGGGTGGCTGATCTCACAGCAGGTATCTGGACAACGCAGCTCAGGGGAGGATGCCCAGATTCATTCACACAGTGTGCTATGTTGAGCCGTAATGGTTACTGATAACTGATGTAGTAGCCACTAATGTTAATTTGGGACAGAAACATTCAGGTATTGTGTGGGTGGACGGCAGGCAGACCTCTGAGCACGATGCTGCCCAGTCTCCTACTTTCACCTCTGCCTCTAAGAAGTCAATGATTTTTCTTGGAGCATCTGCATAGTATTTCCAATATATGGGAGATACATTTGACTTCCTAAAAAGGGTCACAATAGGTCACCCATTCTATGTGGAATTTGTTGAGAATCGCCAGCCAAAAGCTGACTGTAGTCACAGCTTTTGGAAGATTTACTCTGGCTTTGGACAAATGTCAGAAACCCAAAGAGCAAGGAACCCAGGCTGTGGTGGGGCTTTGTCCTAAGGCCACTCCATGTCTGACACACGCACCCTGGTGCCTTTCTTGCATTTGCTGCATCTGAGCTGTTACTGTCCCAGTCATCTACCCCATTCCTTTGTCGTAGTTTGTGACTGGCAAATAAGTGGTGGTGGAGTAAAGAAAGAGACCTGTAACCATGTCAGATGCTAGCGTTGGTCTTTCGGTGCAAGCTGCCCTTCGCTGCTGGTTTACTGCGTAGGGTGGCAGGCCAGGCGCTCATCTGCCCCTTGCCACCGGCTGGGGAGAGAGAGGGGACGTATGGCAGAGGACAGGGCTGGGGCAGTTTGCCTTGGTTTGGGGAAGACCTTGTTCTCTAGCCCAGACTTTGGCATTAGTCTCAGCACACTTTCTATCTATGAGCACACTTTTCTATCCAAACACACGTGCAGAAATAAATTAAGACGTTTTAATTGGCCTTTCAGCAGGCACTTAGCATTATAGTCAGGCAGTTGACCATGGGCATTTTTGCCAGTGACCCAAGGGAGTGCAGAGTCCTCTTTCTGTCTCTCTCTCACTTAGCCTTCTAATTATCCATCAGATGGCTGCTGCTGCTTTTGTGCCTAGGTGCTGCCAGGCTGCAGGTGATGCAGCTGGATGCAGTGTTACCTGTGAGCAGGAGGACCAATGACCTGGGCGAGGTGGCACATCCCCCTCTGCTTAAACCCTGCCTGATGAGCACTACTCTTAAACCCATGCCGTTTCTCTTATCAGCGGCAAAGGGATTATTGATGAGATCCTCAAGGCTGACTAGAAGACTGAGCTATATAGCTGCCATTGAAATTAATGACAGTTAACACGGCTGAACCCGCCAGCTGGCTTTGGAAAGCCAGCTTCTGCCTGCCTGTGCTTGTTTACTGGAGAGCACTGCTGTAAGAAGTTATAAAGTAGCAGAGGATGCAGTAGTATTCAGTTGCTGCGGAAGCTGAAGAGAATTAGATGCTCTTTTTTATGCCAGATCCCCAGCTGCCGTAAACCGGCTGCTCTCTGCCAAAGTCAACAGAGCTTCACCAATTTGCTCCAGCTCAGGACTTGGATCTTTCAAGCTGTGTCAGAGTAACTGCCATTTCTTTTTGCAGGCAGGTGAAGCCCTAATGAATATGGAACAAAATCTTGCAGTCAGGGTTTTTTAATAAATAAAAGTATATTAACAAAAATCAATGCAGGGCCTTGCTCCTGTCAGCACTTGTTCTGTTAGCCCCCACCCACCCCATTTCTTCTTTGTTCACTGTGATTGCATCTGCATTGCTATGGTAACTAATGAATGATTATTTAATTTACCAATCTCTGGATGCGGCAGTTTAGTGTTTAAAATATTCCAGCACACTCTGTCATACACATATGCACAAACACATAAAGTCTGTCACGCAGGAAATACTTTAGGTGCTAGATATTCTTATTTTAAGCTAAATCTGTTTACCTGTCTCTTCAAATGGGACACGAGAGCTTTATCTACTGTGATGATGGCCACAAGCTAAACAGTATGTGCAGATAAATACAGTTGTATTATTTCATGTTTACTGTCAGTATGTGTCAGCTGTCAGCCAGCACACCTGAAATGAAGGCAGCACCATTTACACCCCAGAGGATTTCTGCCCAACTCCCAGGTCTTAAGAGTTATTGTGTGTTCACAGGAAGTTTTCAGAAGAAAAATGGTGTTTCATGGTTTTAAGAACCAGCTTAAAACTGTTATTTTAGAGGAGTGGAAGGGAAAGAACAGCTGTCACTGGCTTTTCAAAGGGATGGTGGGCCTTCAGCTACCTGAAGTCTTCAAGGAAAGGGTAAGAAATTGCTGGAGCGATGCTAGGGCAGCCACATGCTTTTCCTTGGGGCTGATGTAGGTGGGGACTGACTGGAAAAAGATCAGCATCCACTTTCATCATGTTTTCTCCCAGCTCTCTACCTATTTCTGTGCTTTGATTAGCTGGAGATCTTCAGGAGATCCCTAGACATCCAGGTACTTCTTTTGCTTGGAGTGCACCCTGTTTTATTCTGTCCTAAAGGATTGTGCAGCTAACTTTTAATCTGCAAAGGGAATACTCTCTGAGTAGAATATACTTCTGCTACAGGTGAAGGAGGTGGTTTTAGTAAAGTTCCTGGTTTCTATTTTTTTTTCTTTTTTCTATGACTGCTTGAGGAAGTGGGGGCGAAGGAGTGAAGGGACATGAATGACAGTAGACATCCAGACATGATATGCTCATATTCCTGCCAAGTGGCTGCAACAGAATTGACATGTTTCGCTCCTGCAGGTTCTGGGACCTGAGACCTGACCATTTCAGAGGCACCTTGCTCAGGTCCTGAGGAGGCTGCCTGGGCTTGGAGAGAGGGGGGAGATTTCAGATACTCTGGGAAGAGCTGTGAGAAGTTTAATGCTGCGCAGTCCTCCAGCTCTGCTCACATGGGAGACCACACCAAATCGGACTGTGCAGATACCTTGTTGCCCATGGGTGCAGGAGGTAGCCTGCTTCTTTTGCCCATCCTTTGAGCCACCTCAGGATGCTCAAAGGCAAAAATTCCAGGCTGCAGGCAGCTATTTCCACCTCACTTAGCTGGGATGTGCACATAGGTGTACGTGCAGACTGTATTTGTAATGGCACAACTCAGAAACAGCTGCTTTGCATAGGTGAAGCTGAAGTCTCCTGGGTACAGCCCACTTTGCCCAAACCCTGGCCCCAAGAGCAGCTTTTGACACGGTGGCTATGCTTCATTGCGGTTTCATATCTGAAACAGCAGGACCCAGGACTCCTAAATCATGTCTTGTTGTTGATATATAAGTGTGCGGTGATCCAGACAGCTAGTTTTATTGCTGGTTACACGAAACAATAACTGGTTGTATGATGGCCCCCGGTTAACCCGTGGTAAGGTGAAAGCAGGGGCACTGAGTAGAATGAACTGTTACATTCCAAGGTTGATTTAAGGCTAAAATGGTACCTAGATCCACCCAAACTGCGAGACCGCGTGGCCCCTCTGCAACAAATGTTTCATTTCATTGCCTGTATCGGAAGCAGGCTACTTTAATAACCCAAAAATTTCATTCCTGAATCCTGATTCTGTCCGAGCATGAAGCAGTTGAGCCCTGGCAAACAGACAGGTAAAGTATAAACCCTGCAGCTTCTCAGCTCCTGCAGCTCTCTCCCTCTCAGTCCATGTTAAACCTGGATCTCTGCTCCCAAACTCCAAGGAGCCTCATTTAATCCGGGCTTGCCTTAGAAGCCCCTACAGTTCAGGATGTGCCCATTATGTGCTGCACTGCTGCTCACCTGGAAGCTATTGAGTGTCCCAGAAGAAAATCACAGCCATCTTACCGGGATGAGTCATCTCTGACAGCTGAGTGAGAAAGATGTACACAACTCTGAGGTTTCAAAAAAACCCCAAGCAAATCCTTTTCTGTTCATATAGGGCTGAAACCAAGTTCCTTCTATTTTTAAGGGGGGGGGGGGGGGGGGGGGGAATGCAGAAAGAAGGAAACATCCTCACTTAGCATAGCCAACAGTTCATTAATCAACGCATCAGGTGAAAAAGATTCAACTGCCCTCCAACATTCCAGAAAAGTGCTCTGACCACAAAAATATTAGGGATCCCCTTCGCAGTCTTCAGTTCTTTTATGCAAAATGGATCAGTGCCAACCTGTGAAAGTGAGAGGCTGACTTTGGTAGGTAGTTAATAGCTTGGTGATTTATAGTACTTGCCTAGTACACATGGGTCCCAAGTTCAGGTCTGTGAGAGGCCAGAACTTTAGGCTGTTGTCAATTCTAAGTCTCTCTTGGGTTTTGACCATAAATCACAACCCAGAGATGAAAAATCTTTCCTGACAA
This sequence comes from Falco cherrug, assembly GCF_023634085.1. Taxonomy (NCBI): domain Eukaryota; kingdom Metazoa; phylum Chordata; class Aves; order Falconiformes; family Falconidae; genus Falco; species Falco cherrug. The sequence continues at coordinate 81,203,937 of NC_073702.1, read as the reverse complement.
AAGTTCTGGCAATGCACTATGTTTCCCTGCAAAACACTTGTTTCAGTCACTTGCTACTTTCTGATAAAAAAAAAAACCCAAACATTTCATTGAAGAACTTCCTGATCTCTATGGGTTTGGCAGCATTGGATCTTTCAGAATGCTTAGAAAAAATAATTTATTGCTGTATTTTGGATTGCGAAGTTTTTTGGTAGGTTTCCAAAGCTCTGGTTTTTTCAGGGTGGTCCATTCTGTATATCTTCCTAGTATCTATCAGAAAGATACTAGGCAACTTGGATATTTTAACTCTTCAGAGGACTTTGGGACATAAGACCCTGGGGCATCATGTTAGTAAAAAGAAAGAGAATTTCCAAAGCATGAAAAATTTACACTTCCATGTGGAGTAAAAATGACAGGCAATAGCTATTTTCTCCCATTTTTAGTAGAGCAGTTTAAGAGAAATATAACAGAGTACTTGATGCCACAGAAGGGTTTGGGGCTGGCTGATGACAAAGGATAATTTTGGTGGCTTTACTGGGATCCACGGGGGCAGATTAAAAATTGCATCCACTGTAGAAGCAGAGAGGTCATTGTAGTGTCTGTGGTGACCTCTGGCATAGCACAGACCTGAGCTTCCCTGGCTGACCTGGGTGGGAAAGGCGAAGGTGGCATGCTTTGCTTCTTCCTAATGGATAGCCTCTGAAAAGTGTAGCCCTTCTTGCTGCCGAACAAGCTGCCCTGCTTGTTCTCTCACCTGAGGACCCTCCTCTGCCTTCAAAAGAGGTCTGCTCAGAGAGCTCCTGCGTGGGATTTCTCAGGTCTTAAACAAATGAGAAAGGTTGATGAATCATTCACAAATCCTTCCCTTCAACTCTTTGTCAGACTGAGGGGATAACGCTGCCAGTCCCATCCCAAATGCTTTTGCCCAAGGGAAGTCCTATCTCAGCTACTAACAGAAAAATGGCATTTTTCATTTTGCCCAAGAGACTCAACCCGTTCTTGGCTGCAGCCCGTCATCTGGTGTTTGTGTTCCTGATTTCAGCAGACGGACACAGAGCTGACTGAGGGCGATGAGTCAACACCTGAGCCTTACTTTTAGGAACAAGCCTAGCAAGAAGAAGAGAAAAGTGTAAGGAGAATTTAATGTTTGTCTGCTGGTGGGTGCTATACCAATGAGGAAAAAATCAATTTAGATAGAATGGTGAGGATGCTGTCGGCAGACTGAATCAAGGAGCCAGAAAGCGTGGTCTTGGCGGTAATGCTCTAAGTGCTGACCAGAGGGGGATTTCAAAAGGACTGTCTCTCCTTGTGTGCAGTGGATCCAAGGGGAGAGCATTTCCTTCTCTCCACGCTGAGCCCACCTCTGTGCTGAGCGGTAGCACCGTGGTGCAGAGACGGCATGGTGCCTCAGCCCTGCGTATGGGAAACATCCACTTGGCTTGTGTCGGGCAGGCATTGCAGTGCAATGCTCTGGTGCCCTGTACTGGCCGTGCTTTTGCTGGCTCTTGAGCTAGCTGAGGCATCTGCGCTCCACACCTCCATGCACAATGGAGGTTTCCTTAGAATTGAAGGAAAATCCCTGAGGGAATGCAGCTGGCATTGCTCAGGGGGGTTGCCTGCATGTGTGCAAGGGTATATGACTGTTCTGTGTGTAACCAATCAGTTCTGTGCCTTGAGTTCAGGCCTGAAGCGTCATTCCTGTGCCTTTGGTTTCTCCCTGGGTTTGAGAAAGAGAGAGCTCACCAGCTTACATATTTTTATCTTTACTTAAATATCCTTAAAATAAATCTTTTACTTAACTATCTTTACTTAAAACTCCAGTGTTCATGGCTAGAGTCAGCATTTTTGGTTAGTTTTCTCCTTAGGAAGCACTGATAAAACATGAACAAGGGCATAAGGGTCCTTTTACTCTCTGAGTACCAGCTAGCAGAGCTAGGCTTTGTTTGCGAGCTTCTGAAGTAGCCAGGGACACAAGAGAGATGAGTACACTTTAATGTTGTTCCTCTCAAGTGTCACCTTGGGGTGACTTCGTACTTATAAAACTGCTTGGGGTTCTCTCAAGCTAAGATCGCTCCAAGGCAACACTTTTGATCAGGCATGACAGTGAAGTACATCCACCAAGGCATAACACTGTATGTGTCCTGCACAATAAGTAGCAGTCGGATACAGGGACAATCCACAGCACATCACTGTGGGCTATCACACCGCTCTGCTGGCTGTCCCACGGGCATCCCGTGGCAGCCGGGACGTGCTCGTGGCCTCCCCCAGTGCCAGCTGCCAAACTGGGGTGCAAGTTTTAAAGGAGAAAAGAGCAGTGTTCTGAAATGCTGGTTAACGGGGGTTTTTTTCTGTCTGTTGGACTTTCATTTATTTCTTAACAATTCAGCAAGAAACAGCTTTGCTTTGCTTTCCCCGCCCGTGGCTGGCTGTCTGTTATTGCCTGGTGTGAACATTTTCAGTACTCTTTCCTTCTTCTTGCCAAGTACAGTGACAGGGAAGGGGGAACAGGCTTGCACTGGTGGCAGTCTCTCCGTGCCTCCGCTTCTTTGCAGAATGGGGGAATGCTGCTGCTTTTTTGGGTTTTTTGTTTTGTTTTGTTGGTTTTTTTGTTGTTGCTACATCGTGTTGGTTTGCCACTCTATGCTGAGAAAAAACAGACTCAACGTAATTTTCCTTTTTGCCACCGGTGGGTTGTCATACTGCTGGGTAAAAGCCTGGGTCTGTTTCCAAGCTGATGGGAAAAAAGAATGTACTGTCAGGCTAGGATGGTGTGTACTGAGCACACATAAGGTCAATATACAGTTTAAACAGCCTACTTAAACACACGTCTGAACATCAGAAAACACTTTACTGTGCGGGTGACTGAGCACGGGTTGCCCAGGGAGGTTGTGGAGTCTCCATCCTTGAAGCTATTAAAGAGCCTGGGCAACCAGGTCTGGGTGGCCCTGCTTGAGCAAGGGGGTTGGACAAGGTGACCTCCAGAGGTCCCTTCCAACCTTAACCCTTCCATGAACCTGTGATTATGGTCTTTAGGCTGTTCTAGCCATAATTCTGTTAGGTCGTAAGGGGGATAATGTTTGCAGGTAAAGTAGTACTATTTTTTAATAGACCAATAATGTTGTTAGAAAAAAAAATGGGCAGTCTTTGGACACATGCTTTCATCACCTTCTGTGTGCCTAAAATCTTGAGTATTTTTGTAAATACAGTAGCTGTTTTAATACAAGATACAGACTTTATCCACAAAAATGTTTTTGCTTAATATAAACACATGCATACAATACAGATCCTGATAGCCCTCCGAATTAAGGAGAAAGATGACTAATCCCTTTATAACTTAGGAATGTGAGCCATGACCAGAACATGCGCACCCAGACCAGAGTGAACTCTCCTGATACCAACAGCTGCTTTTTCCAAAGGAAAGCCCTCAACATTCAGATGTTGAAATGGAAAGTCCTCAGGAAATAGAGAAAAAAAAGAGATGTTCGTTGCCAGGTTGGAGTCAGTTTATCAGGTAGTTGCTTCTAGTTAATACAGTCCATTATGAATGGTCTGAAGGAGTATGGAAATTTTTAGCAGAATGTTGGATTAGGCTTTTTGAATCAGCTAAGTAGATTCTCATGACACAGATGTGAACAGAAAGATACTCCAGTGAACAATATGAGTTACCAGCTTGAAGAACTAGCAAGACCTAAGCAGGTGAGATGATCAGTCATCAGCTCTGCAAAATAGGTAGCACAAAGCAGGGGCTACGCAGATCAGTGCTGCTGTAAATTGCCTGACCTGCAGCCAGTCGTGGGAGTCTTCGCTGCCTCAGCCTTGGCATTCAGTACCATACCGACCTCATATATTTCTGACACATTTCCACCCATTTCCATTTAAATAGCAGCACCTCTCAAATATGACCAGTTTGCGAGAAACTGATGCTTCCCTACAGGTAAAGCTGTGACTTTGTGCCAAAAAAGATTGACTTGAGGGGAAAGTACCCGGAGATGCAGAAATAAGCCAGGAGAGAAAAAAAAAAAAGAAAAAAAAAAAAAAAAAAGATGAGGCCATTCCATAGCTTGCAGATTGACTTCTTTAATGACATTTTCATTAACAGTTCTTGCTGCTAAATGTCATGGGTTTCTCCCTTTAGAGCTGCCTGCATTAATAATGAGTGATGCCACCGGGAAGTGATTTCCATAAAACATGCTTCTCTTGTTACAGGCGGGAGCACTGTGCTGGGCCAGAGGGAGGAGGAGAAGGAAAGTGCACTCAGTAAATGAAGGGCAGTTTCCCACGTTGGGCCATGAGCACCCGTGAAAAATCACCCTCCCCTCCCCCACCCCCTGGCCTGAAATGTTTCCCAGCTCAGAGTCCATCTGGTGGATGGACTTCCCAGCTCAGCATCCAGGTGAATGTTTGTACGAGGGTCTGGCACAGACTACTGTGGTGGAAAGGCCGGGATCAGCTGATGCAGATCAACACTGCAGAGATGCTATAGACAGGAGTAAACCCAGCTTCCCCTGAATGGCCTTTTCTGTGTGTTTTTTATCACCTCTACAGTGAAAAGCAGCCGGGGCCTCTGATCAAGTCTTCTGCATTTCTCCAGCCTTAAGTGTCAGAGAAATAGGTTCATATGTTGTGGTCTGTCAAGTTCCAGCAGACACCAATGTCAAAACTGACAACTAGAAAACAGAAAATGAAATAGGATTTTTTTTTCCAGCTTTGTTTGTTTGTTTGTTTGGTTGGTTTTTTTTACTTTAATTTCTTCCTAACTATGACTGAGACTTTACATTATGGCTTTTTCTCTAAGTTGGATACAAGGCAGCCTGGACCATTTGTTGCTAAGTCATCCCCTGCGGGTTTTTTTGTTATAGATCAAATGGTTTATGTTGACTCATAAATAAAGGCATGTACAGCTTCTTAGCTTCTTCCCACAATGTTGCAATAAATTAATAGGAAACATACTGCTGAGACTGTGCTCTCAAACTGGATCCCAGTTAAAGTAGATACCAAGTGAGATCTCAGTTAAGTCAAGCTTTCTAAGAGTTAGTGATCTAAGCTGCCCAGTGCATGCTTTCCTAGGGAGAAACGGTGGTTTCCAAAATGGCTCAGCTCTCTTGTCTAAACCAGCTATTTTAAGATGAGGTTTGTTTTCTGAGGGTTCTTATCTGTCTCCGTTGACTATGGAGAAAGATATGGGCGATTTAGCTTAAATCTAAAGAATTTCAAAGGCTATCTTGGTAGTTTGAGGGATTTTTTTGAGATGAGGGAATAGTTCGGAAATAGGAAATGGAAAAAAAAATGGAAAAGCTGGCATGAGTTTAGTTTCCTTATATATTTTCATTTATATTTCATTTAACTGTATAAATAAAATAGATACACTTAGCACGTTTTAAAATGAAACATGAAGGAGATTGTCCACAAAGAGTACTTGAAAAGGCAAAAATAATCAGCTTTTGCCTGTGGTGGACACTTAGGCCATTGGAATTCTGTTGTAGGTACAGCTGAAAACTTTGATTTCTGAAAAATAACATCTCAGACCACTAGAAAGTTACTTACAGGAACATAAGGCATAATTTGTACATAATTACATAAAGCCTTTCTACTTCTCGCATCTCCATGGAAATAGATTTGTTCAGCTCATTAAAAATAAACATTTTGCTGGTACTTCCAACAGGAGGACTAGCCTGATAATGCCATTAAGAATCATAGAAGAAATCAAAGACTTTGGAACTTAAGCACTTGTGCTTCATGAACCCTTGTTAATTTGATAGTTGGAAATTAAGGACTGTGGATAAAAACTTACACTGGCACATGGATTCCTCTCATAGAAAGTGCCCATAAAAGTTCAATTTGTGCTTTTTAATTGAAAAATTTGTTTTCAGAGTAGTTAGGAGGACAGCTGTGTGTTCTTAGTCATGATGTCTTCTGTGAAAATACATACAGACCAAAGTGATCTGTTCACATTGGTTTATTTGTTGGGTTTGGGCTTGTACCGTAGTACTGCGCCTGAACTATCCTTTCAGCAGAATAAATTGTAAAAGTTGCAGTTTGAATTATTTCGCTTTCCTTTTCTTTACCTAATTTCTGTGTCAGCTATAAACATCAAAATCTAAAAAGTAAAGTATCCCTGATTTTCCTGAGGGATTGTGTAAATCACAGTTTCTGAGAAGCTGACTGAAATGCAACTGTAAGCTTTTGATTCTTTAAATAGCCTTGATGAACTGTTAACAGTTCTGTATCGTATCTGTAACAAAGCGGGAAGATTAGAAGTGAGGTTTGGCTTCAGCAAATCATATTGTTGTCTTTTAAATTAGTTCTGCTGCAGGCATGGTGCCTGTAGTTTGCTTAATCTGTTAAACCTTTTTTGGTAAATTAATATTTTGGACAATGATGAATATAAATAATTTACATCTACAGCTTTCATGTTGTATGTTCGCTGAGCTGGATTTGCAAAGGCATCGAGCCAGGATGTAATTCCTGGCTTTATTAGGTTATGAAATAGAATCTAGCCAGAAGATATAATGTCCTTAAGCTGTAACATCAGCAGCAACAGATAGACCTTAATGCTGCTGGACCTAATGGAATTAGATTTCATGTATGCTTAATGAATGCAAATGCCACTTAATTTTTACAGCTTGAGTTGTAATACGTTGCATGTGACACATCTGCTACTGAAAAAAATATTAAAATGTGTGATTCTTACACCCAGTGTCCAATTTCAGCACTGTAAAATGTATCCTCTTAGGGAAGAGGGACCGGAGAAACATGCCAGCAATATTACTGCATAATTTAAAGCAGCCGCCAAAGAGAAATGTTAAAATATGCACCAGGCAATTACAAGTGTTGTATATGTTTTTATTCTCCTTTGCTGCTGTTCAGCAAGGAGTAGTAAAGAGATTTAGAACAAGTGGCAACCATAGCAACAAGGAATTTTCGGTTCAGTTCGGTGCTGTATAACTTCTGGCAGAGAAACACATTTCTGGATACTCTTTCAAGTGTTGATTCTTCCAAAAGATAGGTGCAGCGCTTTCAGTTCTGCCCGTCAGGCACTGGTCCCGTAGAGATACGTGAGAGCCAATTCCAGTGCAAACCCAAGCAGAAGCGATAGCAATCGGGTTGTGCCAGAGCTGGTCATGGTACTTGTTCAGCGATGGTCCCTTGGGATTGTTAATTATCAGAGATAATAAGTCCCATTCTGCTTTCTGTGAGAGAGAAGGGAAATAGATGTGATAGGGAAGAAGGTTTCTGCCCCTTACCAGTCCCCTGCTCCACCCAGCTGTGGCAGCAAGTAGTCCCAAGGAGAGCTTTGCTCCTCTGACCTGGTGACGCCAACTACGCTGCGCTGGAGGGTGCAGAGGGCCCCCTCAAGCACAGCTTCTCAGGAGGGGTAATTACCAGGAGTGACTGTGTCCTTCGACTTCTGTTTGTGCTTCCTGGCACGTCCATTTTGCTTGCAGGCAGCTGGGTGGGCGCTGACCCTGAAAACAAGGCAGTGGGAACTCAAGGGGAGGGTGGGTGGTACGCAGAACTCAATCATGTATGCAAAGAGCCCAGAAATGTGTTCAGTTGATAAGAGTCTGGGTTTTTTTCGAAGGCAGTCCAGTGTTTAGTCACTGTGCATTTTACAAAATAGAGTGGGTATGCATAATATTCAAGATTACGACAGCCATAGTAGTCACAAAGAGATCTGCCTACCGATCACAAACTGGAGCTGTGCAAAGCCAGAAGGATCTGGGACTCTCACTTAGGAGAAAAAGTTGACCTTCGCAGCTAGACACCAAAATGGAACATTCATTCTTGTGGCAAAGAGTTAATTTGCACAGTTAATTCTGAAATGAAAACAGCAGCAAGATGACAGGACAGCAAATGGTATGCAATCTAAAAGATGAGATCGATGTTATTCCAGAGAACACATTAGAAACAGCTGTCATTAAATGTCATTTTTTTCTAACTGTTAGTAGCAATGCTTCTTAAGGTGGAGCTGTTCTACACACTGACTTAGAGCAGGCTGAGGGCTTTTTATTTTTACTTGGTGGGTCAGACACATCCTCCAGCAGAGGTACTGAGGTGCAGAAGCCTCTTACGTTGATAGTCTTGTTTTTCTTAACCTTTTCTCGTGGTCACCTTAAGGGAGATTTTGCATGCCCCAGGCCTGCAGATCCCAGGCTGAAAGCTGCTGCATGATGAGGTGCACCTTGAAAGTCCCTTAGCCAGGCATTAATTCCTGCCATTAAATAAGCAGCTTCATGCTCCCAGGGGTAGCTGGAGTCTCTAACCAGGGGGCTCCCTCATTTTTACAAGTAATTTTCCAATTGCTCTTTTCCAGACATGCAGAGTTGGGGATAGGTCCCAGCAACGAAACATGTAAAATATGCATCTGACCATTTTATCTAACACACCTTTGAAGGTTACTTATCACGAGATGCTGTGATAGCACATAGATCTCCTCCACCTCATTACACCTTAATTTGGGATCCTGAGACTATAAAATTGTTTCGTAAATTATCTGGAAATAGCTATGGCTGACTCTGCATCCCAGAGGGGAAAACCTATTGCCTTTTGGCAAGACGTATGAAGTTACCTATGATCAAGGCAGCACATTCTTAAGTACTTTATCTCCGTATGTGCAATCGCTGTATCAGATTACATCAGTAGGAAGTAGAAGAAAAGTATTGCCACTTAAGAATGTAGATGTTTAGAAAGGAGTGAATTAAGTGAGGCAGAAAACTAGGATCTGCTACTTTCAAGTTTTTCAGTAACAGCATTTTTTGGACAGCCTGGGTTAAAAAAAAAAGCAGAGGCTGGGTAGTATTATTTGAACAAAGTTCCCAACAACTATTGCATGTGGATAGCCTTTATATTGTGCAGATTGTTTTCCTCCACACACATATTTTTTTTCTTGCATTGGAGCACTTAAAGCATATCCAGCAGAGTTATACATCTGCATAAATATTTGATAACTCTAATTGTGCAGCCTACACCATGTTTTGACCCTTGGGCATGTAGTGCAAGTAAATGTGCAAACCACCCATACATAAAATGTTAAGGTGATCAAGGAATGTGTGAGATGATTGCCTGAAGCATCAATTTAAAGCAACGGCTCTGCTTGTGCTGTTTCAAAACCAGAGGAAAAATATGTTCTTGTTTTGTAATTAAAGAGAATCACTGTTAAATGATTTCACATTATTTGTTAAATTAACATGAAAATCATCAACTTCTCATTGTCACTTCCGTTATAAACACCTGTCCTTCGAGGAATCTTTCACGTCTGAAAGAATCTCATTGTTAGAAATGTAACAACATAAGAAAGAAGTTTTGGGCATAGGATGGTCTAAATGCCATTTTGGTTCTTAGGAAAAGCATTCTTAAGCATGGATTTAATTTATCTGGAAAAGAGGTGAACTATAATTATAGCTCCTAGAAATACATACTGCAGGACTTCTATCTTTTGTTTTCTGCTAAATATAATTTTTCATTTAAAAAAAAACTGGCTATTTTTATTTATATTTTTTAAAAGTTGCCTCTGATTGTATATCAGTAGATTTTGTTCTTCCTGAATCATTGATAAATTGAAATACTGGAATGTTGGGAAAGAAAAATCTTGTTTTTTCACTTACTGTCCACATCCATATTAAATATAGAAAACCTGAGGTCATTCTTTTAGGAGGTCATTCTTTTGGGTGGGCATAAGACCAGGATTTCCATCCCATGGAAAATTCTGATACTTCTCATTTTTCTTCCTCATGACTTGTAATGAAAAGTTGAGATGGTCCGGGGAAGCCCCAAACTTTCAAATCTCACATTTACTCATAGTCCTTGTTTAACTGCAATGAAATGCTTCTTTTAATCCTTTTTTTTTTTTTTTTTTTTTTACCTTTAATGTGTCTAGAAGACTGAGAATCTGAGTCTTGTGGGACTTTTGCTTCCAGCACCTCTGCTTTCAACTTTTATCTCCAGGTTGAGTGTCATGACTGGACTGAACCTGCTGGGCCACATGGCAGTCACGCACTGCCCATCGGGCTGTAACGTCTCAGCCGAGGGGCAGCCTGAGGAGCAGTTCGAGGGGCCGCAGCTTAGTGCTGAACTGACACACAACAAATCCATCTGAGACGTTTCTATTCAGGCTGACATGATTCAAAGGCATTTCCTTTCTGTGTTCTAATGAAAAAGTGAAAAATTACTTTGACCCACAGAAATTTTGACTTTACGAAGAGCTGCGTTTCCAGTTATGAAGACAAAGACATTTTTCCTCAACAGCATAAATTGAAGCTGTTTTTCCTGTTTACAAATATCCCAGCATTGCCTACTGGATAGAGAAAGCGGAGCAAGTCCTCCTGTGTTTCAGTGTAACTGCTCAGCCTTAGCTCTTCCTCTCAGCCTGGCTGATGGTAATGGGAAAGGACTCACGTTAAAAAATAATACTCCTCGCTTTTTGCTTTTCAAAAAGAAAACATAGGCAAAGAGTAGAATGTGCTTCTTTAACGTGTCTCAGATCATCTGGGCCAAGCTCTTGGACCTTCTGCTTGCATATCTTCTCCTTCAGTCTGTCGTAGTCCCTGGGGCCATTACCAACTTGAAGGTGGCAGGCGCTCCCAGTGGGACCCTTCGTGCTGAACGTGGAAGTCTCCAGTTCCATGAGCTGAGCCGGTCACCCTACACGCCTGTTATCATTAAGGGAAGAAACAGGCCCTTTTATGGCTCAGCTCGCTTGCCCTTTCCAGGCACCCATATCGGGACAGGAGCATCGTGCCCTGCAAGTGTCGGTTCACTCCCCTGTCTGTGCAGAGACTCAAGGCAGCTATTACGGGGGTAAAGGTCTGTGTTTTGTTAAATCAGTCAAGGAGCCTGTGAAGATATCTCCTGACTCCAGACATAAGGAAGTATGACAAGTATTTTAAAATTGGTAACAATCCATCATTATAAATACTTCACTGAAATTGGTTTGTTACTTGTTATATGTTGTTACATTGACATTGTTACACTCTTAATGGCATACCCATAGCATGAGAAATGTTAATAGCTGTGAATAAGTGAGATTCACATCCAGGAACCATCACCTTATGAAAGCAAAACATTTGCCTTCAGCTTCAACAGAGCTTTGCTTTTTATAGCAAAACTAGCTGGATATATGAGGCTACCAGTCAATATACTGGGGCACCCATAAGTAGTTTTGGCAAATGCCTGATTTCTAAATGGCCTGGCCTGTTTTACCCAGAGGCATCCAAGACCCGTCAGAGATCTTGCACATGCATACATAAATCTGAGAAAGTACATTTATAATGAGTTATCTGTCTGAGGTTGTTATGATTTTTAATTTGCTTCTGAAGGTGAAGCCCTCAGTGGCAGCTCAGAGCTAAATTATATGGACTGAAGGGTTTCCAGGTTTTTGAACACAGAAATGAACTTAGCAGCTAAGGAAATGTTCTTCTGTCCCTAGTGGAAAATTGACTTTAAAATGAAGCAGAGGGAGAGGATGGATATGGAGTCTCCAGGGACAGTTGGCAGAGATTTTTTTAAGCCAGGAAACTGCCTGCCTTTCTTCACTGGAAGAAACAAGATTTGGGAAATAACTTGGCAATTTGCAAGAACCTAGCATCATTTGAGATGCTCTAAAATTTCTACTTAGCCTCCGACCTCCCCCTCCAGTGAGCAATGACTCCTAGAAGTCCTGTGTCAGATGTGGCTTGGATGTCCTAGGAGGTCTCAAATGGTGCTAGATATGTCCAATATACTTTATGTCTTACCCCAACAGAAAAAATCCAAAGCTCGCTGCTCGAGCCCAAGAAACAGCGATATAGCACCTGTGGAATGCTGCTTTTAAGCATTTGACATCCTGCACAACGCCAGTAATTTTTCCCTCTATTAAAAACCAGTAAATGCGAATAGGATTTCAGTGATATTTTTTTTTGTATGTATGAATTCTAAATCAAATATTATGAGTGCACCAAATGTGCACTTTTTGCTTGAAGATGACAAATGTGTGGGGAAACATTAGGTTTTCTGGGGCAGAGAAAGAGGGCAGACAAACCTCTGAAGTAAGCCAAAACCTTTCAAGACTTTTGTTCTGTAAATACCATGTTTGGCTTCCTGTAAAAATTAACTGCGAGGAGCAGAGATGGTAAGTGGGATGCGTCTAAAAGCATTGACCGATGTATTGATGCAGGGAGGGACTTCCAACCCCGCACCGTGCCCCCTGAGGTGCCCTTGGGTGGTGCCTGCAGACCAGGCAGCTCTATTGCTCGCCGGGTGAGGAGGGTGAAGCAGAGGAAGGTGAGAAGCATTCCCAGCTGCCTTCCACCTCAGTCTGAGGTTGGAGTCGTCCAGGGTGCGCTTAATGTCAGCTGCACAGGAAACTTTCATAAGAAATGAGAAATTTGGGTAACCTAAGTATTTTTAACGGATTTAAATTATTACTTCCTTGGTTGCTGGCACGCACACGTGTGGTTTCATCTTAGCAAAGCATTCACGGGAACTGTCACTGTAAAGGGAGGCATTGTAGGACATATGTTGGAGCAGGTGTGGTGGTACATTCCTGGAATAAAAATGATCGGTCTGATGGCTGTGAGTGAAGGCCAGCAGACTCGGATGGCAGCACCTGATGTTAGCCCCACTAAAGTAATATTTAGGCCACTTTGGATACCTGACATTAAACCTAGTTGTCTGTAGAGACAGCAACAGTCCAGCCATCCTGCCTTCCTCAGTGCTTGTTACAGGCAGGGAGTGCTGCATCACCAGTTTCATCTCCGGCGTACAGGTATCTTCCCTGTATCAGCAGAAGCAAAGGCTAAAGATGTGCCAGCCCACCCCACCGTGGCACGGAGGGCAGTGCTGGCTGCCCCGGCCAGAGACCTGTGGGGAGCGGGTGGGCAGCAGCGGCCGCTCGCCCTGCCAGAGGTGCCTGGTGCTGCCGGCGGGTGGGCTGCGCCTTGCTGCAGGTGTGCTGAGCCCGCTGCGACAGATCGCGTCAGGAAGCGGCAAAAACGGACACCGTGCTGTCATAGAGTCATCCAGGCTGGATGGGCCCTGGGGAAGTAATTTTCTCCTTGGATATAGGGTCAGGAAAGGGTCTTAGTTTTCCAGCTGGTATGCATGTGCATGGCTTTAGCACCCGTGTGATTTGGGGGAGTTGTGGTAGCGTGTGTTTAAAAGGGGGGGGGGGGGGGGGGCTGGCACTGGGGCTTGGGACCTTCCCTACCTGGAGCTGTCACTGTCTTCATCTGGACCAGCAACATTCCTGCTGTTCCGGTCCCAGGTTTTCCCTCAGGTGCGTTCCAGGTTGATGAATTTATGGTGGCTTAAATGCTGATGAATGACTGACTGCCAACATGAAACAGATGCTTCTTGTGATAGTATGCTAGAATTGGACACTGCTTTTGAGGACAGAACGAATGGATTAAGCTCTTTCGTTGCTCTTGCCCTCTTGGGAGATAAAATATCTGCTTGTCTTCTAGAAGACTGGCCAGGACCTGTAATTGCTTGTGACATGTTGCTCTGATTTTGCTCATGACTGCAATCTCACATCACTTTGCAGAGTTTCAGGTACGTGTTGTTCTATGCTGAAAATGTATTTGATTTGGGAGGACTGCAATAGAGGCTTACCGCTGTTGTGCAGTTTATTAGATGATCATGCTGGCAGGTGGCCATAGCTGCTGGTGCCGAATATTCAGAGCTCTTCCTTTTCTATGAGGATTTCAACTTCTCTGTTGAAAGAAAGGAAATATTGTTTCTTCTGTCATTTACAGCAGTAGTTTATATCACCGTCACTGAAGAGTGTGTAGCAAGAACACAGGATGTGATTCACCAATGAGAAACAAGTATAAAGACGATTTAGAAAACTCTGATTTACATAGACTAATGCAAAGCTCTGATTTCATACTGTCTTACACCTGCATTATTTGCAAAAAAAGAAGTGTATAAAGATGCAAGGCATTTTATTCTGTTAATTTCTTCATACAGTGTTAGAAGCTTATTTTGTTCTACGGACAGTAAGCGACACAGCCATAACGATAACAGCCTTCTTGAAGTCATCACTCTGTCACAGTTGCCCTGAGGGATACATTTCAGATCAGTGACTAGTGAGCTTTATCGTCACATTAACCAAAAAGTCACAGCCCGTTTGAATTTGCACTAATGTAAATCAGACGTGAATCAGCTTTAGTGCCAAGCATGCTGTTAATCCATGTTTCTCACACTGACTGCTCTAATATGCTCACCGATTTTCCTCCTGTAGTAAAATCATTCCACATTTCTGTAGGAAATCCTTTTGTGTATACAGTAACATGCATGTTGTGTTAACTCATTGCATGGATAAAATCAACAGCTAGTCTTTTGTGGTTTGTTTTCCCTGACCCAGGGATGTATTTCTACCAGCATGTTCAAGATGTGTTACCGTAAACATTCCTCAGCAGATACAAGTCAAGTCTCTGCTCCAGTTCACCAGGTGAGGTCTTAATCCTTCATACAGTGTAGTTAAAAAGCAGGGATAATGCTAGGCTTTGGGAGGGTGGCTAGGAACTTTTTGCTAAAGCAGAAATGATGGAGAAAATAGCTGTTCGGTCTCTCGAGGGTTTATAGAACAAGCAATGGTGGAAATACAGAAGTTTTATTTCCCTCTGCTCTGTTTCACTAGTTTTAAACAGCTGACTCAGATGAAGCCATCTTTTGTTAATACTAATGGAGGAAAGATCAGGATCAAGCTAGATTTCCCTTGTAAACTTTACTACTAGTAGACCAACAGAGTCAACAGGACCTTAGTGCGGAAGGTGGTATCAAAATCTAGCCCTGCAGAGATTATAAAGTTAAAAAAAAAAACAACAAAAAAACAAAACACACCAAAATTCAAGTTCTTGTCACACTGAAATAAGGAATAAAAAACCCCATGAGCTGAAGGGGAAAATAATTCGCAATTAAGAAAGCAATTTCAGTTTAAAAGAGTTTGTTTGTTTTGAATGAGTGGTCTCATTTCTTTCTAATTATGGAGATTGTATTGGTGAGTTTTCCTAAGCATTGTGAGTCCCTACAACGTGTTTCAGCTAGGAAGCTGATTAATATTATATTGCTTATGTCTGAGGTGCGAACTTTCCTCCTTTTCTTTTTATTTTTTTGTTAGTGTTTAGCATTTGCTGACTTTAACACTAACTTACTAAGAGTGAGTTTCAACCTGCAGAACCCAGAACCACCAGTCCCATGCTAATCGGGCATCGCTCCATCTCGCTTGTGTCTCACAGGGCCCCAGAGCTGCGTCCCTGGACTGGGTGCAGCAGCCAGGCTGGGCACGGACCATTCACATCCCATAGGGAACCAGTCAGAGACCCACCCGTGGAGAGGCTGCGCCCTTGTTTCAGCTTGAAATTCACCACATTTCCCTACTTTTGTAAATCTGGCCACAGTGGAGCTTGCTGGTTTTTAGCCTTGGCTTCACTGACTCCTTCCTCTGGGTACCGAGGCGTCTCGTGTTTTGGCTCGGTGATACCAACCCTTCTTCCAGCTGCACAGGTCCTCCCCTGCAACGTTCCCTACAGCTGCTCTTCTTCTCTGGCTATGTGCTTGCTGAGACACCCCTCTCCCACTGCCTGAACTCTGGGCTTCTCACTGCTGTGGCTACAAGTGTCCTGGCCCTCATTCAGCTGCCATCTCCCACTGATTTCTGCCCATGACAAGTGTCTAATGCTCCCATTTTCAGATGACTGAAGTGATACATTTTCTCTACAACAATCTCATTGGTGCCAAATGCCCCCATCTACGCGCCCTAATTGCAAGTGCTACCGGCCTGTCAAGTCTTGCACATCTGAAGCTTTGCACCTTGAGACCTCTCAAGTGGAAAGAAATAAGTCAGTTATTAACAGATTCTGCTTCCCCCTCCAGAGCTGACTCTTCTGTGTGACCTACTGCGGCATTTCTCTAATCTTCCAGCTTGCCTTCATCACTGGTTTTCAGACATAGGAGTCCCTCAGCTTGAGTGGTACATGTCTGAGAAACTATGGATATTTCTCAGCCAGCCTGGAAAGGAGGGCGTGCAGGCAATGGGCTGCAAGGGCATAGGAGGAGCTGGCGAGATGTCTTAACTACTTATGTTCATTACGATGAGGGTAAGGGGGCATTTTATCTACATACCTGGTCTCTTAAGCAATATTGTTCACAGTCTGTGTTAACACGACACAGAAATTTGCATGACATCATGTCTGCCCAGATGTCATCAGGTGACAGCCTCATCCTGGTTATCCCCTGTTTCTGTGTGCATTTCCTATTAAGTCCTGCTGGTGAAGGTAAAAAGGTAAAGACCTTCTAAATGCAGAGGGGACTGACTACATGGCAACATGAACAGAGCATCATAAATCAATCTCTCCTCAGGAATCTCTCCTCCCTGCAGACTCCAGCCTGCTACAGAAGGAGCATAAATATCTTTTACATACAGGAAGCAGATCATGTTTCTGAAAGAAACTTTACTTTCCAGAGTTTATATGTTACGGATCTTCTTTCACATAAGTTAATGTAAAGCTGGGCTAAAACTGGTATAAGGGAGATCGGGCCCTTTGTTGTAGGCTGAGATATTTATAAGCAGCTTTGTCTTCAAATAACGTGGGCCATCCATCATGTGACTCAGCCTTAGACAGTAGTGCACGGTTCTGAGGAGCGGGACTGGAGTTTAGTTTGCTTTGAAGGAGGGAACGTTCAAAGAAAAATGTCTTCTTTGCTCAGCAAAATTGTTCTGATTTCCATGGTACCACACCAAGCATGTTCTAAGGGGATTGTTTCTCCCCATTAACCTTAGCCAGTGCTGCTGCTTCATCAACTGCGCGAGGACTTTTAGTGCCTCAAATATATTAAGCTACATATTTCTCCCTGGCAAGCCCAGGTCAGCTAAGGAAACCAAAGGAATTCAGTAAGTTACATTTTGGAAGGAAATGTGTCACGGCCATAAAATCAGAACTCCCTACAGAAATATACTTCCAGCAATGCACTCTGAATAAGCTGTGAGAAGAGACAGTATTTGTTAAATGGACAAAGAAACAGTGAAAAGTAAGTCAAACTATAAAATCATAGGGCACTTTGGCTGGCAAGAATTGGTTAGAAAATGGAAATTCAAGGGTTTTAAAATTGATATTCTGAATAGGAATCGAAGTTTGAAAAGTATTGCAAAGGAAATTTCTGCATAAAACTAATCTGAAAATATCTAATCGTCTCATTCTGGTCACATTGCAATAGTTTAATATCAATTATTAAACATAATGCCTTAGTATTTTAAATAGAAAGTCAAAACAATCAGGTTAAATGTAAACAGCTTTGCCTCACAAAACCGATCTGACATTAACAGGATGGAACAGCTGATGTAAATACAAAGCTATGGAAATTATTTATTTAAGCTTTCACTTCTTCATAACTTGGCCCAGATCAATGCATTCCCTTTAAAAGTTTCACTTCTGGAGAAGCTTTAAAGAAACATTTGGCCACCAAATATTTTTTAACCAACTCGAGGGTAATAACTGCATCCTGCCAGAGTGCAGTAGCCTCAGGGTGTTCCTATCAACAGCCCGGCTGCTCCCAATGACTCCGTGAAACAGCGTTTCTTGCAAATGGGCAAGTGTTAGGCACCCTCTCACCAGTTTGAGATTCAGCCTCGTGGCTGCCCCTCCAGAGCAGTAAATCACAGACCAAATTGTCTTATTTTCTGCAAAGTTACGCTGTCTTTTCAGGCCTTCAAGGTTGTGCACGCTTGCGATAACTAGAACTCTGGCTGGGCTTCATTCTCTCTGTTAGAGCAAAACACAAGCAAACCAGCTTCCTTGCTGTTCATTAAAAGTTTACAGTTTCCTATGGCTATGGCAATTAACGGGCTCATAAAAATAAATCCTGCAGGTTGCTGGGACATTAAATAGTGAATGTGATAATCCTCTTATGTTTATACTTCTCTTTCTAAGAGGAAATCCTTGGATCTGTGGTAGTCCTCTCATTTTCCACAAAGAAAGAGCATTCAACTAACCTTAGAAGCCAAGCTCACAGAACTGAACAAAATAGACATTTGCTGAAAGAATGGGGTAAAAAATAGTTTGCAAACCCCTCCTTCTCAAATTTGCAAGTAAGAAAACTGAAGCCTTGGGATATGTCTCCTCTGTTCTTTTCTGGGGAGGAAGATCTTTATGGGAACAAAGGGTATGAGATGTAAAATAAGTGGACATAATGCCAGTGTATGTTCTGTCAAATATTAGTATGGATCTTTTCATATGGATAATTTACTCCAAGATTCTATGGAATTAAATATGCTGTATCTGCCTTTCCCCCTTTTTTTTATTTTTTAGCATGCCATAAAAAGCAATTTTAAGAACTTACTGCTTTAATAGATGTTATAGAAACTTCTGTAATGGAAATATTATTTCTTCTGTTGTGTTGTGCAGTAATGCTTTAACATATTTTTATTTTCTTTTGAGCTTCAGCTTTACTCCCTAAAAAACTGAAGTAACTTGTTACCTCCTATGAAAAGCAGTATACAAGGAGCAGTATAAAAGACCACGATATTAGTGCTCTTCCTGTTTTTATCCTCTTTGACGCAAGCGTTCAGCTAAATATGAAGTGTCATGATAGGTTGTTTCCATAGCTGTAGACAATGGTAATGGAATCAAGGGTTTCTTTTAATTTCTTCTTCTATGTTGAGCCAAAGTCTTGTTTTTGTGAAGGCACAGGGATTCCAGCTGGTTGGTGTCCTTGCCTGCAGCGCTGAGCCCCTTTCTGCTCAGCACGTGGGTGCAGAAGTCGCTTTGTTTTACTTTTTCTCAGGACTGTGGGCTTAGTGTTGTCCTGACTGTGATGTGGTGTTTCTTGGCAGCCTTCTCCCTAAGCTTCTGTGTTTCTTTTTGTGTTTGTAATTGATACTCAAGCCTTTGCAAACAGAGAAACCTTCCTGCACACATGTGCCTTTGTTTTGGATGATCTGGGCTTGCTTGTGGGACAGGGGATGGCTTGGACCCGCTCCCTGGTTCCATGAGGGCTCTCCTGGAACTGTCTGTACTCCATGGGAAATGACGGGCAGCAATTACACCCAACCTTTAGCACTTTTTTAAGAGGATAATGATACCTATTGTGAAAAAAATTATCAGTGATACCGCTGTTGTTTCTGATCACCTAATTACATATTCCATCTTCTGCTCATATAAATAGCAGCCATGAAGTATCATTAATATTGCAGCTAAGAAAATGTTCTAGCAGCTGTAATTAGGGCTCGATAAATTGTTAACTGTGAATAAATAATCCAAAGTGTTCTTGATCCTTTTGGTTTGCGAATCAATTAGGGAGTTCTAATTTCTCTCTTTTCTTCTCTTTCTCTTTCTTTTTCCCCCCTAAATGCAAGTGTTGCTAACGTGGCAGAAAATGTCAAATTTCCATGGCGTTCAAGTTATCTTGATCTATTACTGCTTAACCAAACTGCATGGTGCTGATGGCTGAAACTTTCTGGAGAGCATAACAAATAAAGAACCACCAGTAACAGGAGGGGACGGGTGCAAATCCTCAGAAGATGTGAATTTTCAAGGCAGCTGAAGACCTACCTTCAGCTGTCACTGGTGTCTTTGCCAGCACGAGAGAGTGATCACTGGTCCATATTCCCAGGGCTTCCCTAGCTTTATGGTGAATGGACTTTCATGTGGGTAAATAGCAGTTAACAGCAGAGATGTGTATGGTCAAGGTGAGCTATGTTTGGAGTTCAGGTGAACGTCCATCACTGCTATCAGCCTGGATCGCTACCGCTCTGCATTTTATGTTAGTATTCCTACCAGCACGGAAGGGATCCTGTGTGATGTTACAAAGCGGGAGAGAAATTTTTACAGTTTTTTCTTCCGCATGAGTACCTCTGCAAGGTCCACGGCAGTGCAGAATTTGGCTGCGCCACCGCAGCATTTGCTTTAGGCCTGGTGCACCCAGCTCACGCACAGACGCTGCGTTGTATCAGGATTTTAAACTCAGCTTATTCTTTTTCTCTACTTTTCTCTTCTAAAACTGCCTAGATCACCAGTTCCTCAAAGGAAAGGCACACAGAAGGGTATTGTGAATTTACTGAAACGTTCCGAAAATGTTTCCTAAACTGTTATTGTTTTGCTACAGTGAACCCACTCCTCCAGTGACTGCTCTGAGCGGATGATTTGAAACCACTTAAACCAGCCATTGCTTCAGCCAAAATTTGTTCTGCAGGTGCTCGGTCACTTATGAGTCCCTCATCTTCTCCAATTTCCCACAAAGGTGAGATTCCAAGCAACCTGCACACAGCATTGGCAGAAAAATCATAGCAGGCAGTTCACAGGCTCCCGCTGTTGCTCAGGAGGGCTGGCTTGTCGGCAGCGTACCTTGAATTTCACTGTCGGTAAGAGCCCATCGGTCCAGCAAGATGCAGAAGGCATATTGCAGCATTCTGTTTGTTGTTGCCATTGCTGATATAAATTGACTAGCCCTCTAATTACCCAGATTTTGGGACTAATAATTTACATACTTTATATTGCACTCAGTAAATTTTTTCTGAGACCCAGAGGAGCATAAACTCTATCTACTTAAATGCCAATTTTGAAAGCCAGAGGCTAACTACAAGTACTTCAACATATGTGCGGGGGTGTCAGAAGCATTCGGGCTCAGCCTTGAGCTGACTAAGCTGAGTTTGCGATTTAGCCTAGAGCTTATCTCCTTTTTTTGGCAGAAGCAGCAAAATTTACGATCTGTCCTGATGACATTGGAAACACCCTCATGAACATGTCTGAATTATTTTGTTAGCTTTGCAGATTCATGGCTGAAAAGATCAGGTCTCACCTTGAAGAAAGACCAGACCAGATCACGTTTCAAGGTTCTGTAAAAATACCGAGAGTAATCGTATTTTTTATAAGAGACTTTGGGCAGGCTATTCTCCAGCGGTAGGTAGGATATGCTCAGATGGTGGGACAGGTGGTGAGAGATGCTAGTTGTATTGATCAAAGATACGGTGACAGAGAAAAACAATAGACCGGTCTCTTTGCCTGACCCGCGTTCCTTCCTCCTTAATCTAAAGCACCAGCACTGCTACATTCGGTATTCAGATATAAATGTTTATTGACTCTGACATGATTACGAGCAAGGGAATGGCTTAAGACATGACCTTCGCTACAAAGGCTGCTGGGAAGTTCAGCCTGAGAGATCCATCATGTGCGCTTTAAACCTCAGCCACCCTGCAACTTACAGTGAGGCCGACTCGATGAATCAAATGAAAACAAAATCAAAGCAAAGGGCAGAGAGGATCATTAATATCATCTTGGTTTCCTTTGCATTGGCATAATTAACATTTATGCATATATATACATATATTTAAACATGCATTTGTTGACATTATTCTAAATAGCTAACATGAAAAGTATCTGCTGGGTGGCTGGTGAGCTGTACTGTGCAAATGGAGGGGTGGGCAAGTACAATACCCACATGTTCATTTGCTCATCTTCTCCTTCTAAGGTGTCTTGTCCTTGCCCTAATTTGAGGTGGGGGGATTGTTTCACGTGCCATCTAGTGTGGCATTCCTGAGGGCAGGGAACAAGTGCCGCTGCCAACAGTGTTTAGCCATTACTGCAATATAAATATCTAATATCCTTTAACGGGAGGTTTGGGGGTGTGATGCTGCATATACATAAATGCAAGTGTGTGTATGTCTGAGCGCTTAAGTAAATTACACCAGTAGCCTGATCAGATTTTGATCTCAATTGTTCCCAAACTACAATAGCATCACAGTCTAGGCTCTTACCTACTCTTTCTGCCCAATGAGTCAGACACTCTTTGAATCTACCTCACATCTTCCCCGATTAAAATTTCTTGCAACACTCTGAAAAAACCACGTATCAGGCAGTAGATGTGGTTTGCTGCAGAGGGCCTCCACAACTCTTGCCGAGTTTTTTTCTGAATCTATGATACTGCTTTTCCTGCCTTGCTTCCAGCTTTCAGACTGCACCAAGAGAAAATTCAATAGGGTTGAATATTTATGACTTTTCTATATAAAAAGGCTCTGGAGCTGACATGAAAAAAAGACTCTGCGGTTATGAACAGGAAGAGGCAGTCTGTAAAACTAAAGGTGGAGGAAAGGTCTTTTCACTGCTGTTAAATTCCAGCCTATGCAAACGGTAGCTATATTGGAAATCAATAGCAAAACCCCCATAGACTTTGATGGGAGAACAATTAGGTCACTGTTGGTTGTCTTTGAATTCCCACACTGGGTATGTCTATTGTTTGCTTAGCTGGCATTGTCTTGAAAAACCTACTGGCTGTTTTTTCCTTTGTTCTGGGTTGCTTACATACATTAACTGCAGCAGTTCTTATACTAAAGCCTTCTTGTAAGGGATGTGAATAGGCCAACTTTCTTTTAAGTTGTATGCACCTTGTTTCCTGGTCCTACTGTGGTTCAAAAGACTGCTAGCACAGCAAAGTGTTCACCTAACACCTCGCACAGATTAATAAGCACAGGTATTTGAACCTCACTGTGCTTTCCTGTAAAATTATTACGAGAAGAAGAAATATAATAGCATTTTGCCATGAAGATGTGAAATAACCCTCTTTTGACACACTGTAACACTATTTAGTGGGAACTTGCACCCACTTGTGGTATCCTCACAGGTGCTTCAGGTGTGAGTAAGAATTGGACCAAGGGTTGTGGATTTGCTCATCTGCTGCAAAGCCAAGGGTGTGGACTAGGGCAGGTGCCAGAGGCTGTGCTGTGTCAGCAAAAGTACTCCTGTGCTTTCTCACTCTCTGTGGGTCAGGGAACTGAAAGACTTGATATAATTTTTAATTAGTTTAGTTTAGTTTAGTTTAGTTATGCTGAGCTGGATCTGTCTGTTCCCTGGATCAGCCTGCAGCCAGATGATCACTGATGGCAGAGCAGAGGAGGGAGTGAGGTGTCTGGAAAACTGGGAAGGAAAGTGGGCTCACCCCATTTCACAGCAGCCCTAAAGCTGAAGTACGGTTTAGCAAAGTTGTAGGACCCTGGGCACCTTACGGAGAGGCGCAGGAGGACCCTGGTCACCAGCTGCGGAGCACTGCTCGATGCGCTGGGCAGGGCAGAGGCTGCGGCAGCTGCTCGGGTGAGCAGGCTCTCACTGCCTGGGCTCCTCCCTGGGTGGTGGGTGAGAGCTGAGAGACGGCACCTTCAGCCAGCCTAACTCGGGGCAAAATCACTCAGTCGAGAGGAGCTGCCCCATCCCAGTGAGCTGAAGGTGCTCCGCTGGGGCTGTGCGAAACCCAGCACCGCTGGGCAGCGTGAGAGAGGCGGTGGCTGCTCTTGCATGGGTGGAGGGCACATTTTGACACGTGGAGTCCCCCTTTGTTTTCTGATCTGATCTAACTGGGTCGATGCCTTCATGCTTTGTTAAGGCAAGGCTTTGCGGTGAGCTTCGTGTGTGCAGAGGATGGGGATCCGTAGGGATGAGACTGAGTGTAGCAGTGCGGGTGGGCTGGGGAGCTTCCACCTTTCTAATGTGCATGTATTTATTTTTTTCCTTTGTGCCTTGGATTTTTCTCTTGGACTGAGGGTGGTTTTTTTTTAGAGCTCATACAAAGCCTTGCCCAGACACTGCCCTGGCTTTAGGAAAGCAGAAGATAAGAGAAGCTCCTCTTGGAAGAGACAAATACTCGTAAACACATCTTGTGTGTTTTTCCCTGCACATCATCTTTCTGTGTGCTCATTTGGGGAAGCTGTTCTTCAGTTCTCCTCTAAAATGCTTTTTGTGCAGCATTGCTGATGCAGGATGGTTGCCACGTCCCCTGCAGAGGGGACTGATTGATCCGTACATATACACATATGTAATCTGTTGAGTGATTCTTCACAATAAGAGGCACTTTGCAGAAGTAAATTATTATTGCTATCACACCATTACTTCACTCCTTTGGAACAAGGCCATTTTCCCCCCCACTAACTATCAGCATTCCCTGCTAGACAAATAGTAGTGCAGATACTCTCGGGATGAGTCACCAGGCTGCTGCAATAGGATGGCAGCTTGTCCTCAGATAAGAAGCCCATTACCAGTGCGGATGTGTCCATTCACCACTGACTCAGGAACTGGAATCTCCAGGTTGCACTTAAGTCAGCACTGGTATGACTGTCACTAGGCTGCCGTAGCTTACCCGACATTCTCACTTATGATGAAAATACCAGGCTGCTGATGTCAAAGCACGACCTGTGTGACTCCAGCAGACTCTGAATAATTACTCTAACACATTATCCTAGTGGAAATAATTCCAGGGTCGGGCCTTCCAAAGCTGTGTTCATGCAGAGCCACCTCACAGGTGAAATGGCAACAAGAGAGCCATGCTACAAAATTAACCTTGAAAGCTGTACTTTTACAGCTGGTCACATCAACAAGTGTTGTCCTGAAGGTGACAGTCCTGGCAATGGGACAGTCCCTGGCGGCAGCTCAGTGTTCTCACTCCCAGATATCCCTCACCATCCCCTGGGGCCTCTACTGAGCCCTGGTACACCTGCGGACCCATCTCCAGCCACCGGGTTCTCTCAATGAGGCGCAGTGCAAAAACCTATTCCTGGACCTCATTCAAAAGCTTCAGCAGCTGCTAATAGCTTGCTAGCTGCTTTTGGGGGAAGAATTTGAGGTGGGGATTTGTTCATTAAGTAATCCTGTTACAGTAATGTCTGCTTTATTGTATACTGAGGAATAACTTTGGATCTTTCTCCTGACTTTCAATGACCAGGGCTTTAGCTGTTGCTAATTTTCAGGTACCTTTTGTATTCAGGCATTTGTGGATTCAGCTAAACTGAGAGAGCAAAGATACTTGTCTGAGGAGTGCCTACCTTCTTCACTGTGTTCTGTTGAGTCCCGGTGGTATACGGGAGGGGGCACTTTGTCCTGTAACGGCAGGATCCAGCGTGGTTTCATGTGCTGTGGTGTCTGAGCCCTGGGTGACGGTAGGTGAGCTGTGTCCAAAGGCTTTGGCGGACAGTGGTTTGGAGACTGAGTGCTGGTACCTGTGCATGTTTGCCTCCTCTGGGATATGATAAAGGGCCACGTCTCTACATCCAGAGCTTTGTCCTAATACGTAATGGAAATTACCGCAATGCCGAGAGCAAGCTTATTCTGAGGAGGATGGCACGCTGATTCTTCCCAACCAGGCTGCTAGGAGCTTTGGAAAAGCTATTGAAAACTGTATCCAGAAACCAGTGAGGAATGTGGAACCTGCTTGCGCTTAGTAATTTGGCTGATTTCACTACCTTGATTTAAGAATCAGCAATACAAAGAGCAGAGGCTAGACCTGCAAGGCGGTGCGAGTCAGTGCAGTTTCACTGAACTGAATGGGGCTGCGGCAATGTACACCCGTGAGCCTTTCAGTTCAGGGCCTTAAAAGCTTTAAGTTGATGAATATTCCCTGCTGATGGCTGATTATTATCGGTAAGCTTTGGTACAATGCCTCTGAAGTGCAGTACTCTATCAGTTCAGCACACTACACGAGCCTCAGGCTTGCTTCACTTTTGTTCAACTTTTTTTGGGCACCAGAATTCACTCTTATTTTACGGTGATGTAAGTCTGGAATAAAGCCGCAATATACTGGCAGCACTCCTTCAGGTATGAATTTGTGCAAACAAGGACAAGTGTGTTTGTCCCTGTCTGAAAGTCCTTGCTGGCTTGATAAGTTGGATGTTTTTCAGGTTATTTTTATTTACTTATTTCCTTTTTCTTATTGCTCACTCGCTACAGCAAAAGGGCTAGCCACACTTACAGTATATACAGATGTACTTGCCTTGCTCTCAGATTCCCCACAGGCAAACGATGATAAATGTGGAGGAAAAGAAAGATGGCTTTTAAAGGATGACCTTAGGAAACAAAAACTACAAAAATAGTTGCTGTGCCTGGTGTTTCATCTATGAATACCCAGGGAAATTAATTCAAATGCAAGTGGGAAATGCATCCGTATCTTTGGGTAGCGGAAACTAAATTTTTTTTTGCACAGCAGCTGGCTCTTTGGGGCCAGTCATCTACTGATGTATCCATGGGTTTCTTCATTGAAAGGGGAAAGAGGTCATTGCTGGAAGATATTTTAAATGAAATATCAAATGTGCCGTAATGCTTTTATTGCCTAATAGTCCTCGTTTTTCTCATTACCTGTCAGCCCCTTGCCTTGAGAAGCAAGTATCTTCTGAGGTCAGTCTCCATGACACAGCAGCTGGGCTGCTTGTCTGGCTAACTACTTTCAAGACTTATCTCTTCTTTTTCTTTTTCTTTCTGTGAAGTACATTTACAGTGTCTTTGGCCTGATTGCCTTTGGCATTGATTCTGAATGGTACTTGACCTAGTGGGATGGTTGCATCATTGGGTATTTATATCAAAAGTCAGTGTTTGTTTCATTAGTTCCGCAACTAATGCTGGGATCCTGGAGTAAACATTTTATTGCCTTTGGGTGTTTCTTCCAGAATGTTCTTATGTGTAAAATTTCTGAGATTCTCCTTGTTAAAAAGAAGGAATTAAGGAGTGAAAAAAAACCCACTGACGAAAACCTAGAAGAACACTCAGTTTGGAAAGTCACTTTCATTTAGGAGCACAGTTGTTAAATGGAGGTTAGCTATGCACACAGGGAGATAATTTTGCCTTGCTCTTAGCAGTGGAGGCAGAGACAACATCAGTTTCCTGTGCTCTGTTTGATCTCTGCTGTCACCTCCACATTTCTATGCTCTGCAGGCTCAGTGCCGTTATCCGATTGCCATTTCTTGCTGCAGCTGAGGATTATTTGGCAAATGCATGTTTGAACCTTGTGCAACCTTCAGCTTTGTGAGAGGGTCAAGAAGCAGGGCCTGAAAGTCCATTTGAGGGATCGTGAAGGTAAGGGAGGAAGATATAGCAGGCAGTGAAATTCTAGACGTCTCTGACCTCCTTTTTTAGCCTATTTTTGGTTACCTTGGCTGAATACAGCCTTGCTTACTATTGGTCATATAGATTGGATGCTTGTCATCTACATGTGTCTATGGGAAAGTAAACTCCATCTTTACAGAGAAACTCAGCTTGTGCCGGGACACGAGAATGTCAGAGATGTAGTTCATAAATGATGCTAGGAAAGAGCTACTCTGAACAGATATCTCTGAGTTAACCTTAACTTCTCTTTAAAGTCAAAGAAATGTTTTCTTTTCTTCTATCCAAAACTGATTAGATGACTCATTCCCCAAAACTATTGATTTTTCTCCAAAGCCTATGAAGAGGACTTAGCTTAGCTTAGCTCAGTTGTAACTGCATGTTGACAGATGCCTTAAGGTCTGGTGAATCCCACTCTTGATAGCTCTAAGGATGCAAAGGGGAGCTGAGGATACATACAGTTTGCAGGAGGTGCTAACCCCAGATTTAGAACGAGAGGATAGCTTTTCAAATTAGACACAACCGACAAACCAGCCTTATTTCAGCAAATTGCTAGTAACATCGCACTCAGCACAAAAAGAACATGATGTTTCCTGTTCTCCGTGGGCTTTTTTAGACATGGGAAAAAATCTGATATAGCATAAAATTGTCACAGAAGACTGCATATGGCTGATGCCTTATATAGTTTTAAAGGAAATTCCCATGACCGCATTTGACCTTCCTGGTTTTTAAAACACAATCAGCATCCATATAGTTGTGCACCTGTGTATTACCATGTACTTTGCACATGATGAAAATGCTGAGTTATGTTACAATTGGCAGGATGTGAGTTGATATACTCACCAAAGCAGTAGAATAAATTAAGTTGTCGGTAAAATGTATGCGTTCACTTTAACAAACTTGGTTTAGGCATGGCACAAAACACTCATCAGAGTACTGAATAAAATAGTCACTTCAGTAAATACAGAAAGAATACCAGAGTGTGTTTTTTGGAATACACATTCTTGATGCAATTCCTTTGCTGAGTACTTTCTTCTGGGAAATAAGCATTGTTGTATTTTGCTAGCAACTCATCTCATTTATTCACTTGAGTTTCATACAGTTCAGTTTTAATTCTGCACAAGGAAAATCTTACCATATAAAGGATGGGCTCTAAGCTACTGTTTGACTACACAGAAAATCATACTGTACCTTGTATCACAGACTTTTTGGTACTTACTGGATCTTTATTACTTCAGTGGAAAGGCTAGATGACATTAATAATTCTTCTGATGGATAGATTGGGTCCCAAATGCTCAGAACCTTGTGGTATTGTGTGTCTAAGACCCAATCTGACAAGATTCATACCCACGATTAACATCAGGCACTGTGCCCAACCCTACTGACATTTCTGGAGATGAATTCCCAACATACAGTTAAGAACCTGTAGTCTTTGAACAGATGGAGTTTTAGTTTCCAGGTTGAGAAATGCATGTTTTAAATATAGCACTAAACCCCCAAAGACTGGGTTCTAGTTTCCATTCAGCTCCAGACTAAGTGTTACTTCACCTGGGAAATTAATCATAACTCAGCAGAAAGGTGTGTTGTTTGAATTGAGTAATTTGAATTCCCAGGATAAAATGTACTGAAGATAAAATAGACACTTCTATAAATGCTTTGAATTTAAGTAGGAATAAGTCATGCATAGGAATCAATTGGCCATTTATTTGTTCATTTGTTTATTGACAGAATTGCATTTTTGCTGCTGAAGAGTATAGATCCATACAAGTGATGCTGCACTTCATTGGCTTTGACAGTCATTTTGTTTCTAAATATTTTACTGAGTTTTCTCACAGCCACAGAATTCCTGGCTGAACACTGAGGACACATCTGGTCTTGGCTGCTGCAGTCAGTAGTCCCACTGTCAGAAAAGGAGTGGGGAGTGGGCCAGTACACATTGCCAATGTCAGACTCACATGTGGGGATCCTTAACAGCATAGGATGAGGAGGATGGGTCCTATGTAGGGTGGATAGCTAGAGGCAAAAGTAGGATCTAAAACTATTCCAAGAAAAATACAAATGTGATTCCAGGCCTTTGTGTATGACTTTCCCTCTGGAGAGAAGAAGGGGATCTAATCTCACCTGGTGTTGGACAACTGCAGTGTAGGTGCCTTCCTTTGGGATAACCTTCTTCACAAGAAGTGGAGAGGAAGAAGTGCCCAAAGGTCATGACTGATTTTCCCTGTCCTACCATCTGTCTTGGGATGAGGATGGTAACATCTGCCCTTACAAAAGCCTCCTTCTCCGTTGGCTACAAAGGGACCCTAAAGGATAGTTGAGGTGTACGTGTCTACACTGCAACCATCTGCAGTCAAGGGAGGTGAATCTTGGCCCAGGACCCCTCTCTATCCCTGTAACTCGGTCAGGTAGCAATGTTCATCTGTATTTACTTTCCTACAATTTTCCTGATCCTTCTGCTGAATTTCTCAAGCCTTCAGGTGACATGGAAAAATGCTTTCAAGAGGCCCAGGTTTGAATCAGGTGCTTAACTTGAAGCTAGGCATATACCTAAATTACCTGATGAACTGATACCTCATTGATTTAGACATGACTGACCCACCTTTAAGAGGCCATGTGACAAAGCTCGCAGACCCCTAACCGATCAAACACTCACGCGTATAAAATATTGCATCATAGGTAGAGTGATTTAAAACTGTTACAAGCATTAAGTAGATGGTCATTTTATCTAATGTTACGGAGAAACTGTTGGAACTGATTGTCCAAAGCCTTTATTGTAACCACATTACAACACTATTATTTTCTCAGAGGGTGGTAACGCGGATGAATTAGGCAATACTGTAGATCCCTGTGAAAATGAAAAATAACACGTAGGATCATTGTTTCTGTGCCTTTTCGGTGCAAAGGCTAAAATAAAGATCTAAGTCTTTTTCCTCTTCTTTCCAATAGCCTGTCTCTTTGCACCCTTAGTTTTATGATTTCCTCAAGCTCATAAATCTCCGACAAGAGGTAAGGATTGTAAGGAGAAAAAATCACTCTGTTAGGTGAGTTTACATCATTCCTCCTCATTGCCCTTGTGTTCAATTACTTTCATCCTTAATGGTCTTGTTGTTTTCCCTGTACATAAATCAAGCTGCGCTGACATGCAAAATTAAGCATAGTAAAATCAGCTGCTTGCTTTATTGTCTGATGAGGATGGGCTATGGGGGTATTTGATGCTACTAAATTCCAGGGAAAAGTACCTGAAAAAGAGTTGCCTTTTTGTGGAAAATTTTCTTGATACTTTCTGCACCTTCTAGATCTTTAAAAAGAGGGAGAGTGTGATCTTGTTGCTGTTGTATTGGCCTGCAGATCAGCGGGTACCCTGGCCATGCCAAGGGCAGCTGACAGTTCTTAGGCAAAGTTCCTTCCCCTCTGTGCCTCTTTCCCATCTAAATACATGCCTTCTGAAAGGTCCTTGTATTTTGCACCAATAAGACTTTGTATTTTCAGTTACAATTATTTTGCCATGGCATTCTTCATAAGAAACTGAATGGACTGTCCTGGAGAGAGAGAAGATTTTGATTTATCTTTTTTACACAGGAGTTTTCTACTCAGTAAGTTGACTCGGAGTGTAAAGTTCTGCTTTTTGGGCAAGTGCATATGATTGCTTAAAATAGCTGGCAGATTTTCCTACTCCTTTCCATTTTACCAACTGGAGTGGTATTTCAAACTTAACATGAACTTTTGGTACACTTCCCAGTTCCCTTATTAGAACAAGCCTGGTGGTGTTGCCTACTCATTTAATTGTAAGCTTTTCTTGACCCATTTCCTTTTCTTGCACATTTTAAACCACTAAAGGAAACAGGTTTCTGATTCTGGTAGAGGGTTTGGGGCATTGCTACGTTAAAATCACAATAAATATTGAACTTCTGCAACCCTTCAAGCCACAACAGAGTAGGCCAAATGTTTGAACCAAGGTAGGAAATGTTAAATGCCGTATTGATTTGGAAATTGTATTTGATACTGTCTCCAAACATAGGACTGTGTTTCAACTGGAGTAAGAGTCATAATCTTTGAGGTCAATGGATCTCATACTGATTTAATGATTACTGTCTGTTTGGATAGTAATGGTTTGGAATGAATGAGACAGCTAAAGATATAGATGCTGCTCTAAATGATGCCTCTTCTACATGATTTGAAAAAGACCAAAGCTTGAGTCCTCCAGATTCGGTATCTTTTCCCTCCAAGATGCATGCTTTGGTTTCTCATGCCCATGTTATTTTAAGGTCCCTTCTTTCTTTCTAAGATTTGATCTTTTCCAAATCATGTGGAAGAAGCATCATCTATAGTAGAAAAATCTGTATCTGTTTGCAGTGACTAGATCCTGCTAAAATTGTGCATTGGCTGACCTGCAGAAGGCAACAAGTGAGAGGGAAGACAGAAGTTACTATAAGGGATAGACTGAATACACAGCCCAAGGCAACCAGGCTGTGTCACTTGATTTTGTAAAGATAAATTTATTAATCCTTATGAGGTGCTGAGATATGTGAAAGCCATAGAAAATCCCAAATATAAATACAGCACTGAACAGAATATTCACTTGCACCTCTGTGAAAATCCCTGCCAGTCTGCGTTTTTTTTTTAAACTGAACCTAGTGCTTACAGTGTTGGTTTTTTGGTTGTTTTTTTGGTTTTGTTTTTTGGTTTTTTTTTTAATCTGCAGAATTACACGGTGCAATATTCAGAGGTGGGGAAAAAAAGGTTGAATTCAAATAAACCTCAGGATTGTATTTTTGGCTTTAAGGCAGACTGAGCTAAACTTAATTGCATCCTTGGAAGCTAATGTAATGGCCATTCACAGCGTAGGGGCACATTAGGGAGTTTTTTTCCATTTACAGCTTTCTTTTCTAATATATATTCAAGTGGCAAGAGCAACTTCTCATTTTAGAAATACATCCAAAAGTAAACCTTGTTTCACCAGTGCAGTAACAGAGCTGGGCCTGGGGAGCAAGGAGTTACACTTGCAGTTCTCCATTTGCTGCGTTTGAAGGTGTCACCTTCACACAAAGCAGGACTCTGTTCCAAGCTGCAGAGGCCAGGTTGGCCTTTGCTACCTGCAAAACACACCACACTTCTGCTGCTCCCTCATTTCCGCACTAATCAAAGATCTTGGCACTGGTTTCTTTAATTGCACAGGTGAAATTTAAATGAAAATTGACACCTCATAGGTTCCAATCTGACTGAATTAGCCTAACACAGGATTCCCTCAATTTTGAAAGAGCTTAATGTCCTTTGGACTCTTTAAATGAAAGCCATTTTTTCCATGAGCACTCCTCAAGTAGAAAGCGCAGTGATGGGAGGAGGGGTGTCTGCATGTTTCTGAGCATCTAGCCAGAGACATACGTGCAAAAAAGTCATCTGCTTGACTGACCCAGAAAGCAACCCCCATCACACAGTTTATCGTTTTGCCGGTGTTTCTGGGAGGTGGTGTATACAGAGTGCACACTAATGACTCGCATCAGTGACTTAACTCAGGGGCTCGGCATATGCTGGAGTTTTTGTAGTGTAAACAGATTCTGTAGGTGGATACCTGGCTGCGAAGAGCTTTGGAACAGTGCTCTGAAAGCAAGATCAGCTTCATGCTGGCGTACCTCAAGTCAGTGCTCTTACACTGAGTAAGGACTTAGGTCTGTAACTGTTACATGTCTTTAGCCTTCATAACTCAAGGCACCAAGAGTGAAATAAAAGGCGATGAAGAAAGGGACCCTTACCCACCCGGCAGCCTGCAGAGGGGAAGCAAAGAAGACAGGCCTGAGGCATGCCCACGTGGATGTTGGAAGTGATGCCAGGGACTCCCTGATTTCATTGTGCTCTACTGCGCTGAGGAGCAAATGGGTCCACGTTCAACGTTCCTCTCCCACCTTGCCCCCCTATTTCCCTCTTCCCCTCCCTCTTTTTACTTATTCTCACAAGTCGCTCACCTCCCCTTCTTCCTCCTTCAGCCGGTATCATCAACCACTGAAAAACCTGCTTGCCTCAGGATGGCATATCCTGGTGACTCTGTGGGAATAATAAGGTTGCCAGAGCACAGACACAAACCGTGGGCTTACGAAGTGCCCCCCGAGTCTACGATGGCCACCAACTATTGCTCCAATGCCATTGCAGCTTGCTGCCCCAGTGCGCAGGGTTAGGCAGGGGGTGTGAAGATGCTCCCTTCTCTACTTGCAGCAGCTGTGTTTGCAGACAGTTAAAACATGTCCAGGTTTGTTCTGCTGTTATCTCTTCATCATGTCTGATAATCCCATCTGCCCCATGATTTATTTCCCCACCTTGGAGGAAATCACTATTTTTTATGAATTAGAATTTGCAGAGACCAGCGAGCTGAATGCAAAGGACTTCCATACAGAGGTCAAGGTTTGCATCAAAGGTCAAGGGAAATGATCAGACAAATAATCTGTCTCAGTCTATCATGTCTGTTTTGCCTTGAGAAGATCAGTAAATCACACATACTCTAGTTATATTCTAACAATAGTCCTTTAACTTCAAATTGGGATTAGATCCTAATTTCTAGCCATTTATTCTAGCTTGAGGGTAATTAATTTCTTTGTTGTCATACGAAATAAACTATAAATTCTTAGTGAAAGACTTACTGAAGGCAGACAGCAACATATGTGTCCTAAATCTGTTGACTTTTGCTGCCTCATCAACATCAAAATGTTTCAAAGACATTTTCATTTATTTTTTTCTTTGATTTATGTTCACTTATTTTCAGAATTTCAGGTGAGCATTCCTGAAGTCCAAAGCCTTCTGGTCGATTCTGATCAGAGGAAATAAGAACAGCACAGATTAAAAAAAAAAAAAAAAAAGAAAAGAAAAAAAGACAAATCAAAGTACCCCTCTAGTGTTACAAATTCCATTTTGATAAGATTGCATTTTACATAGATTTGTGAATGTTTCTGCTTTTGCAACCACTGATACACATATCTTTTTCTACAAAAAATGTTAGTTTCCATGTAACTCCACCTGAAACCTCAGAAATGTCTTTTTTCCATAGTAAGAAAGAGCCTTACCTCCGTGGCAACAGGTGGCTCACAGGCCACGTACACTTGTCACTTGATGTAGATAAACCTACTGTGCTTACTCCCTTTATTTCCATCCTGATGATGCTGACATGACAATTCCCTGCATTTTTTCAGTGAAAAGAGGCCAGTTCTGTCATCTTAAATATAGTTGTAAATCTCAGTTGAACATTTGAATACCCATTCAAGACCTCTTTTCGTAAGTGAAGAAAATCTCATAGCCTTGCTTTCTTCTGTTTTGACACTTTCTTTTATGAAGGTGTCAGCCTCTGGCTTGTGGTGCAATTATTGCAGTGACACTGACACCTATATATTGGTGCTATTAACAGTTCCATTTCATGTCCTCTAGATAAGAGCTGGCTCTTTGAAATCCTTTGGTTGAATTATTTGCCTCAGGATGTGCCTGCAATGCAAAAAATAAACAAACAATAGGATTTCTGGCTTTTTACAGCTGAAATTAAAATCTTAGTTGTCTTTATATGGGACACATTCACTGCGTGCTAATTTTCAGTTGAAGCTGCTTTTGTTATAGGTGTTATTTAATGTGGTGGTGGTGGTAGAGAGACACAGAGGACTACAATAGTTCGTATTAAATTCCTGGAGGAAATTCCTCTCTAAAATACAAGAATCAGTTCAGATTGCTGCAGTAGGTACAGAATTTGGCAATGGCACTTTCTGCCTGACTAGCTGTTTGAATTTATGGTCCATCAACCAGAACAGAGGGAGAAATTGAAAGGCAGTCCTGACATTCATTGGTATTTTCACCACTAAAATGGCATGGCTATACGTTAAGAGTAGATATGATTGCTGCTCAATACAAGTAGCTGTCCTGGAGGGAGGCAGAAGAGATGCCCTTGCGGTGGAACTTCCAAACAGGGCAGAACTTGTCAACGTCTCTAGTGCACTAGTGAAAATATAATGACAAAAGTGCTTTCAAAAGCTGGTGAAAGGAAAAAAAAAACCACAAACCCAAAACAGAACCACTTTGCATTTCACTAAGCATGTTGCTTTACATGGTTTCTGTAATCTGACATAGACTTGTGCTGCCATTTGTGCTACCATGGGGTCATGTTCCCCCTCGTAACCCCTACTAACCACCTGTGCCTGCTGCTGCCTCTTTTGTGGTGACATGCACGTTGATATGATTCATGATGAGTCAGATGGGAGAACAGATGGAGCTGAAAAGTACCTCACCTGAAACTATGATCTGCTGGGCCACTTGCTTGTGCTTGCCCAACTCTGGTGCTGGTACAAGGGAGGCACCAAGAGCAAGGAGCCAGATGAAGGAACTCACAGGCCATGGCCTTGGTTCTGTGTTGCAGAGAGTAAAGAAAGTGTACTTCAATCGTGAGTATTCTCAGAAAGAACTTAACCAGCCTCCCTGCAGAGAGCAACCTGAGTACAGGCTTGGTTTGTCTAGTCAGAAGAGCGGGTGAGGAAGAGTCGAGGATTCTCAAGTCCTGACTCTCATGCCAGATCATGACTCAGATACACAGAGGTGTACCAGGATCAACAGCAAGCTCAGAGCTTCTCATGATGCTCATCACGATTCTCACGAAGTGCTTAGTTCAGTCTGAATCAGAAGCAACTCTTTCGCAGTCAGCAGAGTTATGCTATCATGAAACCAGCACGACAGGACAATCAGGTCTTACATCGATAATTCTCCGGTTTCTTCACTTTGAGCATTCCCAACCATTTTAGCAATGCTTTCCACATCTTTCCCATGTGTTGTTATCTTGTCTGGCACACTGGGGTGGTTTGATTTTCTCCTGCTGCCAACCATTGCTCTCAACGTGGCTTTTGTGGCTTTGCTTGAGGAGCAGAGGGCTGCGCGCTGCGGGGCGGGCTGGCAGCCTCCCCCGTGTGCCGTTCGGGAGGGTGGATGGGTGATGCCCCAACAGCGATGTGGACGAGGAGGCCTTGTGCTCACTCTGCTGCTCTGACAGGCGCTCTGGTGGAAGTCTCTTAACGTCCTCTCATCTCAGTTGTCCTTTTGAACT
This sequence comes from Falco cherrug, assembly GCF_023634085.1. Taxonomy (NCBI): domain Eukaryota; kingdom Metazoa; phylum Chordata; class Aves; order Falconiformes; family Falconidae; genus Falco; species Falco cherrug. Next base: position 81,168,075 of record NC_073702.1, on the reverse strand, counting down.
CTGGTTTCACTAGTTTGACAATGGTTTCTGTATTAATTAGTTGATGTCTCTTCTTGAAATTTTCAAATCCAGTGGTTGACAATGCACACACACACATACAAACACAAGCAAATCTATGCTTATTCATTGTTCTTAATGATTTTTTTTACAAAAATATCCTCGGTAGACTGCAGTTTATGAACCTACATAAGGTAACATAAAAAGAGGATAAATTAATAGTCCCGGTATAAATCTCTTTTGCAGGAAAATGCATTCCTTTATGCTGAGAGCTGCTGAAATAACAAGTTTTTATAAGCTTGTATCCAAAATTACTATTTTTTTAAATGTCTTTTCATCTTTCCACAGTGGCAGCTGTGTTGTTTATTTAACAAAATGTAACACCTTCCTTGCCACTCCTTGCAGCCTCCTGGCACAAGAGTCAGTGTTCATCTCAGAAAATTCAAAAGTGCATAATCGGAGTTGCTAAAGGGCTTGAGTCAACGTTTTTGAGAGTTCATTGAACAATTTTTTTTTTTTACCTGGAGGAACCATCAGATGCAACATAGCAGATGTCCAGAGATCAGTGTCATCTGCTGCCTTGCCTCAGAATATTTTAGAGACAAAATACAGTGCCTAGCTTTTTTCTCAACTTTCCTTTTTCTTTTTTGGACAGCTTAAGCTACATGAGAAGATTGTACCCAGCATATCTTCCCATTGCTGCCAGATGACTGAAAAAGAAAAGCTGAAGCTAAATTTGGGTGTGTTCTGTCTTTTAGAATACATTTAGTGTGCAGTCCCTTTTCTTTATCATTTCAAACATTGCTTCTAAAGCATATCTGTGAATCACTCTTAAAAGCATCAGCCTTGGCCATTTCAAGGTATCAACAAATCCAAAGCAGATTGACCTGTTTCTCTATGATAAAACAGTTTAACTGACTTGTTAATTTTAGAAGATGTTTCCAGACAGTAGCTTTCCTGTTTCTAGACCCTGATGGATCTGATTTTGATGCCCTCAAGTCAGTAATAATTTACGCACCTGTGCTAACGTGCCATTAAGTATGAATAAGAGTATCACCATCAGGCTTTACATAAACTTGTTTTAGGCTTACCCAGTACACTTTGTTCTTTCCTCGTCCTCATTTCTCTCTTCCCCTTGGATTTTCTTGTAGTCTCATCGGTTGATCCTGTCCTCTAGAACAACTTTCTTTTACTGCTTTTGGCTTTCTAAATCATTCCAGGTGGGATCTTATAGTAATGAAACCCGTTTTTCAGTCAGGTGTAACGCTTAGGCGCAACAAATGTTGGTTTTGCATCACCTTGAGGTTGCTCAGTGCTGGCTGGTCTTCCAGTGCCCAGAGCCTCCAGATGTGATGCTGGCAGAGAGTTGCAGGAGGTTGGCTTATGCAGCTGCACTATGATAGAAATACCCAGGAAACTATTTGATAGTTTGATATTTGATAGGTACTAAAACCAACATAACTTTAAAAAAAAAAAAAAAAAAAGCAGCATGCTGGTCTGCTGCTGAGATCCATAGGAAGCTTCACTGGGTAGAGCACCGTGGCTCACTGTGCTGCTGCAGCTTTCTCAGGGCCCAGCACTGTCCTCTGCACAGCCCCTGCTGGGTCCTGGCGCTGCAGCCCATCAGAGGGGGGACGCAGGGTGAGACACTGGCGACCTGCGTTCAGGTCTTGGCTCTGTCAAGAATTTCCCATCACCTTGAATGTGTCCCTGACTTATCTTCTGTTACTGTTTCCATCTGTAGCATTGGGAGAGCATGTTTCAACTCCTCATAGAATAAATGTGAATGTAAATCCAAGAAAACATGCAAATACTATTATAATAAGTAATAATGCTGGTAATACAATTCATGAATGGGGTGGAACAGAAGTTCCTGTTTCTACAAAGGGCAAAGCTTATTCCAGTTTCTTTTTATAGTCTTTTTATAGTCGTTACTTTTCTAGAGTTGCTCCTGGTTTCCTAATTAAATAGTTTCATAAAGAGAGCTCTCTTCCCCTGTCAGTGCGTTGGGCCCAACAGCGGAGCCCAGGCAGCTCATGGGTGATGTCTGCTGGTCACAGATCTCTTGGGGTTTGACTTCAGGCAAAACGTGCGTGTAGCCATTTAAAAGAAGACCATGCTACGTAAACAAAACATTGGGGTTTGGTGTTATTGGAGATTCAAAAAGTTATCTCTGCCCTGGGCTTGATCCTGTTCCGATTGGAGGTGACGGGGGCTTTGCTGCTAATTTCACAGGGACCCGGTCTGGGGTGAGTAAGCTAGCAGTGATACTTAAAGAGAAGCAATACCAGCTAGGCAATCACTTCCAGAAGTGAGGAAGAGGAAGGCAAGCATGTTTTGTACCTTTCTCCCTGAAAACACAAGACTGACTAGTCCACACAGCCAGGGGCAGGCTGCAGAAATCAATCAGTCTCCCATATTGGGGTTCACTAAGCCATTCTGCAAGAAGGCTTCATTCCCCTAAGGGTGCTTTTGTCTTCCTCTGCACTCCTTCCCAAAGGATCACTGCTGGTCCCCTGGAAAGCTGCTTCAGGGCCCCTGTCTGTGCTGGAGTCCTTGATTTACCCCACCATGATCAGCACTTTTCTTCAGCACCCACCCTGCTTGCAGCAGCACTGCTTCGCGTACGTAGTGCCTTGCAACCCTGCTGCAATGCTGCTGCTGCATCCTTGCACCGCAGGTCTGCCCAGAGGCAGTGGTAGGTCTGAGGCAGCTTGCTGAGGAATAGGCAGGGAAGGTGCTCCGTGCCTTAAACATGACACTTGCCCGGTGGCTCATGAACCCAGTATTAGGCTGTTTCCAAGAAGCTTCCTAGCACACAGGACAAGAGCCCTATAGGCCAGTCTCAGGGAGATGCTCTCTTCTCACAAGGTCCTTGCACTGCCCTATCCTGAGGGGGATGGCTTGTGCCACACTTGTGAGCAAGGCTGGCACCTGTGTTTGACTTCCTCAAGAGCAGCCCAGGCAGAAAAGAGTGCTGGCTTCCACCTTTGCTTCACCGCTGGCCAAAGCAGGTCAGCACCCAAGTTGCCACAATGCATGCAGTGAAAGCAACCGTGCTCAAGGAGCTAGACAGAGACGGCAGAGCTAAAAGCTGGGTTGCTATATTTAGCACTTAACCAGAGCGAGCCCCAGTTTGCGTGGGGAAAGATGGATCTTCCTCACTGCTCAGGACAGATCTAGGAGTATGCACAGCAGCATTATCTCATATTAATATGTCTTCATTGTTTCAGCAGTGGCCTGTTTCAACTGGCTGTAAGACAGTATTTCATGAGGCATGAGGCATAATTAAAATTACCTTTCAACTGCCAAAACAAATAACCAGACTAAATGCACTTTTCTTTCTTTTATTTTGACTTGTCTTTGTTCCTTTACTGAGTGGAGTTACATGGTCCTTCGGAACTGTTTTCCCAACCCTTCTCAAGTTTGGACTAAAGAGCTGGTGATCACTTCTGCAGTGAGTGTCCGGGCTTGGCTCCATCCACAATAACAGCACATGCAAAATGAGCTGGGAGTCCCCAGCTGGGGAAAGGTGAAAGGCACAGTGCAAAAACAAAAGCCAGTTTACAACTTTCCTGTAACTCGCCATGGAGTGACACTGTTTTGACAGGTGAGAGGCAGTATAATAGCTCACGGTACTGAAGGAGAAACTTCTGAGTAGCCAGAATGTCTCTTTGTAATGTGTGTGGAAAAGCAAGTAGGCCAGAGAAAGAAACAGTCCTCTCCTAATACAGTCATGCTTGCTCAACAAAACTTAGAAGATAGTATCTACAGAAATACCAGCCTTTCAAAAGCAACATGAATTAGGAGATCGCCTGAGTGTCACTACCTCATTTACTGGATCTGCGGAAAACTCGGGAAACTTGATCCACGTGCCTGCTCATTTTCGGCTATTATGCAAAAAATAATTACATTATCAACCAGCCAGTAAAACAGGCAAAACCCCGTGGTGAATGCTACTGTTCCACTGATCTATTTAATGGATGAATGATCTTTTCATCTGCATCTGACTTGTAAAGGAAAGAAGGCAAAACAGAGTAACAGCATTAAAACCGTGAAAAAACGGGATGGAGATGTTTGCATTGTTCTGTGGGGGACCACGGAAAGACCCACTTTTGACCAAGCCTGCACTGATGACTGCATGTAACTAAATTTAGCACTGCGTGGACCTATGTGTCCTGAAAACAGTAAACCGTATGACCGTTATGCTGCCAGACTCCACAGACCTACCCCTCAGCAGGGCTTGCTATTCTGGGTACTGTGCTGCACCGCCTGGGGGGCACACCTCCTGCTTGGGCCCTGGGGCAGCCTCTCCAAGTTTAGACCAACTCCATGGTGATTTGTAAATGTAGCCAAGCTTTGAACCAGCGTGATGTTTTTCATGCAGCGAGGAGAAGAGAGGGGAAAGACCATTGTTATCTGGCATTTGAAAGCTGTGTACCTTTCCTCTCTCTCCTTTTATGTGTACCAGATTCTTGCTGTAAGACTCCGATAGAAAACTCACTGAATAAAACTAAAAGATCCCTACAACATCAATAAGCTTTCAATCAGTCCCGAAGAGCAAGGCTGTGTGGTTGCCTCGCTGCTCCAGTTCTCCTATGTCCGTAGTGGCGGGTGGACAAATTCAGCAATTCACATAAAGTAACCTTCTAGCATAAAATGGAAAAAGCAGCCGCAACAAATGGAAATGATAAAACTGAGGGGAAAAAAGGAAAAAAAAAAAAAAGTTGATGTGTTCTTAAGTTTCTCAAATACACAAGTAGTTAAAGATCAAATAGCTGCAACTCAAAATACCAGGACCTCGCTAACGCCGTGTGTGTGTGTCATAAACCTCCTGTGGTGCCCCACCAGTGTGATCAACCAGCCCAGAGAACCTGGAATGGCCATCTTTTCCAGGCCTGGCAGCGTGGATGTGTCTCCTAACAACCAGATCATTTTGCATACTCTGGCCACTTAAGTAGCTGTGGGTAGCAGAGCTGCTCAAATTGACACCAGCTGGCTGAGCAATAAAGCCACCGCTATATTGTTCCCTCTTGGGTTGATACCCCAAACTTTTCCTGCTCAAATCTGTTGTTGCCCCTGTGCAGAAAATCTGCCCAGAACGGGCATGCAACTGGGCAAAGCTGCCATTGCCCAGGCTCCCCTGCGGTCCCAAGCCTTGCTGCCAAAGTCACGCAAGTAACTCATTGGTGAAGAACAAAATTAGATCAAAGAACTCCAGAATTTGGTCTGAATCATTTACACCTTAAGGACAAAGAAGCCTGAGGGTATTTGCAATGTTTCTTCTGTGGCCTGCTCATTTCTGAAGCAGAGTGCTTAGTAAATTCCCAGGTTTTAATGCAGTGTCAGAACAAACATAAAGGTAATGTTGTTATACTACTACAAGTGCTGGGTGAAGAGTCATAGCAAAAAACCAAACCTCACCGAACTGTTAGATGCCTCATGATAGATGAGTCAGAAATTCCTTGTTTCCTGCTACACTGTTACCAATTTAGCAGGCTGCAGAACGAGAAAATGGAGCTGTGGATGACAAAGAAGAGGTAATTCGTGAAAAATGCCCAACAGCTTGTGGAGTAGATGAAGGACAAGATGGAGCAATTACAAAATACCCGGAGACACACTATGTGGGCAAAGGGTGTGTCCAAGTTCTTCAAGCATTTGGGCAATTAAAATCCAGGTTATTGTTCTTTCCAATAGTTTTCAGTGAGCAGAAGCAGGTGTCTTCTCCAAAGACCACTAGTAGATACATCAGATACATGTTGTGCCTGGCACCAAATGAAAGGGAAACATTTAGGCTCCAGTGATCTGCAGTTTGCATCCTTTGTGAATTCTGGGGGGGGGGGGGGGCGGGGGAGGAAGTGTTTTCCTCTAGGAAAGTCTAGAAAACAGTGCTATCAGTGGGATGTCACAGCACGGAACAAGAGTGAAGTTCAGAGGTTATTACGAGGCTCAACTTTAAGATTACTCACCTTTGCTTCCTTCATGTGAGCCAGGCTTGCCAGTGAAATTCATTTCATGTGTACGTGATCCAAGTAAGGATTCATCATCTGCCACATAACCCCAAAGATAAAGAGTTAAATACAGCTTTGGGCTGTGTGTAAACCATCAAAAGTAAGTGAATTTGCATTTTGATTACACTAGATCCAGTTTGATGAACTAAAACAAATGATTTCTGTAAGATTTGTGAATTCTCCTGTGAATTAAAATGTTGTGTATTTCAACTCCAAACACTGGTCAGCAGAGCAATGCTATGTCATAGGCCTACAGAATAAGCTGTGATGTGATTGTTTCCTCTCATTCTGTTCTTTCAAACAGAATGCCTTAAAAACAAGAACTGGGAGATGCAGGGTAGAATGGGAACTCAGATTCAGTTGAAACAATTTGAAAAGTAACTAAAGGGTTCAATAGCAACTTAACAAAGATCCATGCTTGAGGAAGACATCTCCCTGGAGTTCTTGACAGTATGGCATCTACATTCTCCTGCATTTTGGAAGGAATTTAGAACGAGCTCAGAGGGAAAACAATTCAGAGAAAAGCCATGAGAATGATTATGGGAAATGAAAAACAGATCATAGCAAAAAAAATCCGAGTGTGCTCTATTTCCTTTATAAAAGAACTGATTGAGGAGTAACAGACACTCCGTGTGTACCAGCACTAAGCACACAGCATGAATGAACTTGTCAGTAGAGTGGACAAAAGTATAACAAGATACGTTAACTGAAAGGCAGACAGTTCAAACTAGGAATAAGGCACACATTTTTGAACAGTGAAAGTAATTGAAACAATTTACCAAGGACTTCAGTGAATTTTCCATCAATGAGAATAAATATAGAATGACTGGAAATTTTTCTAGAAGACACCTAGTTGAAACAAAAATTAATTCATGGAAGTTCAATGGCATGTCATATAGAGGAGGTCAGACTAGATTATCACAAATGGGCCTTTAGAGCTTTAAAGTCTAAGAATTTATGGGAGATTGAAAAGATATTAACAAGTTTTCTTCCAGTAGAATGTCCTTAGCAAAGATCAATCTCTCTGTCTATCAATGGATTTTCCATACTTCCCATCACTGTCCTAAGTCTTTCCCCAAAAAATTAGATTAGTGTAGTGAGATCAATAGTGATTTCATACTGTCTTCTCTTTTTCAGCCTGCCTCAGTTATTGAAAAAACTGTCTAGTCTAAATATATACAATCTTTTATTCCATTTAAGAAACAGTCCACCCAATTACATCTCATTGAAGCATTTTAAGATAAAAGTTTTAATAAACATAGTAAACCTGCCAACGAAGAAAAGCCAAAATTTTAAAAGTTCTTAAAAAAATAAGCTCAGAAACTTTTTCTGTCAAGAGCTAAGTATTGTTACAAAATAAGTTTGTTTACAGTTTCTAATTTCAAGTGCAAAAGTTCTGGTTGAACCATGTGGAAAATAATCTTGACATTCTTTAATAGCTCTGCTGATTTCCTTTCATCTTTCAAATACCCCAGACTTGTCATGTGCTAAAAACAAGCCTGGAAAACATCAGTCACAGAAATGCTTGTCAAATTAATAGCAACTAAAAAAAAAAAAAAAAAAAAGGAAAGAGGAGTGGTCATATTAAAAACTGAACTCGGTGATAATTATAATGGAATTTTGGTGCATATTATCAGTTTGCCTGACTTAAGATGCAGACGTTAAGAGAGCTGTCAGCAGAAGTTGCCTGGAAGATGTGCTGAAGCAGCCTGTCTTTTGATGCCTAGGCTGTCTTTTCGCCCTGGCTGACTTCATCCACATGCCTCATCATGCCAATTTACTCCAGTCCAGTCCTTTCCCCTCCCTCCTCAGCAGAGCTGGATGTTGCAACCTATTTACAGTGAGGAGATTCCCTTACTGGGTGAACTTTCTGTTACCTGGCAGGAGAAATTCCTTGGGAATTAATGCAGTCTCAGTATCTGTGAAACAGCTAAGGGATTAGAGACGTCTTTTCAGGTCACTGAACGTTTCTGATAAAGAGCACAGCAGCACTGTGCCGGAAGTGCAGAAGAGTACTGATCCTGTAAAAGACTATGGGAAATTTTTTGCAAGTAGAAACTGAACATCCGTGTTAGATATTGGCTGTTATTGCCCCAGTCCCGGTGAAAACTGGTATGTGTGATGGCTGCAAATTTCACAGGCTTTATGCAAGTCAGCTCACACTGCTGCAAAGTGGTTGTGTGTTATCCAGCGTGACAATGCGTAGAGAATTCATACTGGGAGTATCCGCGGTATGGTGAGATCAGCAGGGTGCAAAAGAAATTCACCTTTGTCCTTCTTCTCTCTGCCTATTTTATGTCCATTGAAAGACCCTCGGGTGGAACCAGTGCTAGAAATATATGGAGCCAGACACACTCTTGTCTCACCACCACTAGAAGGAAGCCACTTGGTGGCTTTCCAAGAGCTCCTTAGCAGAGGAGAAGCTACAGATGTCTTGCTCTACCATAGTCTTACTCTTGGAGAGATGCCCACTGCCAGGACACTCAGGTTCTGCTTTCTGTTACGTTCAACTAGGGTGAACCTAGCTTACTGTTTGAAGTGCTTTTTTTTTTTTTTTTTTTTTTGGGGGGGGGGGGGAGGGGGGCAGCGGGAAGGCCTGTTGCAAGTGAAATAGTTGGGGAATTAGTGAAATAGTGTGGACTTAAAAGAATGGCTTCTTTCCACAGTGAATGGAAACCAGAATGGCTGTGAATCTCATTTCAGCATCTAGCAGAAAAACTGTCAGCCTGGTTATAGTAAAGATGATAATATTATGTTGTTTAATCTTATCTGGATATGTCCCCTTCAGTGGTTTCCTGCTGGTAAACCACAGAGAAGAGAGGCAGTAGTAAGTAAACGAGAGGAAGTGAGATGAAATACAGTATGCTCCTTTGGTTAATAGGGGATTCATGTGAAGGATATTGCTAATTAAAACCAATACTATTTTCCTCCATCTGGACTTTCAAAACCAGTGTCAAAGAATACAGAGGATGTTTTGTTTCGCTGAATTGCTTGTAGTTTAGGGAAGCCACTTGGATGAAATATTAGTATTGCGGTAAACTGTGCTTGTGCTTTAAGAGCAACATGCGAAATAGGCACTTTACAGATTGTGAGTACATGGTTTCACCAGCATAACGTCCAAATGAAAGGGCAGCTTGGGGTTAGAAGAGCAAAATCCACCCTCAGCCTACTCTGAGGTACAACAAACACTCGGGGTTGCTGGAATAACAGCTCTTGTGTCCCCAGGCTACGTGTGAGTGGCTCCAGGGCTGCTGGATCTACAGAAGCATGAAGTCTGGGATTTGCCTGCAGTGCTGACCTTTGCACCAGCCCGTGGATGGCACCGTGATTCACAGGGAGTGTGTGAAGCCAGAGGCTGCCTCCCTGCTACTGCTCATAGCTTTCCTCTGGTTTGACCAGAGGGAGCTGAGGTTGCTCCAAAGACCTGGCCAGAATTCCCTTATAGAGCATCTCACCTCATTAAGTGCATCAGGAAAAAGTGAGCAACGTCAGCAAAAGGTTTGTGAGTGAGATGAATTCTTTACGCATTGGTGAGATCTTGTGCTCAGTGCTTGCTTGCTTCACCTGGATTCTAGGCTTGTGCCCAAGGCTGAAAGGAAACAAACCTAAACTTTCTTCAGCTTGCCTATTCATGAGTGCCTTGTGTCAGCGAAACATGCCTCATCATGTGGCTACCGGATGTTTTCTCCACCTCCTGCACCATTTCCAAGGATCCCACTCTGACCCACTTCCCCAACAACGAATGGAAAAGTTCACTTTTGTTGTTAGCGTTGTCTTTACATCACTGGAAACAAATAAGTCTGTAGGCGATGTTGGAACAGTTCCCTGCCTATTAATAATGTCTGAAGACTGGCCTCAAATGTGGCTGAGCTGGGTACTTTGAAATTAAATATGAACAGGAGAAGTGAAGAAAAGATACTGCAAGAAGAAGTTGGCATCCCTTTTAGTGAGAGCTGTCCGAGCCGGTGGCCTGTGGGATGTCTACCGTCTGCTTTTTGCTGAACTGTTATAATGCCTTCTGGGTCCATGTTGTCAAAGGCTGGACTGTCCTGCTCTAAGTGACTTATCCCAAAATCTGTGGCAAGCCAGCCTCCTTCGCTAGACAACTCAAGTGAAATACATGCATCTTGGAAGATTAGAAGCTGAAGGGAAAATCTGTCTCCTCCTTTCTCCCCACCCTTTTCAATTACATGTTTATGTTTATCAGTTTTTAGTTTGGGCAAGGGATTCCTCTTACCCTGTTTGCTCCTGTGCTCTTGAGGCCTGAACAGCACTTTATTATTGCAAGAAGTTCCTGTTTACCTCTTTTCACCTGTGTTCTGGTTTCTGGCCCTTGTTCTTTTCTTGTTGACTCCCTGAGGGTACACAGATGGTAGCCTGGAAGCCGAAAGGAATGATACTGGAGGAGTGAGAGAGTGAGAGGGGAAAAAAAAGTAAGAAGGAAAGAAAAACAGTGATCACAGCAAGCCTCCAGACCCTCCTACCAGCAAAACCCTAATACATATCAGTGTGCTGGATCTTGTCAAGATGCAGGTAATGTGTAATTTTGGGAATGCAACCTAAACAACATTTAGCTTGCTGGCTGTAAATGCTTAGACCTGTTAAGTAGGGTATCACAGTTCCATCACAAAGTACATTTTGTCAGCTGAGAAATGCTTTTTTATTCACAGGCGGTGCCGTAGTTGGGCTGCTCTTTAATGGCGAAGGTCAGCCTCAAGAGGCACCATGCAGCAGAATGCCCAAGCATTTCTTGTGTCCAGATGAAGCCCTTTTACTCAGGGTGTGGGCGCAGGGTGAGGGGGTGAGTTTACCTGCTGTGCCCGAAGGAGTTCAGCTCACCTCTGCAGTCTGGTAGGGACTGACCAGCAGTTTTTCAGAGGGTAAGGAAATGCTGTGACTTTTGGACAACTTCAGTCAGGTGTTTTTAAGCACAGTGTTCTTTGGGATAGCACGTGAAACCGCGAAATATTCTTGGAGAAAGCTGATTGGCGTCCAAAGAGCTTTATAAAACGAGTCTTCGGAAGAAAACCCAGTCGGTAAATGCGAATACTGTTCTTGGCATATAGCGTATCACAGCTCTGTTACCTATTGGCGTAGCACAACATCAGCTCCCTCCCACGAAGGGCAGCCGAGCTCATGAAAGAACGTGGCGTCAGCGGCGGAGCGGGCGCAGAACGACGCCCCGGTGCGGGGGCAGGTTACCCCCGGCAGCGGCACGTCCCGCAGAGCGCGGCCCCGGTGCGGAGCCGAGCGGCAGCAGCGGCGCAACTGCCAGAGGCCACCTAGCGGCGGCGGCGGCACTCACGGGCCCGGCCGACCCGCAGCGGAGCCCGGCCATGCCGTGCCGTGCCCTGCCGTGCCATGCCGTGCTATGCCGTGCCGTGCCCTGCCATGCCGTGCCGTGCTGTGCTATGCTATGCCGTGCTGCGCCCTGCCTTGCCCTGCCATGCCCTGCCATGCCGTGCCCTGCCGTGCCCTGCCGTGCCGTGCCGTGCCGTGCCGTGCCGTGCCCAGCCCTGCCCTAGGGTACCCTGCAAAGCCGCCGTGCGCGGGGGAAAGCTCTGCAGCGAGCTGTGTGGCAGGGCTTGGCAGAAAGCAGGCGGCTGGTGCGGCTGCGCCTGGGCAGCTGGCCTGGAAGGGGCACTGCCGAAAACACACCCGTCAGGGGTGTCTATGGCACAGTGTGGTATTAATGCACACTTCTCCTGGGAGGGACATTGACCAGGCCCAGAGAGACATTGTCAAACCTGAGCAGAAGGATGAAAATATATAACACGATGTAGAGAGGGTGAGGATTAGCTGAGAAGGTCGAGAAAGAGAAATCAGGAAGGACTGGGGAGGACTCTTGCTGAAGAAGATCCCAAGAGAGTCTGGAGAACAACTGTTGTCATCCAGTTTTCCTTCGGGGCAAGAGATGCAGTGTACAATGTGAATGACAGCAAGGAGAGAAAATTCGGCTATTGCTGCAAGGACCCCGAACCCCAGAAAGGCAACTTGTCCTTGGAGTGAAAGGGACGCATTGAAACAAGCAGCCAGAGCACCCCAGTAACGAGACCTTGGCCAGCACAGTAGACCAGAGGCAAGTACTGCCTCTCGGGTACTCTGTGCGCACTTCCACCTCTCCTGATTCCTTCTCTCTTCATTGACATTTTCTGTGCTGGTTTTTAAAGGAATGAACCTTCCAGGAAGGACACTGTCTATAATGTGATTGAAGTGGAAAATACACTGTTCCTTTCACTTGCAGTGTTTTGTTTTGTTGAGCTTTTTTCTTTTTCTTTTTTTTTTTTTTTTTTTTCTGAGGCTCTTTGTCAGGACAATGATAATATTATTCCTGTGGTGGCGCTTCAGTACAGAGGCAGCCTGCTGCCTAACTGGACTAGTGATTCTGGGGAGAAATGACAACTTCCACTAAAGCCTTCTGCTCTGTTACCAGCAAAGGGTAGGCAGTGAGGAGAAGTTTACAAGGCAGCAGAATACTTGTAAATGTCAACATGCAGCCTGCTCGCCAGAGCTGAGCAAACTGGTACAACCAGAAAGTTACATACCCACGAGAGGTGGGCGCGGGCGGAGGGGAAAGCAAGCAGGAGAGGACTGGAAAAACATTAAAGAATCCTGCGTTGTTTCTGTAGGGTTCTGTAGGAGTAGACTTTATTCCAACAATGTTGCAGGCCTCATAATTTGGGGCAGCAGATGGGAGCAGCCACATCAGTCCTGATAACATCTTCTATTTTGCAACCTGTATGTAGAAGCGGGCCCTACGATTGCAGATACGGCCCCTTGCAGAACTGGCCCGCAGAGTAGAAATAGGGAAATTCAAATTCCCAAACCAGACTTTGGTTTGCTTACCAGAACGTGTGGAGGAAATGCGAATAGCTAGCCACGGCTTATTTGGCAGGCAAACTAAACATGTTCAGGGTTGTACAACACAGAGGGAAAGCGCTGCTACTCGTGAGCATGTGCGGTGTAAGAGCGGTGTACAGGAGGCAGAGCACACGGGGCGGTTCCGAGGACTCCACTGCCATGTGTTTCTTCGCGATAGGCATCTCGGGGTGAAGGCTATAGGTGAGAACAGGCGCTGCGGGATGCGAACGAGGCTAAAGGCTGGGCCACGGGCGGCTCCCGCTGCAAGCCCGGAGGGTCTGTGGCTGAGGCAATGCCGAGCCTGGCAGGGGGCACGGAGGCCCAGCCGCCCCGCTGCTCGCACGGCAGCCGCTCCCGCGGGGCGCAGGAGCCCAGGGCGGCCGGCGCCGGGCCCGCGGGCCACAGCGGCGGTTTGCGGTGCCGGCAGCGGGGCGGGGGCGGCCGGGCGGCGGGCCGGGGCTCGGAGGGCCGGGCGGCGTTGTCCAGGGTCTTGAAAACGAAGACGAGGGCCCGTGCGGGGCAGGGCCCGGGACGCCGCGCCGCTCGCCCCGGCGCTCCGCTGCGGTCCGGCCGGGCGCGGCAGCGGCTGGGGGGCCCAGTCCGGTTGCGGGACCGGGGCGGCAGCCCGCGCTCACCGGCTCGGTGCCGGGTAGGGCCCTGCCCGGGTGACCCGAGCTCTGCCGCCCCTTCACCCCACCTGTTGCTCGCTTCCCGCCGCACACCGGCAGCCTGGCCGCGGTGATCCCCTCCCGCCACCCCCGCCGCGGCGGGTGAATGTGTGTGTGTATGCGAGGGGGGGGCAGCGGGCACGCCGCGGGGCGGGACCCGGTGTTTTGGTTGCGCGACAGCGCCAGTGGCCAATGCGGAGTTCGCATTCCCCCGGGGCCGAGCCGGTGAGGCCAATGGGAGGCGGGGCCGGCAGGAGGGGCGGGGTTGCGGGCGGGCGAGGGAAGGCGAGAGCGTGTGTGTGTGTCGGTGCTGCGCCCGCCCCTCCCTCCGCCTCCTCTCCCCGTCCGGCGGCTGAGGCGCACTCCGGACCCAGCGCCGGGCAGAGCGCGAGGCACCGGGCGAGCGGGCGGAAGGGGGTGGCGGGGGGACGAGAGGAGGAGGAGGAGGAGGAGGAGCGGCGTGCGCGGCAGCCCGCCCGCGAGACCCCAGCGGACACCCCCCGGTTCCATTAACGGCTCCGGCGCCCCGCGGGCGGCGTGTCCCCAGGGAGGGGGGAGAGGAGCGCGGGGAGGGGGTCTCCGCTGGAGCCTGTGCGTGCGCGGGGGGGACATGGGGGTCCCGCGGCGGGAGCAGCCGGAGCGCGGGCAGCGGCAGCACCAGGTAAGGACCGGCGCCTGCCACCGGGTCCGTGCCCCGCGGCGGGGGGACACGGCGGGCGGGCGGGGTGCGCGGGGGCAGCGCGGGCGTGCGAGCGCTCCCCCCCCCCGCGGGAGGGGTTCGGGAGCAGTTTGGGGAGGGGGGTGCCGTGGGGAGAGACCTCTCCCCTCAGGTGCCGTGGAGAGTGGGCCTCGGCTTCCCCGGGCGCGGCGGGAGGGCGGAGGGGCGGGCTGGGGGAGCGCTGGGAGCCCCCGTCCCCAGCAGCACCCCGTCCACCCCCCGGCCGCCACAGCGTCCCCGCCGCGGCGGAGCCTTGTGGCTCGCTCCCGCACGTCGTCTTTATAAATAGCGCTGTGATCTGCGACATCGCTAACAGGCGCGGGGGCGGCGGGCGTCTCAGTGCCCGCCAGTCCCCTGCGCGGGGGGGGGGGGCCTCAGTGCCCGCCGGTCCCTTGCGCGGGGGGGGGGGGGCGCTCTGTGCCCGCCGGTCCCCTGCGCGGGGGGGGGGGCGCTCTGTGCCCGCCGGTCCCCTGCGCGGGGGGGGGGGCGCTCTGTGCCCGCCGGTCCCCTGCGCGGGGGGGGGCTCTGTGCCCGCCGGTCCCCTGCGCGGGGGGGGGGCTCTGTGCCCGCCGGTCCCCTGCGCGGGGGGGGGCTCTGTGCCCGCCGGTCCCCTGCGCAGGGGGGGGGCTCTGTGCCCGCCGGTCCCCTGCGCAGGGGGGGAGCTCTGTGCCCGCCGGTCCCTTGCGCGGGGGGGGGGAGCTCAGTGCCCGCCGGTCCCCTGCGCGGGGGGGGGCTCTGTGCCCGCCGGTCCCCTGCGCGGGGGGGGGCTCTGTGCCCGCCGGTCCCCTGCGCGGGGGGGGGGGAGCTCTGTGCCCGCCGGTCCCTTGCGCAGGGGGGGGAGCTCAGTGCCCGCCGGTCCCTTGCGCAGGGGGGGGAGCTCAGTGCCCGCCGGTCCCTTGCGCGGGGGGGGGGGGGGGGGCTCTGTGCCCGCCTCCTGGCCTCCGGCCCCGCGCCCGCCTGCGGGGCAGCGGCGACTGCGGGGGAAGTTTGCTGGGGTCGGAGACCGCCGCGGTGCCGCCGCTTGTCAGAGCGGGGACGGTGCAGCGGGCATCGCCGAGCGTTTGGGCTAGCGGAGGGAAAGGCTCCTTAGCCCGTGCTTTCCTTCAGTGATTTTAACGCTTTTCACTAATTTATTGCATGCGAGGCGCAACCTGTATCCTATTGCACTCTTTGTTATCTTGTAACGCCCCGATACGCCTTCTGTGGACCGTTCTCCAAACTTAATTATTTCATTCGTTAAATGATAGCCGGTTGAGAGGAACTTGGCTTTGGATTTTCTGTTCCTGGCCGGGTGCCCGTCGCGGGGCTCGGCAGCGCGATGCGGGGAGCGCACGGGCCGCGCAGGCTTCACAAAGGCAACTCTGAAGTTGACAAATCTCCGATACGGCTGTTGACCTTCGCCGAGCAGGTCGGCGGGCTGGCTTGGCACATGGCGGTGGGTTATTTTAACGCGTTAGTAGTTTTGAGTGTTTGCTTTCAGCCTGGCTTTTCTAGAGGAATCGAGTTTTATTTTTTTTATGATGCAGAAGACATGCAAAGTTACAGAGAATTGCACATGTAAATTCTCCCGAGCTCTTTTGTGCGCAGTTTTCACTTCTAAAAGTTAACACTAGATGGCTTTCTCATATCAGATATCCAGCAGAGGAGGAAAGCGTCTAATCTGTCTCTGCAGCCTACGATTTCTGTATTTGTGTCTTTTTTTTTTTTTCTTCGCATGAATAGTAAACTACCTTCTTGATCAGTTCTGCACTGATTAGACAAGAGCAGAATTTGAGGTTTGCTTACTAGCTGACATAATTCATTGTTTTGATCAGCTCATCTTGCTGCTTATAGACATTTTATGTATCTACTAGCAATATCTAAAGGAAGCTTGTTTAATTGGAAGGTAGCTCTGCAAAATATTTGGGTTGCTTTAAACGAAGGCAGCTGGATAAGGAGGGATGTTTGAAAATGTGGAAAAACCCAAATAATTAAGTCTCGGTTGTTACTTAGTTTGATGGACTTACTTTAAAAAGGACCGTAGTGCATGAATATTGTTTGTTCAGCCATTTCCCCCTCAGGCTCCATACCTAACCATCTCAGACTGAAGCATTTTGGAGTTGGGTTCAGAAACATAGTGCATCTCAGCCTGCTAGATTAATAAGGCCTTGGCATTCCTATATCCATTTCTTGTGCTTTTCCAAGACTGTGCCTGTTGTCAGTGGAATGCGTTACTTGCCCCCTGTTTTTGCTTCTTTGGTAGAAGCTCTCAAATACTTAAATCTTAAATTTAATCTTCAAAACATCATTTATTATTAATGCAAACATGTTTAAATCATCAAGAGCTCTAATGCGTTATGGATATTTAAACATCACTTAGGCTCCACAACAGTTGATTTATAATTTATGTATCATTCATACAAAGCTAGATTTCAGAGAGGTCTCTGAATGTATTGTCTTGGTTATGCATGCCCAGTGGGTTACCTTACCAGGTCATGCAGCGCTTAGATGTAACAGGAAGGAATACTTACTTGTAAGGATGCCAGACTGTTTCACTAATCGTATTGGGTAAATTAAAGATCGTGTCATTCATAGATGCCGAGGCTATAATGTGAAACCTAGAACTAAACAAAACCGTGGTTCTTTGTAGTTGGTATTTACTTACTGTGCGAATCAGTGATTTTAAAGGTGTCTGTTCCATTTTCCTGAAAGGAAGACAGTATGGTCTTTTTTCATAGACATTTACTGACATACCATTACTCAAGTGCATTGTGAAAGACTCTTGCAAATGAAGAGTCAAATGAGGAACTAAGCAAAGCAGTGGTCAAACAGGCAAAACCATCCCTTTCTTTTGCTGTTTGACCTTTACAAGTGAACTGAGACAGTTCGTTTTTTCACTTTCAGCTTCATATTGAACATAGTAGTCAGGCATTGCACCCAAGCCTTTTATGTGCAGATCAGCAGTTCAAACTGCAGGAGAAAGTAAATATTTTATCCTTGCTTTGGCTGGAATTAAGGTTATATTTAGGTGGTTGGACATTAAAATATTTTTGGTAGGTTTGTACCTTTTACTGATGAGTGATCTACTTTGCTAATATTGAGTGAGAAATTCTATGTTATTATAAAAATCTAAGTTTACAGATTGTGGAAAGAGGGTGGGGCACCGGGTTATCTAGTTTCTCATATTAGTCATCCAAGATTACCAACAGTAGCTGTATTGACAGTTTGAAATGAAATAATGGTTTAATGAATGCTTTTTTCCTCTTTCCGTGCAAATTTTGCTTTGCAATTTAAAATGCATTGCAATTTTAGAATTTTTGAGCAAGCTGGGTTGTGAATCAGTGGAGTTGGCTGTTTATGTATTGCAATGTTGCAATTTTTTGGTATGCTAAGTAGAATAATTTATATGCAATTCTTTAAAAGATTATCTCTTGCAAAGTTAAGATAGACTTCAGTTTGTCTGTTTTTAAGGGACTTTTCATTCTATTATAAATCTGAACAGTTCAGGAAATTTAGGGTGAGGGTGCCCCTCTCGGTCTTTTTCTACACTGTTTTTTCTACCTGAATTATTTTAAGGAAATCCTTTGAGGACTGTTTCCCAAATCCAAGAATCCAATAAGAAGAATTCATGAGGACTCTTTATGATGTATAGCTCTGACTATAGAATTTGTATTTAGCAGATTGAAGCGTGTGTTTCACATTTATTTTTTTTTTAAATACTAGTTTTTCACATAGATTGCATTAAGAATAACATTAATTCCTCATGACATTCAGTGCTGATGCCATATGACTGGTTAGATTTTTAAGAATTGCAGGGCTTCACATGAGTGTCTTACTGTTTTTAGTTTATTGTGAAAGGGCGAACATAATGTTAAACATCTGATTTATCCTGACAGAAGTAAATGAGAGAGACCCTGCCTTCCTTTGTAGTAAAGCACTGACCCCAGATTTAAAGCTATTTTCAGGCATAATTGAATGAACTGAAGATTGAGAAGGATTATTATAATTGGTGATACTCTTCTGGTTTTTACCTAAAGACAGTACAGCAGTAGGCAGAAATGTCATTGTGATTATTATGCACCATAGTTCTTCCTGGAAGATATGTAGACTCTTGTTTGGATCATGAAAGTGTAATTACATGAGCAGTTAGCTACTCGTGATTTATAAGTGGATTCTTCTGGTTTTCTGGAATTTCTTAAATAGTGATTAGTTCACGCATAATTAAAGGTTTTGTTTAAAAAATGTCTCAAATCCTTATGGATATAATCTTCTGAACACATATTAAGTGTAAGCAGCTGCTGTCCCATCTTTTTGGATCTGCAAGCAAACAGCTTTATTGGATCTCATGCTTGTAAAACATTTTAAGAATAGTAGATGTTTGAAATGAAGTAGGCTTTTGTTTTAGTTGCTGTTAGCTGGTGAGTCTGTGTTCCTTAGGAAAATGACCTGTACTAACTTTTTTTAAAAAAAAAAAAAAAAAAAAAAGCTGAGAGTTATAATGTTGAAAGATACCTTAGCTGTTTTGGAAGTGAGGGAATCTAGGAGGAGGATGGAGGAAAGATAGTAAATTTTCCTGTAGTAGCTAAGAGGCTGGAAGGTGGCAGTAGTTGAAGTTGGCGTGACTTCCCCTCCCCCTCAGCAGCTGAAATAAAATTCTGAGCACAGGACTTGGAGTTTTGCCATTGACTTTAAATCTTTTCTTATATAATGTCTTCATTTGTTGTCCTGAATCCTGCAAAGTGACATACCCAGCTCTGCAGATATTTGTATAATCCTCCTGTATTATTTGCCATTTCTTCCTTCCTCCCCCTCTCCCTTTACTGCCCAAATTTTCACTGGCACAGTGGCTGTGGATTGTGATAATTCCAGCCTGCTACCTCATCTTTTAGGCTTTTCAATCGTAGGTATTTCACAGTATGACTTTTCAGATTTAAGTTATATGAAGATAATTTGATGGGATTTATGTTAGAGGACACATAACAGAGATACAAAGCTCTCATGCAGCTCAGCAATTTGCCCTTCCATTTCCCTTTTGGTTCACCAACCTTTATTTTAAACATGATTCAATCTGTGATGAAATTATAGAACTCTTGTACAGATTAAATAAACAACAGATTATGGTACTTTATAATATGTATTTATAAGGAAAGGTACTCTGAGAACACTAGTTCTTCTAGGGCAGGTTTATTCAAGTGGAATAAAATGTTTTGTTGCTTGGTGTTTTTTTTTTTATAAACCTAGTATATGCTTTTGAACACCTTAATAAAATTTTTCTGCCTTTTTTTTTTGTTGTTGTGTGTTTTTGGTTTTGGCGCTTGTTTGTTCCATATATATGAGATGGAAAGGAGATTCTGGGCCACCTGGTATTTCATGTGGGATTTTTACATCCACTTCAGTCAAACCAGATAAATTGTGAAATTATTTGAGAACAAAATGGCAATTAAGGTGAGTAAGGACTGAGCAAAGCTTTTTATAGGTGTTATTTGCTGTTTTTTTCCTTTCACGTGGGGGAGTAAAAAGAAATCCTGCAATTAATGCATAGTTAGCAAAATTGTCACTGCAAAAGCAGTTCGGTCTCCTTTATTTTATGGAGAAGGCATTTGTGAAAGAGAGGAAATGTCACTCTGGTTTTTTTTGGTTGGTTTGCCCCCCCCCCCCCCCCGTTTGCTTAGGTTGTGGGGTTTTGGATTTTTTTTTTTTTTTCCAACTGTGAGTTAAAGTTATTTAATCACACTCTTCTTCTCTGGTTGTTTTCATTTGTGTCTTTCTGTTCAAAACTAATTATTTCCTATTTTTGGAGACCCAAGTACATTCCCGGAAAAGAGCACTTGTAAGTATGAAGAGCACTCCTAAGTATTTTTCTAGTCTCTCAGCACTGGAAAAGAATACCTGACATGTCTTAGCATGAAATCTCATTGCAATATTAGTGTGACACAAAGTGGGAAAAGGGGGAGGGGAGAGGCGTGGGGAAGAAAAGTGTAGCTGTGTATGTGCATACGTTCTCATGCATAATGTGCATACCAGCTATAGTGCGTAGGCAAGCAAATGTATTTTGCCGTGCTGTTCTTGCTTATTGCCGCGGCCGGCTGCTCTTGAAGAATCAGGAGCAGTTTATGGTGATCAGGTTATCCTTGCTGTTGTGCTGTAGTAAAGTAAGGCTTGGTTTTGCTTTGTGAGGTTGTCAGGACAACAGCTTATTATTATTGTTCCTAGTGGTTTTTCTCTATAGCAATGGAGGGAGCTGTTTCAAAGAGAGTGGCTGCCTTGCCACATTGGGCTGCAGGATTGCCAGCTGTGATTTGGGTTCAGCAGGATGCGCTGGGTTTGTCATGTAAAAATTCTAATTGATGATGAATACAAACCCAGTGTGAGAACAGTTTTGTTCATTGGACTAATGCAAAACAACCCATGGTATTTACAAACCCATGGCCTATTTTCTCAGCAGTGTTGTCATTACTCCTCTGTTCTCTTACATATGAGGCTCAGAAAAAAATGTTTTATGTTTGACAGTATGGAACTTATGATGTGAGTTGAGACAAGGTAGGAATTAGTGTAAGGCTATGCTATGTCAGTGTCCTCCAGTCTGACATTGGAACTAACAAGTGAAAGCACTGGGGATTTCTGTTAGGTTCAGTTTGTCATGTCTTCGACAGAAAACATGGTATGAAGTTGGTCTTCAATGATAAGCCATACAGTAACTGTTTTAGTGTTGTCACTTTGAAGAGCGGTAATTCTTGTTACATGGTAAATGAGAAGAATAATGCCAGTTATTACATACAGCAAGCTAAATGACTACAAAGGTGCTTCTCTGCATCTGGTCATTATATGCAAGAGGTGCAATAATTAAAACTGAAATCAGTTTTTGGTTGTTGGCATGTTCAGGAGTAGGAAACTTGTTGGGATGTTCAGCAGGGAGAATTACGTGAAGAAAGTTTTCACATAACTTTGAGGAATTTTTTTTTTTTTTTTTTTTGTAAAATATGCTGTGACGTGAGACTTAATTTGGCACTTCCATAGCTTCCTTTATGTTGTTGATATAAAGATATCCCTTAGTTTGATCTTCAAATTCTTTACTCTGGGTTGAGCTGTAGTAGTCAATTAGGCAATGTCCAGGTAGTTAAAATCCTTTATCAAAACGGTAACCTTGTGTTTCAAATTCCCTTTTCAGATAACTGAAACAACAGCCCAGTCACAGAGTAATTTGGCAGAGATACATAAGCATCTGCATTCAGTTGTGGAAGCCGGCTGACAGAATTAGAAACTATGGGGATAAACCTGTCAGTGCTCAAAATCTTTTCTTCTTTATCTGGCTGCCAGTTTTCTGAGATCAGCAGGTACTGCAGAGGTGGGTGGCTTCCCCCTCTCAGATTCTCTGCTACGTGCCACCTCCTCTCCCAACAACTGTCTTAGTATATTTGTACATCTCTTGGAATCACGTAGCCTTGTTTGCGTAGGAAACCATTTCAAATCATTATTTTTAAAGGTGGTGAGGCAAGGTGGGGTAAATATAGTGATTGGTGTAATCTGTTAACAATGTGAGGACTGGTTTGCTCATTTCCACTTCTCTTCAAATCCAGAATTTGACCCGTTTGCTACAAAAAGGGAACAGGATAGATTAGATGATCTGAATTGGTCAAGAGCTGTACAGGTGGTTGCTCAGTGCTACACTGAAAAACCCCAAGCTATCAAATATAAATTGAGCTCCAACAATGTTTTCTATATGAGATGAGGTTTCTACTGTGAGAACAGAGGGGTTTTATGAGATTCTGAGCTTTTGTTGGCTTCTTACCCTGGACCCCTATAAATCATTACTTTCGGTGGAGATTTCTGAGTGAAGGGCAAGTAGTACTTCATTAGGCTGTGGAATTCTCAGATGAGAATTTTACTAATGTCAGTGTTTCTCTCACACTTGGGATGCTTTGTGCTTTTTCTCTGTGGTTGCATAACTTTAAAAATAAAATTTCTATGAGCATAATTACCCCTGAAACTTTATCTTTTTTTATCAAATCTTGCTGAGTCAAACAATAGACTCAAAAAATCATGAGGTGGAGGGAGGTGTTGCACTGTGTGATTGCATAAGGCTTGTTTCCTTAGAAAATAGCTCTTAAAAATAGCTGATGATTCTTTCCATCATACTGATCTGCCACAAATGAACACTTCATTTTGTAAAGTGTTTTGGTTTTAGTTTGAATTTTACTGCTGCATTTTTCAAAGTATTGTTAAATATGTAAGATTATGGTAGTACTATTAATGTATAGAGTGTACTTTGTGCCTGGTAATGGGCATACAAACTGTGTCTTTGTATCCACAAATAGTTAATTGAATATCTGTGATGCTTTATGCCTATGAAAATATTGTGGCTGAGTGTTAAAATAGAATATTTACATATATGCATAGTAATAATAATGTCTCCTGGGAAAGTAGATGTTTAATGGTAATGTTTTTCTCTTTCCTATGCAGAGTGTACCCAACAGTGTCAGTGTTCCTGTTCACTCGTTTTACAACATTCAGTATGCCTATAGGTCAGAGGTGTTTAAAGTTGCAAGTTAACAGATTCTCATGAACCACTTTTTTTTTTTCATACCAGCTGTCTCAGCCACATCCCTCCATACAATTGTATGAATTCTTTGTGGCAGCTACAGGAATCACTGTGGGGAAAAGTAATAATAAGAGACATCTAAAATAAGTCATAGAGAGGACTATCTATCTAACATAACAAGAAGTTCTAAGGTTGAAAAAGCAAATCCACCAGACAAACCATTCTTCATGGACTCAGCAAGTGCTGTCCAGACTCCTACTCACCTATGGGTCATTGTGTGAAAATTTGCTAAACTAGAAACCCCCTAAGTAGAGGTCAACATATCCGTTGCAGCTGTATATGAAATGCTAATAAAGTAAAATGATAAATAAACTTTCATTTAAGTAATATTTTTTTATTGCTTTATTTGTTACAGCATTACATGTTTCCCATTTCATCATTCATGTATAAGGGGGATAATGATTTTGGGTTTTCCTGGTTGGGTGGTGAAATTAGTTTTTATTTTCGTGGGCTACATTTACAGATTCTGAAACTTAAAACCTTTCTGTTTTATGCATAAACATATTTTTCTTTAATCCTGTGTTTTCTACCCTAACAGAAAGGAATCTAGTGCAGTTGTTTTGTTTTGAGGTATTTTATTTGTTTGTTTGCCTAAACGGTAATTAAAATGGCCGTGCGTGAAGTTCCTTTGTATCTTTAATATGCTTATGAATAGTCCTGGGACATTTCTGTATACTGCTGAAACTGTAAATGCCATCAGATTAGGTTTAATATTGCTTATGGCAGTTTGCCCGCTGCCTACCTTGAGTTTATCAAGGCTTTTAGCATGGTTTTCACAGCACCTGTATAACCAAGTTGCAATATTATGGTTTGGATGGAGGGACTGGCTGGTTTGTCAGGCTCAAAACATAGCAGCTGATGGTTTGTATTCCACTTGGGGGCCAGTTACAAGCGGAGTGCTATATTAGGACCTATCCTGTTTAGTACCTTGATCAATGACCTGGAGGAGGAGATAAAGTGTATCCTCGTCAAATTTGCATGTGATATCGTGTTGGGGGAGTAGTTGACATGTTTGAGGATGGCACTCTGTGGTTTCAAGTGGATGGTGGGATGGACTATAATGAACCTTGTGACATTCAGCAAGGATAAATGCATGTTCTTAAGCCTTGTAGTACAGGGTAGGGACTGACTGCCTGGGAAGCAGCTCTGCTAAGAGAGACCTGCACATTCTGACAGACATGAGTCAGGATGTCATTTATCACTCTGACAGTGAAAAGTGCTAGCAGCATACTAGGCTTTATGAACAGGAGAAGAGCCAGTGGATGGCTAGTATTCAGCATTCCTCAGGCCACCACATTGGATGTACCCCATCCAGTTTTGGTTCCCCAAATGCATGAGAAATATCGAGTAAACTGAAACTTGTCCAGTGGAGAGCCAGCAAAATGAGGGGCTTGGAGCACATCAGGAGAGGCTGAGAGAATTAGCTTTGCACAGCCTGGACAACAGAAAGCTCTGGTCAGGGGATACTTCATAGTTGCCTCATTAGTTCATACCCAAGAGGTTATTAAGAAGACAGTCAGGCCCTTTACGGAGGTATATTGCAGGAGGAAAAGAGATGGTGGTCATAACCTAAAACAAGCGAGGTTCTGGTTTGGCACTGGGAAACAAAAATCAACCTAAGGATGCCGAGGAACTGGATCAGGTAGCGCGGGCAAGGCTGTGAAATCTACATCCTTTCCAGTTTTTAAGACTACACTGGCCAAAGCCCTAAGCATGTTGGTCTGAATTCAGTGCTTTGAGCAGGAGGCTGGATTAGGTGGTATTCTGTGGTGCCTTCCAGTGTGAATTATTCTGTGAAATATTACAACCTTTTTTATGCTAGATGGTCTGACAATGTCTGACAATTGAGAATTTCAATTGATATTCCAGTGTACTGCGCTTCTACTTCTGGTACAGAATATTTCTCTATTATGATGTTGGGAAGAATTTTTTTACAAGACTAAGGAATAGAGTATTATGTACTCATATTATATATTCTCCATTTAAACCAGTTGACAAGAATTCCCAAATACATTATTGGCAGTTAAATATTTTATAACTATAGTACTTAACAAAAGAATAAGCATTTAAAGAAAATAGCATCCTTTCAGGTTTGGCTTCAGATATACTTTGCTCACCTTGTCACTGAATTCCAAAACAAGATTAGCAATACCAGAATTTCAATGTGTGAACTTCTATTGAATGATTCCATTGGATCTCTTCCAAAAGATTGTTTTACTGTTAAAGAGCAGGACATGTGAGTTTGGAATTGGCTCTCAGCCAGTCTAACTTATTGTATTTAGTTCTTTTGCTATGACTACTAATTTTAGTACTGTGAAAGTTTTGATAATCTATGCTAGAGTTTATCCATGTGGCTGGGGGAAAAAAAAAAAGTTGTGATTTGTCACATTATTTAAAAATCAAAATTAAAGTGCTTCAGTTCTGAAAACAGCTGTTGTTTGCACCTTTTTATGTTCAGTCTTCGGTTCTCTCATTAACTATAAACAAGAGCCAACAGAACCTCAGAAGATTGAGATGATTCCTGTTCTTGCTCATCCAACTTCACAGCAACTTTTCTTCATAGTAATTTTAAGTATTTTTATATTTACAAAAGCATCAACCAGACCTTCAGATCCCTGTATTGGTTTTTATAATCCATTTTATTAAGTGTTTAAAAATTCAGGGTTTTGTATAACATTCATCTTCAGTATGAAAGAGGTTGTAAGTGCGTGCTGAGTCTAAGCATAACAAACAGGAAAGGGAATGGAAAGAATTTCCTTTGGGGTAAAATTCCTTGAAGTTGAAATAACGCTGATAGATAGTGTTTGTCAGTTGGCAGAGAGGGTTACAACTTTGCTTCTGAAGACTTTTTTCTAAAGGTGAGAGGACATGGAGGAGCTCAGTATAACATCCTTTTGAGTCATATTTTCAACAAAAGGAGTTAAAACATTAATTTTTTTAAACTAATGGATCTCCAAAATTGTTGAAGTAAGACAGATGATAGGTACAGATCAGTAGCCCTAGCCTGAACTCCTTTGCCCTGAACTGAATTACTCATTTATTTTCCAGTCCATTTGCTGTGGAAAACGACTACATAATTGATCTCTGTCATAAATCAGTTGTGCTCATTTTTGATCAACTGATGGGTTGCTGTTGTTTTGGTTTTGTTTTCTCCCATCTCATACTTGTGGTGGAAGGCCGTTCAGTGACTTTACTGAGGACTAGAATTTTCTGCTCACCTGTATGTGGAGCACATGCTGACATTGCAGTCCATTTGTTTGATCTTACCAATATCCTTGTTTAATGTAATTTCTTTTTCTTTCTTCCTGATATTTACAGACAACTTGCTCTGTCAGACCTCATTTTTCTGATGTTACTCTAGCCAAACTTTTAGTCAGTCTTTAAACAAGACAAACACTTAGTTTCCTCTTGTGCAGTGCTGTCGCTGGGGAACAGAAGGCCCTTCTCCACACTTGTGCTGTTTGTGGGGTTTTGGTACGACTAGTAAGAATTTAAGCAGCATTCTACACAGTCTTGTCCATGGCAAATAAAATGGCATTAAAGCATTGTCTCTACTGGAAACATTGTGCAGTTGTTGTCTATGTGTTGAGTACAATGCTGTGGTTATTCTCCTTCTGGTGTTTTCTGCTGATGAGCTACCAGGCTGATCAAAATTTTATCATGTAGTTCTTGAGGGAGTGACTGCAAACGTAAAATAAAATTGGAATGAAATTTTTTTCTCAAAACTTACTTTGTTCTTTCTTTGTTATGTTTTTTACCTTCCTTTGCAGTGGATGTGCTTATCAACTTGGTGTTGTGTTCAGTTTTCATTAGTAACTTTCACTTTGTGTTAAGGTCATTATTGAAAATACGAGGTAAGACTGACTCTGAGATTGATCTTAGGCTTCATTAATAAACTCTTCTTACAGGAGAGTACTTTCTCTTTACAGGTTCTGTTTTCAGTATGGTACTGTATCAGATACTTTCTTAATTCCAGGTTGTACAAAAAGCAATTTTTTTGGTATATTATAGATGAGCTGACCTAGGGAATATTTCTGCTGTGTAGAGGTGCATCTCCTGAGCCAGCCTCTCCGTGATGCTTGTGGGGACTCAGCTGAAGCAGTAGCTCTTGCCGAGTGCCTGAATAGGTCAAGTCTGACTTACATACCAAGCAACGACAGTACAGTAATTTCAAATACAGTGGTAGCAGTATAGAAGGCTGCCTCACCTCAACAATTGTTGAAAGTAATTCATGAAAAGCAGGCTTCCAAAATCAATGTGGAACTGTTACATCTTTGGAAAGATTTGATTTGGCCAGCTATTTATTTAAAACATTCCTCTAGCTTTGATATGAATGTAGATACATTTTCAGATTAATGCCCTGCTATTATGATTTTGATGTGGAATAGTACCTTAAGTGCAAAATGGTGTCCTAATGTATGGCCTTGGTTAGTGTAAGAATGGAGGTTTCGTATGCAGAGTAGCTTCCAATATTTTATAGGTCTCAGTATATTTACATCAGCTGACATTGGAACTTCAGAAAATGGCAGTATTGAATCCCGATTTCTTACAATGTGTTTTGCAAATGAGTCATTTTGCTTCACCTTCGCTGAATCTAATCCTAGCTGCTGACACCAGCATCAGTAACTGTCTGTCTCCATCTGATGCGTACTCTCAAACCTTCACCTAAAAATAAACCCCCTCAAAAAACCCTTGAAAGCTCTGTAAGTACTTGCTCACTCTGCAGTGATCTGCTTTCCCACATGTGGATATACATTGGAGTATGGAACACAGTAACTGATACTTGGTAAAGCATATAAAGTGATGTTGTCACACTGGAAAGCCAGAAGGTGAACTCTGGGTTTCCACTTAATCTGCCTGGTGTTTGAAGGGTGCTAGGTTTAGTCCCAAAGCGTGTTTCACCTGAAAAGTTAAACAGCCTGCCTAGAATTTTCATAGCTGTGAAATGTGAGCTTCCTTCCTCTAAACTGTGCTCTTTCATGCAGTACAATAAATCTTTTGATTTAATCAAGGCTGGCACAATTGCTAATGGAATATACAGGACAAAGCAGACCTTCTTGCAGCCTAGTGTCAAACCAGGTTCTGCAGCTGGCCAGCTCACAAATAAGACAAAGCAGAGTTGCTGCTTTTTGTAAGTGTGTCTTATAAACCTTCAGAGCTAAATAGTTCCAAACAAGTCAATAAAACTCTATTATCTGGAAAACTGTAAATTATGCTGAAAATTATATTACAGGGAGCAATGGGTTTTATTTTTCTTTTAAGGCTTTTGACTCTGATACTTAAGTCAGTTACTTATGATTTCCATTCATTAGTGGGTTTAAAAAGTCTGTTCATTGGCTTTTATTTTCAGAGCAGGACAAAGCTTTTGAAATTAATCTCCTGATCTTCCCACTTACCAATATTTTGTTTGCATGATGGAGTAGTTTCAGAAAATTTCAATTATATTTTTGTAATGAAACTAACCCAAATAAAATGTTGACCTTAGCATAAAATGCATTTCTAATTCCGAATGCTATACAGTGTGGCTAAGTAATTGAGAAACGGAAGTTAAAACCAACATGGCTGAAGGTGACGTGCTGTACAGAAATTTGAGGAAGGTGTGAGAAGAAAGCAAAGAGCAAAAGGAAGCAAAGCTTGCAGAGTAGACACTTATTTCTAAGTATTCAGGAAGTCATTTTTTTTCTTTAACTTGTTAGGAATTGAACAGAATTGTGAAAAGTATTGTGTCCTCATTTTGGCCAGCTCGCTAAAATTGAGTTGAGTAATCTGAGATATGGTTACTCCATGGGAAGGGTACTTAAAACCCATCAACCCCCCCCCCCCCCCCCCCACTGCTAAGGAAATGTGATTGAAAACTGTTGTACTGGATGTTTAAAAGCATTACATCAGCAGCACCTACTTTGCTCTTTAGGTTTTTTTGTGTTTTTTTTAAGGTTCAGTTTGAGGTGGAAAAACATATGTATCCCTTTGGCTGTCCCCCTGTCTATCCTCCCATTTCTCCTTATGAAGGCAGTATGGACATCATTTAAATTCTGAACGGAAAGATCACAGATTACTATCTTGAAATGGTTACTTTTTTTCAGTGCTTCGTTTTTATAGCTTTTGCTTGCTGTAATAGTTTGACTCAGATCTGATCACCTACCAGTGTTTTGGTTACATATGCCAAAATAAACACACAGCTTCCTATATTTGCTTTGTATTTTTCTATCTATTTACTGTTTGGGTTTTTTGGTTGTTGTTCATTTAAACTGGATTTCAACAAAATTGCAACTAATTGCCAGTAGCCCAGCTGATTTATAGCAATAATATAAAAATTCTCGTAGTTGAGCTGACCACAGTAAAACCTTGCACTTACGAGATGTTATTAAACCTAAAACCTGAGCTTCTAATAAAATCTTTATGGCCTTCAACCTTTTTGGCAATAAAAAAAAAAATAATCTGTTTAGAATGCATTTTTTTCTTAAACTGTAATACCATAACTTCTACTCTAATACTTTTCTCCTCCCACATACAGTCTTTCGTTCTACAGTAAAATTTTTCACGCCCTTCACTCATGCTCTGTTCTCCCTCCCACACCTCTCTACTGACTTGCCATTACCCACTTGTGGAACAAAACCCCCCACTTCTCTCTTTAAAAACTGTGGGCCTGGGGTACAACAGCATAACTCAGTGAAGCCCTGGGTGTTTCACCGCGCCCAGAGGGGCACAGCGGGTGTTTGTCCCTCCGGAGGCAGTGGGTGACCCAGCCGGCAGCCAGCTCCTGTGTACCTTCTGCTAGGGGAGTGTGTCCTCAGATTTGCCTCCTGCCTGTACCGTTTCATATTTATGTTGCTGAGAGGGTCCGCTCTCAGCCCCTGAGCGAGCCAACAGCACAGGTTACCCCTTGACCACTGGCAAATTAGGAAAAATTGCTTTTCCAGCTACGTGTTTTATGGGACTTGGACAATCAAGTATGGGAAAATATGGGACTGAGATTGCTAATTCAGCAATCTCAGAGTAGAGTGAGGGTTTTTTCGCTGTTTTGTTCTAAAATTCTTTTTCCTGTGACAGCATGTCCTTTCAATGAAGGAGTACATGGTAGTATTTTTCTAAATTTACAGAGAATGTTCTGTCCATTCAAGCTAGTTAGACTTTACATGATTTTCTGTCTCATCAGTTAGAGAAAATAAAAAAAATTGCAAGAGCTTCCAAGGATCAGAAACTCCCTGTGTGGTTCACAAGGATGATGGGTTTTTCTGTTTGTTTATTCAATGAATTTTGAACGCCTAAACACTTTTCAGGATACAAGTCTTGGCCTTTTTTTTTTTCCTGTTTGATGCCCGTAGGATTAGCACCTTTTATCACATGGTTGAAATATTAAAATAAATAGTTTGATTTTCAGACTTTTTTTCAGATATTTTTATAATCAAAGACAATCAATTTGTAAAACTTGCAAACTACTAACACATGGAGAAGGTAAGTTAATAAAGATGCCATTATATTATTAGAAGAGTTGGTAATGTTCATGTTTAAGAGGTAACAAGCGGTAAGGTTATGTTTTCTAGGAAGTTAATATATTAACAGCAGTTTCTCTCCACAAACTGATGGGCTGTAGAATAGGTGCTCATTTGTTTAGCTGTCTATATTTATATACATTCTATAAAAAGTAGGTATTTGTTGCCTTTAAGATGCTCTTAAACGGAGGGAGAGTGAGAAGACCAAGTAAGTAGAAACGCATGTGGAATATGAAAACATTTATTAAGAATACACCCCACATGTACAAAATGCTCTCATTTTTTCTGTTAGATTTAGGAGAGTTGTTCATGTGAAGAAAAAAAATAACTTCAAGTTTCTTTGTTAGATACTAAGCACTATGTCAAATGAATTGAGATAGTGGTTTTTTTCTTACATCAGAAGAATCCCCTTCAGTTCTTTCCTGGCTGTTCTTTGACTAGTACAGATGGGAGTGGAGATCTATATTTTGTGATCATGGATATGTCAAGTAGAATATTTGAGAATTTGGACTCTATATTAAGTGAATGTCACACTTGCTTTGTATATCCTTCCATAATTTTTCTCTTTAAGGCTACATTGCCATTATTATATCAGGAGCAGTTTATGACAAAATGATGACCTATCTGTGTAGGAGTTCACAAGTGAGTTACTGATCTGAATGGCCTAACCTTATGGCCTTAACAGGAAAAAAGTAGATGTGCCTGAAACTTAATGCTATCTTTTGTGATTGAATGATACATGAGAAAAATGAAAAACTTGCAAATTGAGCCTCTTTTTGTACAGAACTGTCACTGCTCTGCTTAGCTGATACAGTCTTTTCAGCTGTCACTTTCACTATAAAAGATACAATGCCTGTGCCTGGATTTACTCCTGCTATACTAGTCAGATTTTTATCTAAAAGCCAAGTCTGATGCCTGCAAGGTTATCGACCATTTGTCCCGTCAGAGTGTCAACGTCTAGAATCCTGATTTTTCTGTGTTTCGTAAGTTCATTTTCAGTTTCTAAAGTATTGTTTCAATAATCAACACTAGACACTATTTTGCGCTTGCGGTGGGGAATAAGACAACTGTCAAACACAAATATTGGGCACTCTTTATACTCTGAGATATATTAGATGGTCCTTTATATTCTTTTTTCTTTTTGTTTATACTTCTTAAGAGTACGTTAATTTGAAGATACTTCTGTTTTCAGCCAAAACCAGCTGTGTACCTATTTTGCTCTTAAAAGTATGAGTGGCTTTAAAATCCTATAGCTGATAGTCATGACTGAACAAGGAATACTAATCCGTTTACGGGAAGGGGAAAGAAGGGCTGGGTGATATTTAGGATATTCCTGATAGCTGCAAAGTGTGTATATTGCAATTGTACAGTTGTCTCAAGCATTTTTGTCAGTACTACTTAGTCTTGATGTGCTGTTTTCTTGTCAAGCCAGTCTCAACATTCTAGCTAGGCGGTAGGAATGCCTTGGGTAGAGCCTTGCATTAAAAAGAAATGAAATAATGCAATGGTAATGCTCTTCGGTTGGGGAGGGGGAAATCTTGGCCAGATGGGAGAAGGGTGGGTGAATGCGGTGTGTATGTACGTATGCCTGTGTACACGTCTGAAATGTAGAAAGAGAAGTAAAACATAACTGAGTGGCTGCTTCATTGTCTGTTCTACGCGTACAGAAGAAGCAGAACACTCTCAGGTCTGAAACAGAGCACGGGTTCTTTGTTGTCCTTTTGGTGATCTTGGCTTTCTAAGTCAGCAGAATGAGACAGTTTATCCATGGTCTGTGATGTTAATGATTTAGAATGTTTTGGGGGTTTTGATTGCTGGGTGTCAGTTCCTGGTGGAAATGCTATACTACTTGACTGCTGGTTTTCATGACTGTCTCATACTATTGCAGTTTTTAGAATGGAATATGCTGTAGGGTATCCTTGATGGGTATAAATTGTTACACAAGTGCCTTATTGAGATAAAACTGTATGGTGGCACACACATTGCCAAAATGCCTTGTAAATCGGTTAGTATTTTACTCTAGATTGCTTCCTGGTGGTAATTGAAGCTTTATAATAGAAGGGTTTGTCGTGGTTTAGTTTTGATTCAATGGTTGAGATAAAGGATATGTTTCTAGAACTTCGGCAACCTTGCAGGTTTGTTTCAGGTCGGGTTAAATTCCTCTTAGTTACTGAATGATTTTAAGAAGAGCAAAGGGCTGTGTTCCCAACAGTGCTGAAGATAAGGTACTGAATGGGTGAGGGAGACCAACTTTTGAGGCAGAAGACGTGACATGGCATGGTGGCAATGCTATTGAGCTCTGCTCAAGCTGTGCTACCTAGCAGAATGCGTGAAGGTGCAGAGCCTTGCTGTCTTTCTAAAATATGATTTTCTATAAAATGTTTGGGTCTAAAAGATAGCAAGAATCTTGATGTCCTTTTAAGTCCCAATAAAGGTACACAACACTCATCACTCTAATTTGCATTCTGTCCTGTGCATGGACTAGGGGCATGAACCTTAAATTAGAGCTATTATAGCTAATGTTTGGGGGAAAAAAGTACAACTCATGAGTTAGAAAACGCACACGGAGAGAATGAGTTGTTCTCTTTCTATAACAGTAGTTACTTGCACTGTGTTTCACAGAAAGCTTATTTGAATATATTGGGCTATATTATCCTAATGTAGTCTCCTAATATTCTATTTACATCTATTTTGAAGTTCTTAAATAAGTATGTCCGAAACCTGCTTATTGTTGTTTTATTTAGAAGTAGGTTAGGTTATATCTGAATAATGTTGAAATCTGTTAAATCTTAACTGGTGGAGTTTTCAGTTGAGATTGTAAATGCCTTTTTTAACACTGCTTTTATTTGTGATGTGTGCTGATTTCCAAAATGTGTGCAAAAATATGGGGGGAGCGGCTTTGTCTCTTGGCCAGGTTATTTCTTCCCCCCCCCCCCCCCCCCCTCCCCAGCAGGTGGCTATTACTCCTGTTGCACAAATACTGAATAGCTGTAACTGCTCCACAGTTAAAGACATTTATGTAAGTTCAGCAGCAGATGGCTTCTTTAAATGCACAAACCCAGAGACTGTCTTACTGAAGATGGAAAGAAAATCACTGTATATGGCACATGGCAAAGTGAAATATTATCCATGCTAATTATTCAGTAATTTAGATGAGTTGTATTTTTTTTTTCTTTTCCCCAGACAGTAAAGTCTGTAAATGTCTGTGACAAATACTGCTTTCGCATATTTCTGTAAAGCAAACAAACCTTGTTCTTAGTAGTTTTTTGTTTTGCAGGAGGCAGGCTATTATTTGTGCTTTTCTTCATCTCTCTTCTGGTGCAGTAGTGCTTTTTGGGATGCTTCTAGTCTGATTGGCAGGCTGGCATATTTAGGCATGTCTGAAATACAGACTGTGTTTTTCGTTCAGACTGACACTAACTATGCCATGTTTGAAGTAAGTTATTGACGCTTCCTCTGCAAGAATAATGGATTTAAGAATTTAAACTGGAAATTTTGTACAATCCCAGTTCTGTGTGTTTTTTTTTCTTCGTAGAAAAGAAAAAAATACATCTGTCAAACACAAATGGAAAAGGAATCAAAATGAGGCAATTCTAACCAGAAAACAAGTTTTACTTTTAAGTTTCTTCACTGACTATTCTTCTGTTTTGCCTTTCAGTAAAGAACAAAGGGCTGGAAAACAGCCGTAGAGGTGGTAATCGTAATTGCCTGTATAAAAATGCTTGTGAATGAGCCTTCTCTGCAGCTATATCAGGGAGAGGGAGGTGGGGTGGGGGGGTGGGCACTGGAGAGGAACAATAAACAAACAAACAAACAGAAACCCAAAGCATCAAACCCAACGACTTCCCTTGCCCCCATCAGGTAATATCAATTATATATTTAGTAACAGTTCATGGAAACACTGGATGAGTGAAAGAGTGGTGAGCAAATTTATTTATTTATTTATTTTTGGTCAGGCAAACAGACTGGAGTGTAAGTATATAGATATTGGACTCTAGTTGCAATGGAAATCCAAAGTATAATAAAAATGTTTCCTTAGACAAAATAATTGAATAATTCATTTATAATTTTATAAAGTATGTAATGATCTATTATTTCATTCCAAAAAATGCTTATTCAAATCAAAATTGTTCTATAAAATTTACACTTTCATGGGATTCAGATTTGTTTAATATAAGACAGGTACTAAATGTCCAGTATTACAGCCTTCATAAAAGGTATTATTTCCCAGAGTTCACTTAATGGGTGATCCCATACTGATCTTTGTCTGTGACAAACTTTCTTTGACTTCAGTGAGACTAGAATCAACATGTACCCAAAATCTGTTACCAAATCCTATTGATCTATGGATATGGATTAATGGTACTTGGGATGCTGAAAGTTTTGGGCTGCTTCCAGATTAGTCCCTCTGGACTTGAAAGAGGGATTCTGTTATTGTTACAGTATGTTATAGTGTACTTATCAGCTCAGATGACAGCTCAAATCTCTGTACTCTTCAGAAAGGTTCAGCATTAATTCTTTGGTTTTTATGGGATACTTATATATTCCATATATATATATATATACATGCATTGTGTGAGTGTTTAATTTGGCTTATTGCACTCTGCTATTACACTATGTAAATGAGTGTTGACTATAAAAAGCAGTGGTAGTGAATTATGAGACTCATATTCTTGGAATTAATTTGATGACCAATTATGCTATTTTTGTCTCTGATATTCGAAGGGAAATGGGAGACATTCAAATGCAATTCTGGGCATTGTCAGTCTTTTCAGTGTTGTTTCAGTGTTGAGGTTGAAAGAGGACTGTAAAGAATTTTGAACAGAATTTTCAATCAAATGCCCAAGTTCAGTGTGTATGAGAAGCACTATGAGGTTATGATTGTGTTGAATGAAGAAATGATCAAATTAATTTCTAACTTTGGCAAAAACAGTTTCTTTAAATTACGGAATGTTTCAGTAGGAGAGCTGGATGGTATGTTAAAGATCTTGATTTATGTTCAATACCCAGTTTTGTTCCCTGCAGTTCAAGAGGGATGTTGAGGAACTGGGGAGCGCTGCTGCTTGGAGCAAATGATCTGGCGGGAGAGGCTGACAGAGTTAGGCTTGTTTACTGTGACAGAGAAGCAGCTATGGGGTGACCTAAGAGTATCCCATAGATGCTTGAAGGCTAGTTACAAAAATGAAGGAGCTGAATTTTCCTTCAGTGGTACCAGACCGGCCACAAACTGATGCAGTATGTCCAGTTATGCATGGGAAAGAACACTGCTGAGAGGCCAGTGCAGCCCTGGGAAGGGGCAGCCTGGAGAAGCTGTTGAATTTTCTGTCTTTGGAGGTCTGGAAGACTCAGCAAGACAAAGCCATGCCTGACCTTTTCTAGTGTTGGTGACAGTCCGGCTCTGAGCAGAAGATTGGACTGCATGACTTCCAGAAGTCTCTCTCGGCGACTCAAAAACTTAAACTGGTTAGAATTTTGATCATCCTCTATGCTCTTTCTTTTATGACTGTATTCTAAAGTGACTGGCTCAGATGTGTCTTTGAAAAAGCAAACACTGTCAAAAACTGTGTCCTGCACACAGTAAGGCAATGATTTCACAAAACTCTGCTCTTGCTTTGGAGAGAAAATAAGAATATCATAAAAAATCCCCTCCACTATAGCATTTGAAAACCATCCTGCTTTTCAGAAAACAGAGCTGATAAACGTTTTAGGTTTTTCCATAGTACTTCAAATCTTGCTTTCCAGAAAAAAAAACCCAAAAGTATATTTGCACCCCAGACAAAAGTTAATGACAAATAAAATATTAAGCAGGCGTATGGGAACAGTATAAAGATAATTAATCTTATTATTTCTGTGAATAGTGTTCATAATACTATAATTTAGTTCTTTATTTGACACCTGGTTTATGACCTGTGAATAACTTTTGTGTCTGCCGCTTTTAAGCGGTTGCCCTAAGTCAGTGCCACGTGCCTCTTCTCTTTAACTGGAAATTGTCAGGTCCTACCTCATCTTCTAACAGGTGGTTGTTGTTTGGTTTGCTGGGTTTGTTTTTGTTTTTGTTTTCCAAATCTGCTTTTCTGTGGATACCATCAATAGTTTCTGTCTTGTTTAGTAACTTCAGTTCTGAGCTGGTAACTCATCTTTATTATTGTCATCTTCTACGCTTTCAGGAAGTTTCCTTTTTTTGTGTTTAGGCAGTATCAAAAGCACTGCAAACATCTGAAAATACAGGGAAGCGCTTCTGGCTTTCATTGTGGGGTATTTTATTTACCTTTGCTGTGGTCATACCAAGCCACTCACATTTAAGCTGTGTATGTCTTCATTTCTATGATGAAGTTTGGCATTACTATGTAATACTAAGTGTGTGTGTAAATATATATATATATATATATATATGTATAAATAAAAGGTGAGGACTAAATGCTGAGCTACTCCAGGCAGAGGACAGAAAAGCAGCAACCACAGAATAGACCTGAAAGTAACTATACTATCTTTTTTGTATTGCCTGTTATGTTTTCTATAATTTGTGGTCCAAGCATGCTATTTTGTAGTGCCAGAATTGGTACTGTTTCATGCTTTCTTTGTGGTCTTGATTATTACATGTTTTCACTGTGTGGTCAGAATGAGGTGTTGCAAAGGGAGCAAAAAATACCTGGAGCTGAACACTGTTTCATAGAGGAAAAATAAAAAAAAGGTGGGAATGAAGATTGTGTTCACATTATGTACATGAATGGCAGTGTGTGAAGTGGCATATTGAAATTACAAATTATAAAGATTTATTTCTTTATTACCTTGTATTAAAATAATTACTTTCCATAATAATTGCCAATTTATTGTAGGTTAAAAGACATGTAGTGAAATATGGGCGATGGGGGTGTTCTGTTGATTTCTGACAAAATCATCTTGGTGTAATGCACGATTGAGAAGGAGGTTCAAAAGTTAGAGCTCTCTCTAGCTTACACTTTCTGTTTTCAAAGTGGAGAATATTATTTACTTGATATTAAAAATGTGATGGAACTCTTTCAGGTCAGAGCAGGGTTAGTTGTTTTCTATCATGTTCAGGATAAAAGTATAGTTACATTTGAGTGCATGTAAGAAAGTTATGATGGCTTAATGATATTTTAATATAATAATATAATAAAATAGTGTTTACAATACACTATTGGTTTACTCTTTAAGTAGCAGTGCAAATAGGTATATCAGTGTAATTTAATATTTATTCATTATTCATATTATTAATTATTTATTATTAATTATTATTAATATATTATTTATTATATTAAATAGTGTAATTTATTATTTATTTATTATTTATATTATTTATTATTTATTATTAATTATTATTAAGATATTATTTATTATATTAAATAGTGTAATTATATTAAATAGTGTAATAGTATTATATTAAACAGTGTAATAATTAATATTTATTATATTAAATAGTGTAAACACTATTTTACTAGGGCAGTAAACACTGCCCACCTTATGTGTTTCTTAGCAAGCGCTCTGCATTATTCATCTCGGAGAAAGGATCATCCAATCGGCAGGTTGCTTAGCGTGTTCCGTAAACAGTTCTTCTCGGCAGTCGATCTGAGAGTTAAGCAGACAAAAGCTGAATGGATATTGCTTTTCAAATTAGTACTGCTGTGTAATTAATTGCGCTTAATTAGCAAATCTTTTTTTAAGTATTCAGACTGCAGTGATGTAATTTGTTTTCCCAGGTAACTGATCACATAACAGGGCAGTTTGGCTTGGTATGGAAAGCTGCTTTCAACAAATGCCAGCTTACTTGCATGTTTCATTGGAAGTTTTTTGACTGAACCAGTGGTGATCTATCTGGTGACCTTCAAATTAACTTGGGCCTGCTCAGTCCGCCCAGCTGGCGTGCTGTTGCTTTAAGATGCGAGATGGGTGTATGGGCAGGGTGCTCTCCAGGAACTGATGCTGTTGCCTGTGCTACTCTCAGCTAGATGCTCAGAGTTTGGAAACGCATCTTCTGGGGAGGCATCCCTCCTTTGCTGGCATGCACAGGGACCGGTAAGGAGAACTAGGAACAATGTTTATTGTGATGGTGAAATACCTTCAGACTGAGCTGGTGAGGTTCAGCCAGCCTGGATCAAAAAGGTATCCCTTCCACAGAGAGGCAAATTTAACTTTGTGGTCGTATTTTTATATTTTATATGATTTTATATTGTGACAGTACTTGTGATAGATGTGCTGTGATAGTAGGTGACAGTGATAAAACTTTCAATTTCCTTTTAAAACTGAGTGGTATGTGTTGCCTGCCACATGGTTAGTGGTCTCATCTGCTTGACTTCTTTTAGAATTTGAATTTTCCACACATCGCTGGGCAACAGAGGGTTACAAATCTTAGAGAGATAATTCTTACTATGACGGATGTTGGTATTTTTGAAACTCACAAACAAGTGTACAAACTGAAGTGCCAGGCATCCTGAACCAACCCAAGTTATTTTTTCATTGTGCTTGTGGCTTTGCTACGCAGTTCAGAATACAGAGTCCAAGAAAGACCTGTAAATGGGGAATTCCATTTTGAATTTTTAATAGACATTGTCACATTGCAACCAGCATTTGTATTAAAAAAACCTTGTCAAATAAGAGAGGATTTTTTAATTTTGTATTATTTTTTTTATTAGTCAGAGCTGGCTGGATTTGTACATGCTTATCTGGGCAGCATAAAATTAAGAAAGAATATCGATTTAGAAGGAAAACTCTGTTCACAAGTCAATGAATTAAAGAATTGTGGCGTCTAAAGGATTTTACAAGCTTTAAAGCAAAGATACTGCCTTGTATAGCTTACATCTAGGGCCTTTGAAAAAACACTTGGGAGTGTGTAACAGCAGGAACTACATGGAAGAAGGAAAGACAGAGGGTGGAGTTTGGGGAGAACTGGAATGCAATGCAAACGAAGTGAACACCTGATCAGGGATATCTGTTGTTTTCTGCAGTCCATGCTTTTGTTACATTTCACTTTCTGAATGTTGGTGCCTGTTATTTTTCTGTGTCTCCTTTTACAGAGCTAAGGGGGGAAAAATAGGTTTGTCAGTCTTGTATATAGCTTGCTTATTGTGTATCTTTGTTTTGTCTCACAGGAAAGCACGCTGCTACTTCCTTAACCTTATTGTTTTCCATTTCTCAGTCAGTGTTTCAAAAAGAAGCAGCATTTCTCTGAAATCAAGAATTACAATAGATTTCATGTATGAAACACCTGGGCAGTAGGAAGTGAAACAGAACTTTTTAGCTCTCACTGTTTTATGGCAAGATTTCTGTTGCCTTTCCTTCCTGTAAACACAAGTAGTCACTTGGAGTGGGAAATAGGCTGTTTACAGGATATTTTTCTGCATGAAAGGAAGGAAAAGTGCCTTTACAGAGATCAGCCTATTGTGTTGGGAATATTGGAAGTTGTATGGAGCTAAATTGAGTTTAGTGTTTGGAGGGGAAATACGCAGCAAAATACATGTAATCAGTCTTTACCGTGTGAAGTGCTAGGTGCCCTCATCAGCTGCTGAAATCAAAGCGGCAGTTAGGACATTGCGTGCGCTTTAATTTTAATTTACAAATCCTAAGTGTAACCTGTGATCATTGCGAGAACTTGATCAGATATAGGCTAAACTTGAAAATAAAAACTAAGAGCTTATGGCATGGGGCTTTTTTGTAAAAACAAGCACTTTTGATACTTGTACTTTTCATTACTGCTTCAAGTTACTTTTGCATATCTGTATTCCAGCTGGCTGTCTTTGAAATACAGTGTCTTTGATAAGGAAATGTCATAATTTGATTTTTCTTGAAAGTAATGACTTCAAATGTACATGTAGAGTGTATATATTTTCAAAGTTCTGCTTCACCTGTGAAATATGTTAACTATAATTCTGTTATGAATTGGGATACTTGCCTGTGTTATAAAATTATTTTCTGTGAATAGTTATTTGATTTTCATTTGTTTTCTGTAGCACCAACAAGAACCTTTATCATCAGTAAGAACTGTGGATTAGGTATTTAAATTCTTCTTAAGCATTATAGAATAATCTGGCTTTCCTGACATCTCAGATGTGTGTATAAGCTGATAGGACAGACAATGGCTTTGTAGATAAAACTGAGCAGGGTAGGGGAAAATATGCATGCAGTATTACTTGTCTGTTAGCTGTACCTATTTTGTCTCTTTTGTCCGTTGTTCACACAGAAATTCTACTGTCTGGGCATTTCAGTCTAATTTGGCAAATAAGACTGAGCATGTGTACGTGTGTATGGAAATGGCAACTGAGAGGGGTCTGTCTTCGGGGTCTGTCTTGGTCAATGTGGCATGTGCCTTGTGTTTGTCCTTATGGAAGAAATAGAATCCTTCCTTTGCTGCATGTGTGTGTTTTTGTGTTCTTCTAAGCCAGAAATGTCTGGTTGTTTGCTTTCTCTCTCTATTTTTTAATTCCTTCTTCATTCTAAGTAGAGAGTTACTAAAAGAGCTACTGCAGTCATGAACGAGACTTTATCTAGGTGTAGAGGAAAGCATGAGGTTTCTTCTTAAAAGTTTGGAGTCTTGAAGAAACAAATGCCAATAGCATCCTACAATCTAGACCAAATGGCTCACAAAGCATTAGCTAGTCTTTGTGGCGCTATGTCTTAATTTATTTTGCTCAACGACATACCATTTTGAACACAGTATTTTTTCAAAATGAATGGGATCTCGGATGTAATTACATTTTTGTCCTGTATATTCTTTAATGAGGAAACCATTAGGTTTATATTTCACATGTAAGAAATGTTTTTCTTTGTATGTTGCAAATGTAATATATCCAGCTTCATTTTGTATGTGTAGGAGTTTG
This sequence comes from Falco cherrug, assembly GCF_023634085.1. NCBI lineage: Eukaryota > Metazoa > Chordata > Aves > Falconiformes > Falconidae > Falco > Falco cherrug. Next base: position 81,126,917 of record NC_073702.1, on the reverse strand, counting down.
AATTACACTTTTCTAGTACATTTGCAAGGCTTATCTTTCAGAGATTCACTATGGCTTCTTCCTTCCCATGAAAGTTCTCCTATATTCCCTCGGATACCCTAGCAGAAATACAGCTCCTTTACTACGAGTTGAGCATGTCCAGGGTACATTGGACCTACTGTGTAGATTGACCACAGGAAGCTGGTATTCTGGTCATACTGAACTTGCTGTGGAGTTTCTCTCTGCAGTGACCATCTGTACAGTGTTTCAGAGCATGAGGAAGCCTCCTTGTAAGTAGGCTGTCCTGGCTAGGGTGCTGCCCATTTGCCCATTCTTTCTGGAATCAGTTTCTATTGCTTAGCTGAAACTTTTTGAGTATAGAAAGAAAATGTGCCGGGAGAAAATCAGATGTCTGGTACCGATATTATTCTCTCTCACTTTTGCTATGATAACAAAATAGGAATAGAAAATACTAAAAGATTGGACATAAGTAATACCAAAGATCTGTGCAGAAAATTCATGTTTTTGTGGTTGAAAATAAGGTGCAGTGCATGGCAGGCAACGGTTTTATGAATGACTGACCTTTTGCCAAACAGGAATATTAATAACGATGGGCCTTCCTAATCTACTTAGGAATTACTTCTACCTGTGTTGCAGGTATCTTTTTATGTGAACTCTCCTGTGCCTTGTCATTGGCGAAGTAGGCTTCCTCGTCGCTGTAGAAGCAAGGCTCTAGTTTTCAAATCCAAAGGACATTTCAAAAAAGAAAAGACTAACAAACCAGAAAATGAAATGCATGTATTAATTCCTGGAGAGAAAAACCGATGCCGGTGGGACTCAGATATCCGGGAAAACAGATGTATGATAATTACTTTACGCTCAGGAGTTTTGTGATATCTAATGCTACAAATACGTTTTAAAGTACGTTCAAGAAAATAAGCATAGTTACTCCTGTTTTCTGGTTTAGAATTTGTTGCTTTATGTGAGTTTGAAGGAATATACATTAAGTGTTGAGTATTTCTTTTTTTCCCCATTTAGAGATCTTTGTGAATGTAGGGGCAAGATTTTGGGGAAAAAAATCTTAGAATGGTAGTGAAATCATGAGTTATTTGAAAAATGTATTTAAATTATTTGTCTTCTCAATTCTTAAATAATCTTTTCTTGATGCAGTGTTCTGTATGAGAACTTTGGATTAAAAAAAATATATATGTGGACAAAGCCTTGTGTTTTCCCATTTGGCTGCCTTACAAAAGAACTACATAAATCTCTAAATCCTACTTTACTTTGTGGATCAATTGATTCCACTTTCAACTGCCATAAATAGGCAATCTGGAAATTGTCTTCGAGACAGATATTTTGAAGCTTGCTCTTCTAGTGATTTGCAATGTGTGAAGATATCATTTTTTTAGTAAGACATTAATAATGGAATTTTCATAAAATTATTTATAGAAAATGGAAACCAGTTTCTTCTTGAAGACTGACCAAATTCCATAGCCATTCTAAAAAATCTATTTTCCATTTTTGCAGTTGCTTTCTTGTCATGTATTTACTTTTCTGGTTCTCCCTCTGGCCGATACTTCCTCTCATGCAGATAATATAATTTATGAATCCAGAGGCTCCTATTGGAAAATAAACATGTATTTTGGTTATTCTTATCCGTCTGGAGACAGTTATAGGGTTTTTTGTTTGTGTGCATATATATTTGATTTAGTTTATGATTAAATTTCAGTTTTACTTTGGAACAAATGTGTCTCACAGTGACACTGTGAAACTGCAGTATGGACTTGTACCTATATAGAACTATGTGTATCTCTTATAAATTGTGATAATCCTTGTTTTAAATTGTTGTCCGTTTGTCAGATTGGACTGAAATACGTGCCAGTTGCTGCCCCTGGACCACTGTGTTCAGCTTTGGGCCCCTCACTGCAGGGGGATGTGGAGGGGCTGGAGCGTGTCCAGAGCCGGGCAGGGGGCTGGGGCAGGGGCTGGGGCACCAGCCTTGTGAGGGGCGGCTGAGGGACCTGGGGGGGTTGGCCTGGAGAGGAGGGGGCTCAGGGGGAACCTGATCGCTCTCCGCAGCCACCTGACAGGGGCCGTAGGCAGCGGGGGTCGGTCTCTTCTCCCGGATAACGAGCGACAGGACGAGAGGAAACGGCCTCACGTTGCGCCGGGGGAGGTTTAGGTTGGGTATCGGGAAAATTTCTTCACGGGAAGGGTGGTGAAGCGTTGGGACAGGCTGCCCAGGGAGGTGGTGCCGTCGCCACCCCTGGAGGTGTTTAAAAAATATGTAGATGTGGTGCTGAGAGATGTGGTTTAGTGGTGGGCTTGGCAGGGCAGGGGTAGCGGTGGGACCTGATGAGCTCAAAGGGCTTTTCCAACCTAAGCAATTCTGTGATTGTACAAAGATAGAATTTTTGCTCCCAACAATAACATAGATGAGAAATCTGTCCTATTGGACTATCTTTCATTCTTCAGCTGTTTGTTTTACTGTATACAAAGATTGTTTAGAATTTGGATACTCTTACTTCTTACGGGTTTTAGGTGGTGTTACTGTGTTCCCAAGTTCGTTCTTCCAGGATTTGTGAATAAAATGTTAAAAAAGTTTATCTCTGGCTTTAGTTTCAGCTTTTGCTTGAGTGAGGTTTATGTTTGAAATCTGTCTTCATCAGATGTTATTTTGGGGTTAGGAATGAGATTTTTCTTAATTTTTTTTTTACAAATTGTGTCTTCTGTTGGCAAACAGATTAGTTATCTAATGATACTGGTCAACAGTACTACTGGTATAGTTTAGTTTTGGTTTAGTTTTTTCCATAAAGCTGCACTGGTGAAAGTTTTTGCTCAAGCTCTAGGTTATAACTACACCAGGAGTTTTTTGCTAGTGTGAGCATACTTAGTTTTGTCCAGGCCTAAAATGAGGTTAATAGTATACTGTCCTGCATTCCATCGGTACGGGCTTTTTGTTTGTTGCTGGTGTCTATAATACATACATTTGCAGTTGAGTTAGGATTTTGAGGCTTTGTGTTCTTTTCCATTGTATGCACTATTCTGTGAAGTACTTACTAGAATTATTTTTATCCCTATGGTGGTGATTTAGTACAGGAAATAACATCTGTTCCTGCTGTGTGTGTTTTTCTTTTTTTCCTTTCTTTCAATATGAATGTAACATTGTGTATTTTCAAGCTAGATGTTACTATCTGAGGTCATGCTAAAAGGAACTCCCTTTGAAACTGTTAGCGCAGATGTAAAATAGGTAGCCAGATCACCTTATTGGTACATCATGGTTTTATGTTCTCTATCTCTGTATGTTGATCAGACAGACCTCTCTAAAATATTTGTACTTTACATGTACTTTTATTTTACTTAATTTAGAAGTAATAGTAAAAATGTCAAATGTAAAGTTTGCAGTGTTGGATACTTTATTGGCTGGAAGTCATCCCACAGATTCTCATAGAATGCTTCTAAACTTTTTTGATGAACTGACTACTGTCTTCCCTCAAAACATTTTGTGTAATTTCATGAATTTTTCTCATCTTTGTAATTGAAAATATTATTAGGCTACTTGCTTTTTATGTTATGGTTTTAGGAATAGCTGTGGACCCTTTATCATGACCTTTGAAGCAGAGCCATAATGAAACAGTCTAATGGTTCGGCAGCTACTGGTTCATGACCTCTTCCCCTAGCAAAGTTTTTTTTCCATTTATTGCTGGTAAAGCACACAGATAAAAGCTTTAAATTCTCTGTTGCAACACATAACATGTGGTATGTGTTACACTATGATGAATTTTAAAGCCACTGATGTGTTCTGGATACTTTGTTTTCATGTATATTTTACATAAGTGTTCATTTATGATTATTGTTTTTACTTACTCCTTAGTATCGTAAGTGCACATGTTCAACTGAAAATAACCCCCAAACCTCTCTCATTTGAATTGCAGGTATCTCCATTTTACTGATACCGGAAAAAAAGTGACTCAAGTTGGCATCCTTTGGGAATCCTTCTAGCCAAAGGTATGCCTAATTTCTAACTAGTGACAAATATCTTTTTAGTATGTTTGGAGTATTACCTGACCTCTTAAATAACATGGCAGCTGTGCTACTGTCTGTCTTGATGTTTGACATCTCACAAACTGAATTTCCTGGGGATATCTAAAGCATCTTAACAAACCCATAAGAGAATCGTTTATATGGCTCAGTGTACAAGTGAAGTTCAGTCTTTTTTGAAATGCGTAACTTGGCAGGTTGCCTCTCATTAATATTGACGCGTATGGTACGATCACTTTGAGCCAATGCTTATTATACAGCTGTTATTCTACAGAAGGATTCCTTAATATATTGAATAAGTTAAAAATAAAATCATTATTTCGGTGATTTGGAAATTCTTAGCTTGGTCTTCCTCTGGAAAAGAGCTAATATGACCAGAAATAGACACTAGCATAATATGCTGAAAGAGTGTCCTTTGTAAGGGCTAATTAAGCTACTTGTAGAAAATTCTGAGCCCGCAGCTGCCAAAAATCATGACATCTTGATGTTTCCTGTAGCAAGAATTAAGAAGTACAGTCATACTCCTATAGCTCTTAACTCTGCAAAACTCCTTGATCTATTCTAACTGGATTGCTTTATAGTTCTAGTGTATGGCTCAGGTTTAGAAATACTTCATGTTGGCTGAACACAATCTGTCATTTAATGAAGATACGCTCCCTGCAGCACAGTGAAGAAATAATTAATGTATTGGGGGATGAACACATTCCCGTCCCTGTGTGCAGGCATGTTTAGTTTGGAATAAAACCTGCTTGTGGGGATTTATAGATAAATTGTTTACTTTCTGCAGCATGAAAACATTTGGGGACTATTTCAATACAAACTTGAAAAACGTGATCAAATTCATTTGTTCTGTTTTCACTCCAGGGGTTCACCAAGAATACCGTAATCTAGAGCGAAATCTGCCACATATGTAATTCTTCAGTTAATATTATTACCTAGTAATCTGGTCACTGTCAGACATTATAAATATGTACTGTAACTGCTTTTGTTTGGAGTATCATACTGATAGTTATAAAAAGTGGGAAATAAATTGTGTATAATTGTGTGAGACTTCAGTAAGAGTTTTAGAAGTATGCTTAGTTGCTTGTGGTCCAGATGAAAAACTTTCAGTCTTTTACAAACCAAAGAAAACTAACTGAAAAGTAAAACGATGATTGCAAAATTAGCAATATGGATTTCTCATATTAAAAGGTGACAGAGATAGTAGCAAGAGGGAGAAGTAGTTGTGGAAGATCTCTTTTTTAGAGAAGAAATAGAATAATAGTACAGGGCTACAGTATGCTTTGTGGCTCATTCAACATTCCTGGGGCAGTCTAATGTCAAATGTGTATCAGAGGTGTGTACCAAAAATTAAAGGTAAGAGGTATTAAATGTTTGTTGATGTGAGGCTACACTTTGATATAATTCAGGATTTCACAATTTTACAGCTGCTGTAGGAGAAAGTAGGTAAGGAAAATGCTGAAAAGTTTTCTTTAAGAGAAGCTCTTAATATTTTCCTACTTTCATGTTAGCACTGAAATTACCTTTCAATGAGTATTATGGGAAGAAGTGCTGTACTCGTGTTCCTTCTTTTCTATGTAATGGACAGATTTTTAAGGGGTGGGGAGGTGGCAAGGTGAGCCCCTTCTGCCTCCCTTCTTTCTGTATTAATAATATTATGAGGCTATGATCAATGTGAAATCATATCAAACTTAAAGCAGACACAGAAGTTTTAGGTAATCTTCTAAACTAGGCTGCTAATTTTTGTAGTAGTCGCTTTTTCTCTTCTTTACAAAGCACCAAAATAAGGAATTATATACTTTTATACCAAGAAAAGTAAGTGAATGTTCTGAGAAACTAGTCTAATTTAGCTTTTTCCCTGATTATTGTTACAATTGAAATGCTGTGTTTTGTAAGAGTAGATTTTTATAGAAACAAACTATAAATTATATGTGATATATGAAGTGTAACTTATTTAATATAATTTTCTTCTTGTATTCATTCTAGTCTCTTCATTTGCAATTTTTTCAAGCACCTTCTGTAGTAAATACAATGCTGTGTGCTCTTTGTTCTTTTTACACAGGAAGAATGTAAAAGATCATTCGTGAAGCTGGTTAGAAACTTCTCTTTTCTGGCAAAAACTTACTTTGCCTGATCCATTTTTTTCTTAAAATACCCCTTTTTTGAGACAGGAAAATAAAACTAGAGTTTTGTGTTTGGTTTTGGTTGTGGTTTTTTTTTTTTTTTTTTAATGGAACTGTCCCAAAATCTTTTTAGTTTTTGTAAGTTCAACACCAAGCTATGTTTGCCTAGGAAGTAAACAAAGCTTGTAAAAGCTGGTGTGCAAGCATCTAATGTCCATGCTGGCCGCCAGCTTTTCTGACTAGGCTGTAACTGGTGTGAGGCAATGTTTTTCTTTCTGACTGAGCCTGGTGTAGTGATGCAGTTCCCATGACAGACATCTACAACATAAACAAGATACCTGACTAGGGAGGTCAGCCAGACATGGGAGACAGAGCAGAAAGAGAGCAGAATTACTAACAACAGCTGCTTGTGAAGTACCCATGGCTGTTGAAGATACAGGACAGGGCTATCCATCCAGAATATTCCAGTATTCCAAATGCAGGCTTGAAGATAATTGCTGCCTTATACTTTATAGTACTCTACATGCAATTGCAGTTTGTACTTCTTTTCCTCCAGTCTAGTAGTTTTCTCTCTGCATCATGTTGATGACATCAGTAAAACTTTTAACTTTCATTTTCAGCTACATATTGTTTCCAGGAGAAAAAAAAATCTGAAAGAAGAATTGATTTTTTTTAAATTTTTATTTTAAATTTGTTATGCATTCAGAAATTTGTAGTAAAGATAACTGCTTTTGGATTCTGTATAGGTTTGTCAATCTATTCAAAGAATCATAGATTTAAGAGAGTCTGAATAATTGACCTTCCTTGCCAGTGGTTTGGCATGGTTGGCTTATGCTTTGATGCAAGAAACAAAATTGAACTTTCTGACCAGCCACCTGAGTCCCTCTGCCCTCTGTGCACTACAATATTTAAACTGGGTGGATGCTCAATAGCTACATGTTACTGTATATCAGGTTTGAAGTGGCTTCCTTTGCTCACATGAACTTAATAGTTTCTTTCCACTTCTCATCTAAGACTCCATTTTTCAATAAATGGTCTGTTCCGTAATACGGAATAAGATCACCAGACTCTTGTGTTGCTGAGCCTGATGAAGCTCTGCTATATTAATAGCAGTGTAGAACATACCTCTGAAAATTTTACCTACTACTTTTCATATAAGCAGTGTGTTTTGTTTCAGAATTAGTCAGACTGAGAGGACAGTATTTTAACATATTTGGTATTATGTGTTGTCAAGAATATCTGCATTTGCATAATGCTAATTATGTAGTAAATGAGAACTTAACTCTGCTAAATCTATTTTAGTATTGTATGATAACTGCTAGTACTGTATGTGCTGTATCTTTTGGCTGTACAGTTAGCTAAGGCATAGTAGCTGTTCAAAGAATTCTGGCAGAAGCTGGAAAACAATTTATAATTCTTACTTGCTCTCTCTGTGGTTCAGAGTAATAGTAGTTGTAATATAATAATGCTGCAAAAAGAATGAAGATTACAGATGTCTAGTCTTGCATGTATTAATATACTGATGAGATGCATTGTTTTTCCTTCATAATTTGCAAGGTATGTGACACAAGAAATACTGTTTTTTAGAGCTGGGGGCAGAAAACTGTGGTTTTCTCATCCATGAACCAAATACACATTGATTTTTATTTTTTGGGATGTTTTTTGTTTGTTTGTTTTTCCATATATCCTACTAAAATGCTTATGTCGAAATAATTCTCTTGGTGTATCTTAAAATTATGGTAGTACTGGTACTGATACTGATTAGCAGTTTTGGTAATCCTGATTTTGAAATGTGTAAACCTAGAGTATTTTGTAGACCATAAGAAATTTTTTTCTATCATAAGTACAGGCATAAGGAGATGAAAAGAAAATCAATCTCATTGTAGAAAGCTGTAGTGGTTTTGTACCTGAAGGAAGTTAAGTAGTAATAGTAGCACTAAAATAAAAAAAAAATATTTGAAGTTTGTTTCTGTTTAAGGGGTATTTTAGAAATGGTCACACAACTCTAAATGCTTGAGAAATGTTTACAGTTGCAGGTATTTAAAAAGGAATCTGAATTACTTGTATTAGGATGTTTAGCTCTTGCAGCTGCACAGGCCTGCGTTATGTCTGTAGGTATACTGTTAAGGCAGAGGAACAGATACTAAAATTAGAGGCTGTACATCCACATAGAATATATAAATGACAGATTTAAGTGATACACTTACCCATGCTTACCTAAGTCATCATCTACTTCCTGGGTGACCTTTTGATTGGTAGCATGTGTCCAAATATATTAAGCGAATATAGAATCAATAAACATAAATGCAGCATTTGGTCTTAGTTTTGCATCCAGTGGCATGTTTTGTTTTAGTAATAGTAATAAATAAGTCCACCACTCCTCCACCTTTAGTTACTGATAAACTGAACCACCACTTATTTCGTATTTCTGATAATTATTGTATAGGGACACATGTACATAGGACAACATATCTGATTTTAAGTTTGGCATTTTGGTAGTGTATCTGTGACCTGGGAAAGAACCTGCTTCTAAAGGCTTATGCATTTATGTGAATTACTGAAAATCTGAAGTATTGAGAGTTTGTTTGTGGTGTTGATAGTTACAAATGGTGGTAGATAGAACAATACAGCTCACATATAAACATACCATATTTTCAGAAACTAATGCAAAGAAAGAAAGTATAGCAGTAAATCCGATCCAAAAAATTACATAGATTATAATGTGATACAACTTTTTCATGGAGAACATGGCACACATTTTGTGCAAAGAAGATTGTTACCAGAAGCTGAACTGTACTGGACAAACCACAGAATTGCTGAGGTGGGCAGGCATCTCTTCAGATCACAGAATCACAGAAAGGTCGGGGTTGGAAGGGATCTCTGGAGATCATCTAGTCCAACAGCCTGCTAAAGCAGGTTCACCCAGAGCAGGTTGCACATTATTGTGTCCAGGTAGGGACTCCACAGCCTCTCTGGGCAGCCTGCTCCAGTGCTCTGGCACCCTCAGGGTAAAGAAGTTCTTCCTCATATTCCGGTAGAACTTGTGTTTCAGCTTGTGCCCATTGCCCCTGGTCCTGTTGCTGGGCTCCACTGCAAGGAGCCTGGGCCCATCCTCCTGACACATACCCTGTAAGATACCTGCATGTTTTGATAAGATCCCCCTCAGCCTTCTCCTCTCCAGGCTGAACAGGCCCAGCTCCCTCAGCCTCTCCTCATAAGGGAGATGCTGCAGTCCCCTGATCACCTTCACTAGCCCTCCCCAGTAGTTCCTTGTCTGTCATGAACTGGCGAGTCTGGAGATGGCCACAGCACTCCAGATGTGACCTCACCAGTGCTGAGTAGAGGGGGAGGATCACCATGTTCCTCCTGATGCACCTCAGGGTCCCATGGGCCTTCTTGACCACACAGGCACGCTGCTGGCTCATGGGCAACTTGCTTTCCACCAGAACTCCCAGGTCCTGCTCCACAGAGCTGCTTTCCAGCAGGTCGACTAATAAGTGAAAAATAACTAGCTGGAAATGCAGATAAACACATACCATTTTTGTCAATAGCAATGTGATATGTTTAGTAATCCCATATGATGTCTGATGTCTCAAATATCCCTTTTCAATCTCCAAATTGTTATTTTTTTCCTCTGTGAGAAGAATTAAAATATACTTACTCAGGTATAAATAAAATACCAAGCTGCTTTATTTTTCAAGGCATGGTATGCTATATACTTCAGTTTTGGAGTGGTACATAGTCATAATCTTTCTTCTGTCACCCAGGAGAAATTATTAGATCACATAATCCAAAATACTATTAATACTGTTTGTTTGTTTTTGCAAAATCATATCAATCTGCAGAGTTGGTCTTGCTAGTCTGGTTCTCCTCTGTTGTAAATCTGGCAGGACTTACCAGTTCAGGCCGAGGGCTATTTTGGTTCCTAAGGGCAGCAAGCCAAAAAAATACCTGTGCTGTTAGGTTTCTCTGCACTGTGCCTCACAAAGTCTGGGGTTCTGGGAAGATTTATTAGGTTGGTTGGATCTGTCCATTCAACTTGCCGAAACTTGGAAAGCAGTAGGACTCTCTTACCTGTTCAAATGCTACACCACTCTAAATAATAGAGATAACAGTAAGAAGCCCTAGTTGACCACTTGTGAAGGCGTGCATTAGCAAGGTTCACCAAAAATAGAAGTCAGAGTGGATTAACATGCAAGTTAATAAAATGGAAGAGCTTACTAATTTGTGTTTTGTGCTAGCTGTTTTGGAGGGGCCGTGGGCAAAAAAGAGGGAGTGTTGGCAGGTTGGGTATACGGAAAGGAAGGCTAGGATCGAGAGCTGGAGAGTGGTGAGTCTTAGAAGGGGGATGGCTGTTTTCAAAGACATGTGGAGAACCTAGTGTAAAACCTTTTTTCCCTAGCCCTCAGCAAATGCAGTATGTATTTTCTTTTTGAGGAAGAAGCTGATGCACCACTGGTGCTAACTAAAAAGATAATAGAAGTACAAACAACAAATGCCCTAATAACCAAATAAAAAGAAATGAAAGTAAGTTGTTGGGAGGGAGAGGGAAAAGGATGCACACCATCTTGATCTCTTAATTCATATAATCCAATTTATTTCAGTAAATTGAATTGTGTGTTGTTCTTTTATACAAAGTGAAGGATTACAATAAGTTAATTGGAGTCCTTTTTTTCTGGCTTATGCAGAAAAAGATCTCTTATGAAATATTTGAAATAATTAAGAATCAATGCAAATACTTTTGGCGATAGGCTGAAGAATGGGTCAAAAACATATCCTATGAGCTTGGTTTTGGTTAGTACCAAAACCATGCAGGATGAGTGGGAAGGTTGGAAAAGAGAGCTAATCATTTGTGAAGGAGAGAATTCTCAGAAAAAACTGGAGAAACAGGACATAGAATGGGAAAGATAAGAAATCAAAAAAATAGAAGAACTTGAAAATGGTTCAGGGGAAGCCAAAGCTCTCTGGAATTATAGCCGGTGAAGGATGCGAAGGGCAGTGAAAAACCTGCTGTAAGTACGTATGTAGTAGAAGGAATGCTAGGGAAAAATGTGAGCCCACTGATGAATGGGGTAGGCGATCTGGTGACAAAGGACACAGAAAAGGGCTGAAGTACTCAATACATTTTTCACCTTAGTCTTCACTGTTAATACCAGCCTTCAAGAATCCCAGAAAGTGTGGAGCAAGGAGGATTTACCCTCAGCGGACAAGGATTAAATTAAAGAATATTTAAAATGAGCATGAAGTTCATGGGACTTGATAGGATGCATCCATGAATGCTGAGGGAGCTGACTGTTGTCAGTGTGAGGGCAGTTTTGATTTTCTTCAAAAGGTCATGGCAATTTGGAGAGGTTCCTGAGGACTGGAGGAAAGCAAATGTGCAGGAAGGATCTGGGGAAGTGCAGGCAGATCAGCCATGCCTGTCCCTGTGAAGGTGACAGAGCAAGTAATCCTGGAAGGTATTTCAATATACATGGATTTTAAAAAGGGAAAAAAACCTGCTTAACCCACCTGATAAACTTCTATCTGGCTAGCTTGGTGGATAAAGGAAGATGGCCTTGAAAAATGGACAGTGAGGTAGACTGAAAACTGGCTGAAAGGCCAGGCTCAGGCTCAGAGGGTTGTGATCAGCAGCGCAGAGTCCATCAGGTGGACAGTTACTGGTGTACCCTAGGGCCTGATACTGGGTTCAATACTGTTTAACATCTTCGTTAGTGATCCAGATGATGGAACTGTGTGCGCCCTCAGCACGTTTGCTGATGATACTGGGAGGAGTACATGAAATCTCCGATGGTTGGGCTGCTATCCAGAGGGAACTCGACAGGCTGGAGAAATGGGCAGAGAAGAACCTCCCTAGTTCAACAAAGGAGAACACCATGTCCTGCATCTGGGGAGGAGTAACCCCATGAACCAGTACGTGCTGGAGGTCAACTACCTGGAAAGCAGCACGGCAGAAAAGGACCTGGAGATTTGGATGGACAGCGAGTTGGACAAGAGCTGGCAATTTGTCCTTGTGGCAAAGAAGGATAATGGTGTTCTAGGCTGTACGAGGAAGAGTGTTTGAAGCAGTTTGGTGGAGGTCATCCTACCCCTCAGTACTGCTGAGGCTACACCTGAAGTATTGTGTCCAGATCTGGGTTTCTCAGTACAAGAGAGATACAGACATAATGGAGAGCATAGAGTGCAGGCCACAAAGAAGGTTAAGGGTCTGGAGCATGTCTCCTGTGGGAAAGGTTGAGTGAGCTGAGACTGGCCCAGAGAAGGCTCAGGGCAATCTCATCAATGTATAAATATTCAAAGGGAGAGTGTAAAGAGGATGGAACCAGGCTCTTTTCAGTGGTACCCTGTGACAGGACATGAAACAATGGGCATAAATTAAAATACATGAAATTCCATCAACATAAGAAAAGACTTCTGCTGTGAGGGTGGTCAGGCACTGGAACAGGCTTCCAGGAGATGTGGATTCTCCATCCTTGAGGGTATTTGAAACCTGACTGAACATGGCTGTGAGCAGCCAACCTGTCTGACCCAGCTCGAGTGGGGGTGTGGGGCTAGATAATCTCCAGCAGTCCCTTCTGACCTCAACTATTCAATCGTTCTGTGTGATTCTGAGGAAATTTATAGGAAAAGTGTTGAAACTGTTGTGTATTTTCCAAGGAAGAAAAAGCTAGAGCATACTGATAAATTCCATGAATTAAAAAGATTAAGTCAAGGTAGCTTGCAGCTCTTTCTTAATCAAGTTGTATGGAAAATGCTCAGGTCATTTATTTCTTGGTTAGTGAGCTTAGGTGGCAGGGTAATAGACATCAGGATTTTTTTCAGGCTCAGTTAATTATGGGGTGGGGGGAAGATTTAACGAGCTTTTGGAAGCATTTTCCAGGGTCAGAATGGATTGTCTGAAAGGGCTATCTGTGCTTTGAATTTTGTGAAACTGCCTATGCTGTAGTATTTTTACCTTGTCTATGGAATGTCTGCGTTTTTGTTTTCAGTAAATTTTAGTCTTAAAATATCAATAATATGATACAGATGACCTCTTGTTATATTTGGTCTTGTCTTGGGTAGCCTGTCACATCCATTCCTATCTAAAAAATGCAGACAGCTTAAAATAAGCTCTTGCAGGCTGATCTGGTCTGGTTATTAACCCAGCACACTCTGAGCCCTGTCTATTTGCAAAGATGAGTGGGGAGAGGAGGGGGCAGGAGGCAAGGAAGCATCTAGTTTCAAAACCAGAAATCTCACAAGTATTCTGTTTGTCTTTGTTCATCCTCTAAAAAGTTATTAATTTGCTACAAACAATACTTTGTAGTTCTTACCTGTTAGACTTTTTGCATTTTTCTCTTTGTCTTGCCCTCTCACTTTTCTCATTTAGCCTAGTAACCTGATTTGTTGCCTTGTCAAATTCTTCCTTATGAATGGAGTGTGTACTCTGTCATGCGTGGCGCCCTGGGGGGGAGGGGCAGGGTGGGTGGAGGAAAGAGGAATACAGAATTTTTCCAGATCCTCCACTTCATCTAGTGTCCACTTGTATACAGTTTTTCTGTTCCATCTCATCGCAGATTAGAGAAAGTGATATGAATGCAAAGGAATCATACTTAAAAAAAAATAAACAGGAAGATTTTCTTCTTGAAATTTCTTGAGGTTTCTCTGTCGTCTTTTAGACCAGTGACATTAACTGTTCTGGACAGCTTCAGGAAGGGCAGGGCTACATGCCAGCAAATGCTGAGGATCAAAGTCCACTGCAGCAACAAAGTTTTCTCAAAAATATAAACTAAATTGGTAAACATTTTTTGAAGTGGTTATTTCTAAGAGGGGCAGGAACACATGCTTCCATTTCACGTGCTTTTTGTTCAACATATATACTGACTGGCTGCTTAGAAGAAAGGAAGAGTTCAGCTGTTCCCATATGTGACATCCTTCCTTCTGTCATTTGTCTTTTGGAGATTGTAGGAACGTGACCTTCATTATTGTTAACGATGATAACAGCTAATTATGTTTGGGTGACTGGCACATTAGATAGACTATCTGTTTCTGCTTTGCCTTTTTTTATTTGTCAGTTGGCTCCAAAGCACCATTCACCGATATTTACTTAATTTCTCTTACTTAGTGATGTATCATGTTTAGAAGCCAGCTACAAAGAATGTGACTGATTTTTTTTTACTCTGATTGTTTTCATCTTTCCCTCAAGTAGGATTTATTTATTTTTTAAAGACAACATTTAGAAATGTCTTCCTGCTCACTTCTAAACTTTAGAATACACCTGTAGAAAGATTTCTGTGTGTTTTCCTGTTTTGTTCTCTTTGGCAAGTGCTTTTTAGCATTTTGAAGATCAGAGAGGGCTGCAGGTTCAGTTCAAAACTATTTTCTAAGGAGCAGATAAACAGATGTCTAGTCTAGCCTTTTTACATTACATATGCTGATTATTCAATTACACTTAGCACTTGGTAGCTTCGTCTGAGGAGGAGGAAGAGTGTGGATTGTAGGACAGCTGTATGCATTTCAGCTAACTTGGGTCTCCAGGGCAGCCAGCTTTCGTGGTACTTTCGGATTTAGCAAGGTAATCTTGGATCTCTCTTACCTTGTGTGTAATAAAGTTTGACTTTGAAACAGCATTCTTAAACTGCACAATAGAAATAAATGTTTGAAATAGTTTGTTTTTCTCTAACAGGTTAATGTATGCAGCTACGATAGATTTGAAGTTACTGAAGTGTGGTGTTACTGGAGGAGGTAGAAAAGAAACTTGTTCTGTCCTAGGATTGCTACCTGTATAATGACTTGTTGGGATTGACATTTTGTATCAAGGTAGTGGTGTAGCTAAAAAGCTAAAACGAAGGCTATTCTTTAAGTTTTCTTTTTTCTTTTCTTTTTTTTTAGAGTGTTAGCAGAGTGTCTTTTTTAAAAAGTAACTGTGAAAATACAAAAATTGTCAGACTGCATACTGAAGTTATGTTGCAGTTGACAATTGTGTCTTATGAAATAAGATTATTTTGTTTAGAACCTCCATGTTTGTGTTCCTGTTGCCCTTGTATTTTTTTGTTACTATGCTCACACAGGAAACTATATAGAATTCTGCATTGTGTTAGGTGTTTGTAGCTTACTATGAGGTGTTGAGTGCATAGCTTCCAGAACTGTATACTGAAGTAATTACTGTTGGAAGCTTCAGGTTTCCTGGTTTGAAAAAGGTGAACTAAAGCACAATTTGAAACCAGATACATTCGTGACAGAGGAACAACGTGACAGTTGTCAGTGAAACAGCTGCAAGTCTATGGAAAGTGTAGGGCCTAGTAAAGTTATACCTGTGACACTTTCTGAAGCAAAATTTGAAAACAGAATTTTGTTGCTGCTGTGGTGTAGGGTATATCTAATAAACTTTTTGCAGAGATATAGTTTGTTAGGTTTTAAACATTTAAAGTCATCATCCAGAAAAATTAAAATCTTCCTTTTAGTTCAATGAGATTAAAACTTGTGTTAGTTTTAAAATGTGAATGAGTAAAGGTAACTATCTTAGAATGATCTTGTATAAAAATAACCAGCAACTATTCTGGATGGACATAAGGCATTTTGTTCAGGGTTCAAGAGGTATAGACTTTTTTGTAGAGCACTGTCAGAAATAATGGTATCTTGGAGTATTGGGACAAAATGAGAGTTCTGTCTTGGTAAAATATGCATAATATCTTGTCCCTCTGTGAATATCCAGCTGAAGTGGATGATGCAGTATTAATGCTTCACTCATCTGGTTGATTTAAAATTAGTTTGTTTGTATTTTAATCTGTTAATATGAATAAATCTTAACTGACCTGAATTTTTTTTTATTGCCAGAAAAGTGTCAGTCCCTCATACTAAGCCCCCAGTGTTGGCCATAAGCTCAATGGATGGGTGATGAGGGACCAGGTGATAGAGTGCGTTCTATCCCTCCTTTACCCACATGCTCCCTTGTCGGAAGTTTTCTCATATTCTTGCCTTCTCTTTGTTTCACCCACTAACGCAGTACTCTCCCCTGGCTTTTATCCCTATCCAATAATTGTCCGGCACCTTCCTCTCTTTTGCTTCGGTTAAGCTGCAAGGTTGTGTGCACATGATCCGCATAGTTGCTAAGAGAAGGGAACTGAGCTCAGTTGGCACACGCAGGCCTCCTGGCCCTGCTGTGCATGCATTCATATCTGGGATGTATTTTAGGCATATGTGTTTATATGCTTCCTGACCTGAGGGATCAAGCAATCCAGTCTTGGAAGGCCTGCAAAACTGATTCGTTGTGGATGTTGTATAGACTTAGAGGTCGAGAGAAACACTGGTAAGGAAATCGTAATTTTAGTCAGAATTAATAGGTAGTGTTTAATTTAATTGTCTAGTCCCGTTAAAATTTTTTTTCTCTAGCCGTTCTCTTTTAGTTTACTTTCTTCCTTTTTCTCTCCTCCTAACTCTATGCCTGGACTGTTAACATATAGCTTAAGTATTTTAACTGTCAGATTATTTTTTTTTAGTTGCTTTTGCTGACTACTTAAGTGTCAGCTTTGACTGGAGTATACTTACTGTCTCCTTTCAACCCCTGATAACTACGCTGATTTGCATGCAGACAGCAGCCCTCATTATTTTGATTCAAGTGTTAACCACCTTGATGCTCTGTCCTTTTTACATGGTACATTTCCCTTAAGTATTCAGTCCGGCAACTGCCCAGCTATGTTGGGCACACTGCTCAGCGATTTTACTAAAATAGGTTTTTATTTGTGTTCTCTTCTCTAGTTAACGGTAGAGCTAAGCACAGTGTAAACAGATGTTTATTTATGTTAAAATTACAGAATTTGTAAAACGACCTTGTTTCCTAGCATGGAAGGAGGCCTTACTGGTATCCCATACCTCCTGTGAAGGCTGGCTGTATTGGGGCTAGGTGGCTGGTTTTGTTTAAGCACTTTGAGTTCTTATGTTCCCTTACAAAGGCAGAATAGAAGTGTCTGTATGCGTTCTATAGAAGAATCTTTGCAGTGTACCATTCGCACTTAATTTATTCTGAAGCGTACATGCTACCTTCTTTATGCAATTGTTATGAAATCTGCTTATTAATTGAATCAGAAGACATCTGGTTTTGATACTGATTCATGTTTTAAAAAGTCTTTCAGTTGACCACATATGTGGTCTGTCAAGTAGTAGTCATTCCTTCTCTGGAAGCAGACATTTCCAGAAAAGTGCTGCCTACGTGCCCATTGCTCAGAGTCAGGATCTAATTCTGTTGTCTTGGCTATAGTTATTAGATGTTGATGATAGCTGGAATTGGGAAGAATTTATTTATTTTTTAATGTGACTATTTTTGTTTCTTAGTGTTTCTGTATTTGGTGAGGCTGAAGTGGAGATCAGCAAACTTTCCTCTGTATTCCTCACCACTTCAGAGTAGCTGGCTGCTGGGCAGCTCTGCTATTTCAGTGGGGTGTTGATCGCTGACGTTCTGTTTTGTAGACTTGTTGCACTAAGATTTAATTTACTTCCCTGCATTAAACAGAGAAGTTCTTACTGGAATCTGAGTGCTATTGCAACACAGCAGGAATACATAGTCATAAATGTGGCTTAGAAAACCAAGCTTTATATTGGACTGACTGTACTCATGTTTTTAATTAATAAAATAACTATTTTCTAAAAACAAAAACCAAACACCCCCAAAAAAAACCCCAAACTCAAACAACTAGAAAACCCCAACCAAAAAAAAAAACCAACACAAACTGAACTCAAATTCAGTTGCTACTCAGAGTATTTCAGGTTAGGACGATGTTTAGTGCATTGCGCTCTGTAGCTGCTCTGGATGATTTTTTTTTTCTGTATTTGTACTTCAGTTCTACAGTTTTCCACAAAGCTGCTTTTTTCCAGTAGACTCGAATTTTTATGTTAATGTGCACTCTTCCCCAGTCACTTCACACTGTCACTGGGGTTCTGTAGAGTTCAATGGAAATAGTGCTTGTTTTGTTTAGCTTAAGCACAATATGCTACTATAGTAGTCTTACTCAACTTTTTTATTTTATGCGCAAAGTAGTTTGCATGGTGTATGGAATTCTGTCTCATTCTAATGTGGAGTTGTTGTGTGTGTAGGAACAATTAATTCTGTATCAGTAAATCACATTCAATTTTTGTGTTTGTTTAATAACGTGCATTTTTCTGACTTAGTTACAAATGTTGTTGGTGATGCCTGCTTTGAAAATTAGGTTTATTAAAATTTATTAAAAGTTAAGACATTCAACAAATACTCATTGAAGTTATAGCTTGTTTGAGCACCAAATATGACAAGAACTGTTGTATTAAGGTGATCTGTTAATTTTTTTGCAGCTTTATAGTTTTGTCTAACTAGAACATCAGTTCTGATAATGGTTTAAGACTATTAAACTGCTGATGTATTTTTTTAAATTCCACCAACATATTCCAGTTTCTTAAGTAGTTGGGAGGGAATTAGACGGACTCATTGCTTTACTCCAGGTGAGTTGATAGGTATATCTGACAAAGTACATAGTCTTACGGCAGCCATAATGTTGGCTGCTTGTATAGACTTGTGAGGAAATTATGTTCCTGGAGAAAACATGGAGTAAAGAACTGCTCCTTTCTAAAAATCTCCCTTGAGTGGTTCCTGCATTCAACAAAGTCACCTCTTGTGTGCAGTTGGTACTAGACTGAGTCTTTTCAATAGGAGAGACTTACAGCTGAAATTGTGGGAGGAGAGGGGGGAAAGTCAATCTAGGCAAATGGGGAAGGGTCAGTGTTTTACTTAAGAAACATGCCTATAGAATTGCTTTTAATTTTCTGCAAAGAATACCAAATTGGCCTGCTACCTCTTGTTATGACTAGTTCTGTTAGCTCTATCTAACTGTCATTTGTTGACAAGGGATAATATTTAGCTTAGTTTCAAATATTTTAAGTCTTCCACTTGATTATTAGAACAGAACAACTGATTGACTCGAGTTGATAGGCCTTTATTTCTTTTTTGAAGCTTTTTCTTATAAGCAAGAGTGGCCCACTTTCATTTAGTGGAAGGATTGTTTTGACTGGAACACAAAGTCTAGTCTTTATTATTAAAAGGTATTTTTGAAGTGTCTTAGAAAAAAAATAATTCCAGTTAACACATTACTCCTTATATGAAATGCAGTTTTCCAGGAAGATGTGGCAAAATAATATAGCATTCCCATTTCATCTTCAAGACGAGTTCTTGCATTCATGAAATACTTTGATCAATAACAGTTATTTCAGTTATTTTCTTGATATGAGTGTTATAATATTTTTTTCTTCATACATGTTCCATTTGTTCAGATTATTTTGTGGCTTCAGTATGCATCTTTGAGGTTTTTACTTAGTAATCCCAGTGTTTAAACTCAAAGATTAATTTAACACTCTGAAGTAGCTTCAATCAGTTTCTGAAGTATTTTTATTATTGTTGTTGTTACTATTATAATTGTTATTGTTATTTGAAGCATAGGCTAAATATTTCTAGCATATTTCCTCTAAAAATTAGAGCTGAAAAGTAAAATATATATTTTTTTAAAAAAATAATTCTAGTTTTAAAAAAGTGTGATACAGGGCTACTATGTATGCTGTTTTCTATATTAATGGCTTGTTTTGGTTTACACTAAAAGTTTTTAATTTGTGATCTTTAAGTTTTTATTTGAATTTACTCATTTTCTCACTGGGCTTGTCAGTTTTTGTAATTGAAGGAACCCTGCTGACAGTGTTCGCAGAGGGGCTTTGTTCCTTGGAATGCTCTCTAGGCTATTGTTTGAAGTAGATAATTTGCTGACTTTAAGGACATGTTGAAGTAGGTGTTTGTTTTTGCCTTGGTTTTGACAGGGGTTGCATGGATGGATTAGCACCTAAGTGTAATGCACGGTATTAACTGGTGACTAGGTACAGACCCCTATTCAAAGGAAAAGAAAACTAAACTACAGCATAGTGGACATCTTAAGAAGTCCTGTATCTTCCTTACTCTCCTGGAAAGAAGGAGAAAGGAAGGTAAGGTAACTGATGCTACTAATGTTGTACAATGTCTCATCTGACTGCCTTGGATACTACAAAGATGTATCTTGGTAGAATAGAAAGGACTGATGAATGATACTTTAGAAAGATACTAAGAATGAAAAAATATTGAGATAATGGAAGCGGTGGCAGAGGAACAGTAGTGACATCAAAGAGGACAAAGCATTCAGTGAGGAAATTAGTAGTAGAACTGCAGAATGAAGTATAATCTGAAGTGAGTATTTTTAGATAATAAGGCTAAAACAAAGAGACAAGCTTTTAAAATCAGCTGGACTTCAGTGGTATGTTGGAAGGCTGGACTTCTGTCAGGATAGTAGACCTTGGAAAGGACAAGGAAAAAAGGATATTTATAAAAGAGGAAGAAATGGGCTTGAGGGAAAACAATGATGTAGGATGTTTTTTTTTATTTCAATATGTCATAGGAGGCTGAACTTGCCAGGACCAGATAGATCACTTCTTGATAACAGATGATTTTGAACAAGGGTTCGAATGAATTCTGAGTTTTCCAGGGTGGTTTTAGGCATCAGTGATCAGAAACCAATCGATTTGGTTGGAAAACAGAAAGAAGATAGTGTGGATGTGTGGGAGCTTTTGGCTGGTGATTAGCAAAGCTGCTAGCTTTTGCTGTCTCTGTAATTGACTGCAAATTAAATAAATAGTATGGTAATGGTTGATGACAACCAACTTTGCCTGACATCTTAATTTACCTTATTGGCCTGTTTACTTTCTGAATATCTATGCCTGGATAACTGTTACTTGTGAACACTCTCATTCCAGACTGAAGTGTGTCATGGTCCTAACACACATAAACTGTCTGGCTTGTGCTCCTTACTTGATATAAATATGGATTGAGAAGGAAAATATTGCATTAATTGGATATGATTTGGTGAATATGGTGTTTGGAAATAGAGAAAAGAAGAAGTGAAGTGAAGAAGCACATGGCATCATCACCGTGTGAGATAAAAATGGGAGACTGAAAGACTCCTGCATTAGAAGGAAAACACTGGAATAAATACAGATGGGAGTTACATCATGAGAAGCAAATTCCTGGTGTGTGCAACAAACATGGCATGCAAACACACACCATCACTTGTAGAGAAAGTTAAAAAAGCCTTACAATGGAAGGAAAACCATATATATACTACTTGTTTTGTAAATATAAATTTGCATAATGAAATCTTCCAAGTGAAATGTGGACAACCTAGTTAATGATGTGATGAAAGACTGCTGTATGCTGAAACAGCAGTTCATGAGACTTTGGTGCTCTTTTTCTTCCCTCAAGCCTTGGCATTTTGGATAGAATATATGAGTGGATTGCTGAATCAGATTAATAAGGTTGCACAGTTTCAGTTTTATTTTTCTTTTTTTAAGCAGAATGGCATGGTTCCTTAAAACCTAGTTTTAGCGGGTGTCCCCCACACCCCCATTCTCAGAGCAGTCTGCTACAGTTTACTAATTTAAACTTGTGTCAGTGCCAATGCAGGCCTCGTAATCAAGCCTTTTGAAGTGCAAGTAGCCTTTTAATTTTTCTCAATATGGCTTTAGATGATTACTTAGCAAGTCTGCACCCTCTGTTTTGGCCCAGATTCTGCCTAAGCTTTTAATGTGAATATAGTTCTCTAGCTAAGGGAGGAGAAAAAGTCTTGCTTCATGTAAAATCAAAACTGTTGACCAGAAAGTTAGTCTGCATTTTTAGAAAGCTATTTATACTCTAGGAAGAAGAGGCGTTTTTAAGGAGAAAAAAAATATTATTGAGTCTATAAAATCTCTTCTTTAAGCCTGTAAAAGTGTTTAGAGTAGTTAAAAGAACAAGATGTGAGGGAATTTGTGATTATATTTAACTTTAAAGATGGTACTAAAATTTACATAGACTTTTTTGCAAAATCATTGTAAACATGGACATACAGATTAATGAGAGTATGGATTCATTTGTATGCAAAGATATTTTTGCTTACTTTACACACACACTGTACTGTGAGTGTCCATATTGGGGAATGCAGCCTTGGACATACACAAAAATTTGCTCCCATACAATTCAGCTGGAAGAAATTTAAACAACTGAATTGTAGACTTGCATAGAAACACAAGTTTTTATTAAAATTCTGGATATCTTTGTGGTTGGTTTGTTGTTTTTTGTTGTGGTTTTTTTTTTAATTGAAAATAATGTCTTACAATTGATCGATTGTAAGTCCCTGACTATTTTGATTTTATTGCTTTTTGCATGACTTTAGTCAAGCCAGTAGAAATTCACATTAACTTATTATATGGATGTTTTAGTGCATCTTTAATTGCCTTGGTTGGTTGTTTGGGTTTTATTCCTCATGTACATCTATTTGTTTAAAAAGGCAGAAGTTCGCTGAGCAGTTTCTGTAGAAAATCCTTTAAAATCACTCATATTATGAAGTGTCCTAGATAGGGATACTTTTCTTAAAGGGTCATACATAACGTTGACACGAATAGCTGAGGGCTTTTGTAAGCAATTTACAATTTGTTGACAAATACACAGAGTTCAGTTAAGGGGGAAAAAAATTCTCTAGATTATAAAGAAAGTAAGATCTATTTGATAATGTCCTGAATTTGGGGGAAAAATAACCTGTGGATTTTACTGATAAAGTAGGTGAGTATGCATTGGGAAGGAGAAGGAATTCCATTTACTGAAGTTATATGTCAAATGTGTACTTTCTCTTGTAATCTAATATGAGCTTTCTGAGTCAGAGACTTAGCAAATGTGATTGTTCATTTCCAAATTTGGATATTGAAATAAATCTGTAGTTTCTGTAATGCAAATATATGAAGAAAAAAAAAAAAAAAAAAAGAGGGAGATATGCTCTGACACCAAGTGAACACACAGTTCCAGAAATGTGCAGTCTGCATGAATGACATATAGTTTGTTGGCTGACCAGAAACTTTGTGCTAAATCAAGGCCAACGATGAAATTCAGAGGCAGATTTTTTGCAGTGCCTACACTGTATTACTATGCCCGTGTGTTAACACTTTGGATCGGTTAATTATACCCTCCTATTTGAACGTTTTCATTTACATAAGGAGCAGAACTTGATAAATCAAATCCAAAATTCAGTGTTTGAATTATTGGATGGGGTGTTAGGTAATCAGAATTTTACAAGCAACAGTTAAAGCAAAACTGGCCCCATAAAAGCAAACCATTCCAGATTGTGAATTTCCAATGAACCTTCCCCATGCTTACCAACAGTGGGCCACGGTTATATTTTCAAACTTCCTTATAGAGTTATTTCTTATTATTGTGTTCAGAGAGCTAAATATAAAGGTAAATTACTGAGTGTTTCATAAATGATTCTTAAAGCAAGACTTCTTTTTCAAAAATTTTGCCTTTGGGCCTTTTATCATGAAGCAGTAAAGTTAGGAAGTTGATAGCATGCTTGTGATAGCTTGTAGCTATCATGTCACTCCATACAAGATTTTTTTTCAGAATCCAAAGAAAGAAATGAGTAGCATGGGGTGGGGGTGGGTGGCGCAAAGTAGTGAGATTCCTGAATTATTAAAACTTACTTTTAGGGTTGTAGCTTTTTAAAGGCAGACTAGTTTACTCCACTGTTGTCATGCTAAGAATCAGGAAAGGCTTACAGACATTTGATTTAATGTCTCTCTAACACGAAGGAATACAGCATTGAATCTGCATTCCTTAACCCCAGCCATGATGGTGACTGTCTGGAAAATGCATACGTACGACAAGAAATGTTCTTTTCAATTTAGGAAAATGAAGTTTTGCTGATCTGGCTCGGAATTTTTGAAAGAAGTGTTTCCACACTATGATTTTGAAGACAGTTTTTTTTCTTCCTGTTTAAAATGAAAATATATAGCATATTTTCTCAGCAGGAAAATTCCAGAAAGTTTTCAGAAAACTTTGCTTTAACTTAACAAACTAAAGCCAAAACTTTAGAGCAATGATGAAGCTATCTTATTGTTGTTTTTTTTGTTTTGTTTTGGGGTTTTTTGAGGAGGAAGTGGAAGGAAGTACGCCATAAAGTTTACATAAAACTTTAACCAGTTATCTTTTTTTATGACCCTTTTAAGTCTTACTGATAACAAGTCTCTTAGCTTGACAGCTATTTGATTCTAGATAAGATATCAGATGATCACTGAACAGATGACAGTGACTTTTTATTGCTATCAAGTTGTGCTGAATTTGAGTGGACTGCTGAAAAATGAAGACTATTCTGCTAGCAACTCTCTCATTCCAGCTGCTGTTCTTCTGTTTATGTCTAGAGTTACATGAAAAGGTTTTATTTGCCAAAAAAGAACTGTGACTCTACAAAGTTGTGAACAACCAGCCTTATAGGTTGGCTATCTCAGAGAGGTGCTTGTTTGCCCGAGCTGTGTTGTTTGGTGCAAGGTAGCCCAGGCTTAACTGCATGTGCTTGGAAATGTCGTGTGGACACATTTTACCAAGTTATTTGGTAACTACCAAGACCTTGAATGTATTTAGTTAATACTATGAAATCTGCTTTCCAAATTTAAGTTGTAAAATTAAGAACAAAATCATTTTTTTATGTAGTAAGACTGTATGAATTAAGTGTGTTATGATCAGCACAGATTTAAACATATTTTCTTTCTCCATGGAATTTGTGCTCTTTTGATTCAGAGGGAAAGGACAGAAAAAAGGGAAATATCTCTGTTCTCAGGAAATAACTTCTTTAAAAGATCTTGATGTACAGTGACATGAAATAATATTTCAGAGCTCTAAAGGGAAGCAGAAGTACATGAGCATTTACTTGCTGACATGTGAAACTGCAGAACCCCAGTCAGTCTGAAAGACTGAGAAAACTGGCCAGTAATATTACCATCGTATGCTACCTTGCAGTTCATGCCACTTAATAAAGAGTCAAGGTCAAATTAAAACAGTCTCCATGAAGATTAAGACTAAATGTTTCCTTTTTCTTTAAAACTTACTTTACTTTAATCAACCACTTCCTTCATTACTGCTAAGAATAGTTGAGCCTGGTGACATCAGAGCCGTTCTACTGCCAAGTGACATGGCATGACACTTCCTGTTTTACTTTCTTGAAAACTTAAGAAACAGAAGCAAAGTTAGTATTTCTGGTTTTCCATAACACGTGCCGCTGTACTCTCTTCCTTAGTGAGTAGTTCAGATCTCTTCCACATCAGAATGTTTTGAGTTTTTGAACACTTTTGTCTATTGCCATGTGCAATGTTCAATGTTTCCTTATTAATTGGTGTGAGGACATGTTCTTTTACGGTTTTTTTTTGTTGTTGAAAACTGTCATGATGGGTGAGATGATTCAAATTCTCCTTTGCTTTAACAATGAAGCAGATGTAAGCTCTTTCCTCACCCCCCTAGAAATGAACTCACCTGTAAAACTGAATTTATCCACTTTGTGATTCCCTCTTTGCCCAGAGGTTGCAAAGTGTTAGAAAAAGTGGTGTTAGCTGCAGCAGCTCGGTTTCTAGAGTGTGTAAGTGCATTTCTACCATTTCACTTAGTAATTACAGACTATTTTCATCCATCCTGGAGGGATGTGGCTGGTCAGGACGGCACAAAGACAGCACTTTTAACAGGAGCCAAGTTCTGGAAGATTTTTGGGAAGCGCTGTGTTCATTATTGCAAATACTCACTTTGTAAGAACTAGGTAATAGCTGAATGAAGCTGTAGAACAACTGGCCTCTAGGCTGGCTCTCTCAGAGACGCTTTTTGCCCAAACTGTATTTTTCAGCGCCAAGTGATGTTTGGAAATGTCGGGTGAGTGCAGTAGGTCTTGCAGAAGAAGGGAAGGGAATCAGCACATTCCCTTGTGCGCTGCATTGGGAAACTGTAGAATGACGGAGGTGTCACTAATTGGTGGTGCTTATATGCAGAGGAGCTGTGTACTGCATTTGTGATTTGCCTAGTCACATGACAGGGTAGGATCTGGAGGATGACCCTCTGCCATCACAGGCCTACAGTTTTAAGTCCCGTTGATAGGAATTCTCTAGAGCGTCACCAAAATAGCATTTTTCTGGAATAATATTTTTTTTCCTAAAACAAGCTGCAACAATTAACTTTGTATGAGCATTTCTAATAGATACAGAGATCTGAGTCCTGTGGCAGACCAACTTGAGTATCATCAGGCAGCATTATTACAGGAAAACTCACAAAGAGCATGAACGAGTCTTTGATATTTGGGGGGAAATGTGAGGAGAGATCTAAACAAAACCATGTTTAGCGAAATTTCTCAAATCTTATTTGATCGTGGCAGTTTTCTCTCAAATATCTTATGTGCAACAGGAAAAGGGATAAAATAGTATGTGTAAGAAAACAGTGTAATTTTGTAGGCACTGAGTATTAATGTCATATCCCAATGTTCTGTGGTACCCAAAGTTTTATACAGTTGATGGATCTTTGAGAGGTTATCTGTAAAATATATTCTTGTATGTATACCTTAAATGTAAAAATCTGATTATTTTGAGCCAGCAAGGACTGCTGCAAGTATGTGCAGACCTGTAGTATGACATACCCATTTCACATGAATGTAAGCAGAACAAAAGTTCAGCCTTTTCGCAGTTGTCACGGTCCTTACATTTTATACCATTTAATCCACTTTGGAACGTCAGTTTCCATTTACACTAACAGTCTTATTGATCGTAATTTGTCAAAACGGACAGGAATGGACTAGGGAGTTTGTTTCTCAAACTCAAGGTGTGCCCCCGTGATTAAAATCCGTGACCCTCTTTGGCTGCCTCTTTCACCGGTGGATGTACTGGGTATCTCTTGTTTTAAGGAGGCTCTTTCTACTGCAAAAAATGAGATGCAGTTAAAAGTTGTATGCAGTGTGTCTCATGTCGCATGGGAGAGAGTATGTCTGGTGGAAGTACCAGTAATATTTTTCTAGTGCTGTTTGGAGGAATTTGGAGTTGATGTCCAGTGTACGGATTTGTGAGCTCATACCATGGAATCCAAGTGCGTGCTTAGGGCAATGCAGATAGTCTGACCTCTCCAATGTGAACATGGCAGGCTCGATCTCTGCTCCGGCCTGAAGCAGCATCTTACTATGAAACAGTTCTAATAGAAACATATAAAAACTTTCTTGTTCTGGCTAAAAATGGCTTTGTATATTTCAAAAGCTCTCTTGAGTACTGTGTCAGAATCTGAAGCCTGCTTTGTGGAATAGACAGCCTCAGCTGTTTAATAGATTTATTCTTTTATCTTCACACTGAGTGAATGAAAAAGCTTTAATTTGGGCCTCACTGTAGTAGGCATACAAAAAATGGAATTGCTTCTTATGCATTTTTGTGGCATATTGACTTTGAAAAGTCAAAGCTTGCAATCTTGTTCTCTCTTACTGAACATTTTCTCCTCTTCCAGTACTTGACTCCTTATTCAATTTCAGTGCAGCCTCTGAACCTGCTTCCAAATTTCTACCTCTGGATGTGAAATAACCCTCAAAATGTTAGCACATCTCTCCTTTCCTATCAACCTTTAATTAAAAAACCATTTCTTTGGATACTTCAGGAGGCACCAACTCCAATAGCTGGATATTTTTTTTCAGAATAATTTAAAGCAAATGTATGCAGTGTGTGAAAACAGGTTTACACACATATCAAAAAGGCTTGAGATAATTTCTTCAGAGAACACAATGCTACCACGTGTTCAAGAAGTTTAGCAGAAATTTATCTAAACATATTTTTGTGTTAGAAATCGCTCTCTGTTACTGAATTTTTTAATTTTTTTAGATTGGTAAGTATAGATAATGATGTTATTTAACTACTTCTAATTTTCTATCACATCATTCTATCTGTAGCAATTTGTTATATATTATGAAGGCAAAAATTCTTACAGTATTGCTTTTTTGTTGTTGGGTTTTTTTAATGACACAGACAAGATATTTCTTAATATTTGATGGGTTGGTTGCTTTTCCCCCTCCCCCCTGGTTTTCTCTATGCCTGCTCTCGGGCAGAGTGCTTTTCCATTGGAATATCAATAACCATTTTGTGCACTGAGGAAGAATTATAATAAAAAAGATAATTTCTGATATGACTATTTCTAGGACAAGGTAGAATGTGTTGTCTTCATTGTTTTAACATAATGTAATACATTTCCATTATTTCTTCTAAATCACTGAGTTCCTTGTTGTTGCTGCCAGTATTTTATAAGAACTGTATAAACCCCCCCAGCATTCTTAGCATTTGTTAATGTATATTAACAACTTGAAGGTAAAAAGTTTGTTTCGAAATTAAACACACTTAGTATGCTCCCTTTTCAAAATACAATATGAATATTCTCTTCTTACAATCTTCTGCTAGTTGGTTTACATATGCTGAATTTTACTTTAGAACGTTATTCCAATGCATACAATTGGTTGTCAAAAGCTCATTTTCATGTGACAAGCAACTACTGACTTTCCTTTTGGATTATGCAAATTATTGCTTAGAGTCAGTACATCATGGTCCTTTTCTGTGTGTTTGAATGGTGTGAATGTGGCGCACAAATCCTGTCCCTATCTTTCTAAGCTTTGCCTCTGAAAGTGACTTGATACACTCGCTGTTTACCAACTGGATTATCATAGTATTTAGCATCCCATACAGTGGGGTCATCCTATGAGGATCCTGTTGCAACAGGACAAAGAAATAGTCCCTGCCTTGGGGATTATTCAATTTAAATATGAATACATCCATTCAAGCAGGGAGGGCAATTGAAGAATCAGTGGACATGACAATTTCTGAGCCTGTAGACAGTACTGTTTCTACTGAGGATTCAGAGGTTGTCCAACTTGCTTTACAAGATCACTGAAAATTACTTTTTTGTTGGTTTTGGGTGGAACTTTCTTCAGTGCAGTGTTTCAGCATTGTAACTGAAAGGGAGTAATCTTTACTCTTCCACAATAATTCATGCTCTGTCTAATCTGAACTGTTTTACTTTACTGTAATAGGTTCTACTACCTGAGGAAAAGTCCGTGTCTTGCAAACAGGCTTTTACTCCCAACTTTCTAAGCTTTTGAACTGCATTGGATATAGAAAGTATTATACAAAATCTACTTGTGTTTATCTGCTGATTTTATCATACTTCTTTGCATGAATCTTGTTGATGACATACCTGTACCATTATGTGTTGAAGATTTCTCATTCTCAAAGATGAAACTGGGATTAAAGTTCTGTATTAAGGGTATTTTAAGGATAAATACATTTACAAGGAAATCGCAATTACTATGAAATGTTGAAGGCACAGAGATAAGTACATCTAAATACTTTGAAGTAGGGAGATGTCTTGGAGTCATCTAGTCTGCCATACATCATTCTGTCCTGAAGAGATAATGTGCATGCGTGTAAATTATGTTCTGTATGTCATTTTAGGCTCCCTGTAGAAAACAGATCACTTAATGCTCAGTCAGTAGGGTTTGTTTATGTTATCCTGCCCTTTGACACCTAGATTCATGAATGGAAGAATGAAAGGAGACAAAGACAGTTTTGATTCTGTTTGTTTAAAATTTTCACTGATACAAGAGCTTGACTGACATATACATAGCTTCTATTTGCAACTGGTAAAGACTGCTAAAAATTAGTATTGGTTAATAATAAACTATGGGGAGTTTGGTCCCTTTCCCCTCCCCTGTCCCTTCTCTGTCATATAAGTGACATAAGCAGTCAGTGCTTGCAGATGTTTTTTCAACCTTTCCCTGGAAAAACTGGTCTAAGAATTTCATGTTAAGGGGCTTCTTTTTTATCTCATTAATTACATTATGTGGTAGGCTTTACTGTATTTTGTTGGGTTCCATGATTTCGGTTTTAAATGACTGAACTGAATTGGAAGAGTACAGATGAAAGATTCTCAGTCTGCGTGTCAGTGGTGGTGGTTTTGCCATTGATTTCAAAATAATTGTGATTTCACTCTGCTACTTTACATGGCTCAACCCGAACAAGATAGAACTTCAATTCCAGTTTTGTAGTTAAACTCTGCATAGGCTGCATAATTGAACTGTTTATAATAGAGCTGTAAGAATAGGAAGATATCTAGTTTATTCTGGAAATTGAATTAGCCTTAATGTATCTCAGCGTCAAAACTTGTGTTAATGGAACGATAGAATATAGGTATTAATAGTCTAAGAAAATACAGTGCTAAAACAGTCACAAACTTATCTAAACATATTTTTCAGTAACAGAAGGTGATTTCTAACAAAGTTTAAAATCAGTGGCAGTAATGCTATAGTCAGTAATAGCTCTATATAAAACACTGATATTCACTGAGGGATAACCTAAGTTGCTTTATGAAAAACTTAAACAGTGTTTTTAAATGAAACAAAACATGAATTGAGATACCATTTGTAGGAGCGACTATTCAGGGGAAGTAATAGAAGGTATGCTAAAGAGAAGCTGCTAGGACTTTGTGATAGGTATTCTTTGGTATAATGAGTATATATGCCAGTATATATATGGTGTATATATATATGAGTATATAATGGTATAATATATGCCAAAGAACGTATATTTTTTGTAACTGCTTTTTAAGTTCTTTTTAATAAATGGCTGTATTATATTAAAAAAAACAACCCAACCACAAACAACTAATAGTAGTGAGTTTTGTATTTGTAGTAGTTGGAAGGTATGACTTATTAAATTATTTTCCCTGGAAAAGCCAAGATGACAGGTGGCGTGATTCTGACAGGCACAAGTCTGGTTTTGAGGGGTTTGTTTTTACCTGTTAGATATTATACAATTATTCCTGTAGATGATGAGGAGTTTTTTCTCAGCCTGTGAATGAAGAAGAGCAGTTATGATTGTATGATTGGAGGTCTCTCTTTGTTAAAAATAAAATGCCTTTCGTTGAGTAACACTTAACACCTGCAGAATTCAAAGTTCTAGTCTAAAGATCCATTGCTCCAAAATTACACATTGCATCTCTGTCTCAATATTTACATGTATGTGCCATTTTCCTTGTTGGAGAAGGGAACTGTATTTGAACAAACAGTATTTTTTTTTATTTATTTTTTTTTTACCCCAAGTCTTGCATGAGACCCAGACTAGCGCAGTTCCACTGTTTTGGTAAGGACTGTGATGGTCTTGCACCAGCAGTGAGAATCATGTAGGCTGTTGTCACTCATAACCCCTTCCCCACAACCCCCAAATCAGCAAAGCTATGATTGTTGGTGGATTATTCTGTAGATACAGTTCTATGACTACGTCATTTCAACAGAGGGTTCTTTTCAGTTTCTACTTTTGCATTTCTCTCACAAGCAAAGACTAAATGTGAAGAAATACAGCACAACTAAGGAAGTGTGCAACAAACACTGACTACACAGCAGCTCATATGTATTTCCATTAGTCAAATAATGGGCTTCCCATCCTTCTACCTCTTGTCTATGTCTGCATATTAATCAAGTATCTGAAATATGCATACTAGAGGTAACCATTTATACTGTAGTAGTTATAGCTTTAATTGTAAATTTGATGTACAATAATCTGATCCATTTTTTTTCATGAGCTGTGCTCATAATTTGTTCATTGTATTATTTCCAATCCATTTTCCACAGCTGCAATCCGAATAACTGGCTCAATTATAGTTAGTGTTATCCTTTAATATTCACTGTGCCTCATGGAAAACTTTGAAAGAGATATTCCATTTAAAGACAATTATGCTTAAATATCATGGTTTTCTAAAGACATTTGCATGAAAACAACTGCACAGAGAACTCATTTTCATCTTCCATACTCCTATCTGCAGTAATAATTCTCCCGTGTTGACATCATAATCAACTGTCATTTAATATGATTATCAGAGTTCAGTGTGACCAGAATGTTCTGGCTTGGACACATGGATTAAGTAAAGTAGCATGGCTTAAAAACCAGGCATAACCTTCATTTTGCTTCTGAAAATTGGATTGTTCTGATTTAGGATCTTTAAGAAATAAATGCTGTTAATAAATACACTGAAAATATATAAATGTAAAAACATTGGTTTATGTAGTCTGTTTTTAAAAATAAACAAACTGAAACAAGTTTGAACTTGCATTAAGAAACTTTTGTGCATATTTTTTTTTAATTGCTTCCTTTTTTCTAGTGGCAGCTTTAGTTTTAGGAAATGATATCTTGTGACAGATTTGTTAAGTGGGTTATCTGGTCCAGAACATGTGAAAACACAGGCAGCTTATCAACCGTGCTCATTTCTCTTTTGTACTGTTCTTTTTCATTACACTTAAAAGTACGGGCCTGAAGGCAGATTTTTCTTGCAAGGTTTGGATTTCCATAAAGTAGCCGTTGTGTAACTGCTACTCTGCTATACTGGCAAAATACATAATGCTACTACCTACCCTACTATGTGGTTCTTTGAAGAGTGCTAACCTGACTCTGAGCACACAGAAAACGCTGTGTAGAATCAATTGAATGTAAATTAAATGTCTGATCTTCAGCTTTTGGCATATTATTCCTGCCTATACTCCTATTTTATCAAATTGCACTTCCCATTTTTTAAGATTAGTAGAGCTTGAGAGTCACGGTTTATAGAATTGTCATCTTGATAAATAGTAGAGATTAATGCTTTCATCCAAATTATGCATTCTTTTTAGGATGATAACATTACATAATAATAGGGGCAGATTTCCAAAGTCTTGATCAACAAAATGATCACAGAAAGACTTCTTAAATAATTCATTTCCATCTATCAAGGCTGACATGAGGCAGCGTTACCAAACAGCCTCCTTTTGACAGGGTAGTCCAATAGTACAGTTCTTATTCATTGCTCTGCTGCTGGCACAGGAACATTTGTCGGCATGTATCCAGGTCGCCAGGAATCTTGGAATCATTCCACGTTAAAGAACTGTAACTGTAACTAACAAACCAGCTGCTGTATTGAGCTCAGAAGGAAGTCTTTGTAGCTGTGTGGAAGGAACTTAAGTTATTTGCATAACATCCAGCAGTCTTAGTGGGAAGGGTTGGTAGGAGCACAACGGCGGGGGAGGAATCCAGCTTTTCTTTTCTGGCCATATCTGTCAGTGATTCCATTCTTAAATGCTAGGATGACATGAAAAGAGAGAGGTGAAGAACTCGAGCAAAAGGACTGTACGGGTGTGAAGAGAAGGGTGCTCGGTCATATTGACACAGTCTTTGTGGACGTAACAGTTTATTAAATTCAGCAAACAAAATCGGTTTATAATAAATAGCATTACCATCTATAGGGGAAAGTTCGTGACTTGCTAAATTCTTCCTATGGAGAGAGAAAAACCTTAAAGAACAACAAATACAGGAGAATATGGTGCTATCCATCAGCATAGGTCAGTTTTAAACCAAAATGTGCTGTTGTACTGAGTTACAGGAATTTACAGGACTAGGCCAACTTCAGATTTTAAAAAAAAATTTACTAGTATACCTTAAATATACTGTGCCACATCTTCCAATATTTTCCAATAAAAAGTCAATCTACAGTTCCAAAACAGGCATTTCTTTGGTCTTCTGTCATACCAGCTTTACAGTGTAAAGAAAAATAATTCTCTTTTTAAATAGTACCTTTTCAATGTACCTTTTGTTTTATGATACAATACTCTGGCCATACTTCATCAAGTATGCCACCACCACCACCACCACAACAACAAGCCTTACTTTCCTGTGGCTTTCAGGATCTCTCCTGCCTTCCACAAATACAGCTGTTTGTGAGACCGAACAGTAAATCATGTTGTGGGTTTGGATTGAAAATAAATTGGGTGGTAGTGTCCCTTTGTTTCTCTTTCCTTCTGCCTCTCACCACCTCATCCCCGATTTAATTTTGACCTGGATTATGTTCCTGATCCAATTCACTGCTTTTGCGCAAATGCTTATAACAGAAAAAGGGTTAACGCAAGGGAAGAATGGAATTTTTGCAGGGTAGCCTTTTCTGACCTTACATGTATTTTCCCATTCTGTAAGAGATTACTTTTTTTTTTTTTTTTTTTTAAAAATACATATACTAATGACTTCTACGAATGGCTTTTATGTAGGAAAAGGCAAGAAGGCTAGAAGATGTAATTCACCGTAATTTCAATAAAAATTGAATTAATCTTCAATAAGAAGTCAAATATCTTTCCCCATATGTGAAACTGACCTTTCTGTGTTCTCACTATTTTATATTATTGCAGAAACAGAAAAGGTGATTCTGGAATAGTTTAGTTTTCCTTTAGTGTTTTTATTTGGCAAAGATTTCTCACACTCCTACAATTGTATAAAGAACACTCCGAAGAGATGATAAAAAAGGTGTCAGCTGTTCTTGTTATGGGTATCCCACGGAAGTTTTCTTGTATCTCACCTTTGTAATATTACTTGTGCCCCCAAAATATTAAGCATATTGACATATCTTAAGAGATATGTCAATATTCCTGGAGAAGGACTTGAGGGTGTTGGTGGTTAAAAAACTGAATACGACCTGGCAGCATGCACTCACAGCTCAGCAAGCCGCTGGCATTCTGGGCTGCATCAGAAGCACGGCTGGCAGGGCCAAGGGTGGTGGGTCTGTCCATCTACTCCACGCTCATAAGACCCCACCTGGAGCACTGTGTTCCTGCTCTGGGGCCACCAACATAAGAAGGACATGGGCCTGTGAGATTGAGTCCAGAGGAGGGCCACAGAGATGGATCAGAGCACCTCCCGTATGAGGACAGGCTGAGAGAGTTGGGATTGTTTGCCCAGGAGATGAGACTGCTCTGGGGACACCTTATAGCTGCCTGCCAGTACCTAAAGGGGGCTGATAAGAAAGATGGGGACAGAATTCTTTGTGGGGCCTGTATAGATAGGGCAAGAGCCAATGGTTTTAAAGTAAAAGAAGGTAGATTTAGATTAGCTATTGGGAGGAAGTTCTTTACTCTGAATGTGGAGAGGCACTGGAACAGATTACCCAAAGAAGCCTGAAGTGCTCAAGGCCAGGCTGGACGGGGCTGTGAGCAACCTGCTCTAGTGGAAGGTGTCCCTGCCTGTGGCAGGGGGGTTGGAACTAGATCATCTTTAGGGTCCCTTCTAATCCAAACCGTTCTATGATTCTATGACTGATATTTTCCTTTTTGTGCTTTATTTTCATAAGTCAATGTTTAAAAATCCTACATGCCACTCTTGAAATACTGTTTCCCTGAACACATCAGTTGTTTAAGCAATCTTTTGGACTCCTGTAAGAAACCAAAAACTTTGTTTTAATTGACATCATTGTCATTAAACAGTAGTTCTGAGAAATTTGTATGTAGTGAAAGTAAGCTGCAATGTTGTATTGTTATTGTTATCCATTGGTAGTAACACATATAAACCATGTCAATCATGATGCTACTCTTATCTTCTGTTTATTAACCCATTACGATACAATAGAAGAGTCCTAAAGTTCACTGTATCAAACACAAATTTGGTTTTGATTTCTGACAAGCAGAAAAAATCTGTCAAGTTTTAATTTATATTATTTCTTTCCCCCCCCTGCCTCACAGTTTTGTGATTTGTTTGGGGTTTTTTTTTTGTGAAAATTTTTATGGCGTTAAATGTAGGGGGAAAAAAACCCACATATCTTTTGAGTTCTTGCCACCTCATATCTTCACTGAAATAAGAGGAGAATTCATATTCCAGGCTAATTTGACCTGACCTTTTTTTAAAAAAACTCTGGTAAATACATATTATGCTTATTTACAGCATCGTAAAAGATCATTATGTTGGCATTTTTGTTCAAGGAACAAAAGATGAAAAAAGGTACCTAACATGCTGTCTTGTCTCTGATTGTGGCCTGCTTTTATGCAGTGGGTTAAAGGATGGGCTCTGCCTGCAAATGAATCTTCACAGCATGAGTCATAGTCATTCTTAAGACCAATAAAGTCATTGAAGAATATTTTTATATCTTAACAATCCCAATTTTGTAATAAAATTAGCACTTATCAATAGGGCTACTATCTTTTCTTATTTGTGGAAGACAACAGATGTGTTAAGCCCCGTAACTGAGTTAACAGTCTAGGTTTCCAACCAGAGGAATATAATGTAACAGAAACAACTATAACTGTTTTATACAGCTAAATAATAGTTTGCACTCCAGATAGAGGAATGTAAGTAAATCTCCCTTTGGGGAGAGAGGCAGTGGAGGGGAAAGTGAAATACATTTATTCATTGAATTAATAGTGAAGAGAATACTTATTTTTATTCTATTAAATGGGGCAAAACACTTTTCTTTGTCTAAGCTCCTATCTATTTCATGTATTTTACTTACATTTTCTACCAGTCTTGCCCCAATAACTCCTGTGTGTATTAGCCAGTTTTAAGCAAACTTGAAAATGGTGTCTTAGAGGTAGCTATGTTCTTTCACGTTATGTAAAAGACACCGGTGATTAGACAGAGGCTGGGCACCTAAGTTGCTGTCAGCACTGAAGGACATGCGGAGGGCATTGTATATGGCTATTCTGCTTGCAGAATCTCTTCTGCTATTCACTGTGTGTGTACTGGTTAGCCCATGAGAGATAGGCAGGTTCAAATTGCTCGTATCCTGTGGGCATCGTACGGGAAACTGGGATTATTGCAGTTGCTGGGTTTTAAGGAGGCAGAGGATAGAAAACCATACAAAGCAAGTCTCATTAGTTCCAGTTTCTAGAGTGTTGTGTATATACAAGCAACATTGGAAGGTTACTGTTATTGACTATAAACGTTTTAATACACTTTTTTTTTTTTTTTATGAACAGATAAAAGAAATTTGTCTGGATTAATACTGAACTGGATGCATCTGAACTGAAGGAAATCTTTTAAGATTGCTTTCCCGACAGAAGTTGTACAATAATGGTATACTGAGGTTTTTGCTTGCACGTCTGGGAAGACTGTAACTGTGTTTTTATATTGCGGTTCATTGGCCCATAAAAGACAATGTAATAACAAAAGCAACAGTACATTTATGCAATAATAGTGGTTCCCATCCCACTGACTGGACATGAGTGATCAAAGGTCTTTGCAAGAAGATAAGCACAAAATTAGCAGAACTTCCTCAAAGTTCAGGGAGTCTTCAAGAAGCATGCAATCTGATGATTATTTTGCTAGAAAACTTAAAGCTTTGAACGGTAGCATGGGTCCTCCTGTTTCTTCAAGTGCATCTAGCAAAACTGAAAATAATCAAACAAACGGTACACCAGCTATGCCTAAAATGGGTGTTCGAGCAAGGGTATCTGAATGGCCTCCTAAAAAAGATTGCTCTAAAGAGCTGAGTAAAGCTGCTTGGGAAAACAGACCTCCAACCAGTTATGAAGGTGTTGGCTCAGTACTTCCAAATGGACAAAACGACCAAAGTGACGGACAGCAAGAAGAGCTAGAATTGGAATTTACAGAGGGAAAATATTCGATTGGCGATCTTTTTGTTCATTCCCCTCAAAGGGGACTTCATCCCATAAGGCAAAGAAGCAACAGTGATGTAACAATAAGTGATATTGATGCTGAAGATGTCTTAGACCAGAATGCTGTTAATCCCAATACTGGAGCAGCTCTTCATAGAGAATATGGCAGTACCTCTTCGATTGATAGACAAGGCTTGTCTGGAGAAAATTTTTTTGCAATGTTAAGAGGATACCGAGTGGAAAATTTTGAACATAAAACCCTTGCTCCGTTTGGATTTTCTGAGTTTTTCCACTGTGATCCTACAGTTTCTCCAAGTCTACATGCTGCTGCACAGATTTCCAGGGGAGAATTTGTCAGGATTTCTGGCTTGGATTATATGGATAGTGCCCTACTTATTGGTCGAGACAGGGAGAAATCTTTTAAGAGGAGACTAAAATCAGAAGCAGTAGAAACATCTCTATTTAGAAAATTGCGAACAGTTAAAAGTGAACATGAAACTTTTAAGTTTTCATCTGATCTGGATGATAGACTTGACAGAAACATTCGTTCTTGGAACTGTCAGAAATGTTTTGCACATTATGATGTTCAGAGCGTTTTGTTTAACATAAATGAAGCAATGGCTACCAGAGTAAATGTAGGAAAAAGAAAAAATATAACCACTGGGGCGTCAGCTGCATCACAAACTCAGATGCCAGCAGGCCAAACAGGAAACTGTGAATCTCCGTTGGGAAGCAAAGAGGACCTCAATTCAAAAGAGAATTTAGATGCTGACGAGGGTGATGGGAAAAGCAATGATTTAGTATTGAGCTGCCCTTACTTCAGGAACGAAACTGGTGGCGAAGGAGATAGACGGATTGCACTTTCTAGGGCAAATTCAGCATCTTTTTCTTCAGGTGAAAGTTGTTCCTTTGAGTCCTCTCTGAGTTCCCATTGCACAAACGCTGGTGTTTCAGTACTAGAAGTACCAAGAGAAAACCAGTCTATTCACAGAGAGAAGGTGAAGCGTTACATCATAGAACACATTGATCTTGGAGCATATTATTACCGCAAGTTCTTCTATGGAAAAGGTAAATTCTTCTAATGCAGCTGTTCTGAGATATTAATGGATTAGTTTTAAGTTGCTTAGTAAAGCATTTTTTTTCCTTCTTCTGTATAGAGAGTCCTAGTGTATTACAGGGCATCCTGAAACTCTTTACTACAATTAAAGCTGTTATTTTTACTCTCCCAGAGGGATAATCAACACCCAGTGGGTTAGGTATAAAGTTATGAAATACTTGTGTAAGTTCATTCAGTGGGGGGTCATTTAAATTAGTATGTAAACTAATTTTCTTGGTGGGCAGGAAGAAAAGACGACATTTTTATCCAGTAAATGCATTGGAAATACTGATGTCCAGAGTAGAAATCATTATTTCCTAAAATGTGCCTCCAAAAGAGGTTTTAGCATTGAGGATTCTGACTGCCGCTTTCTAGATTCTGCTGTCTTCAAGTATCTCTTGGAGCCTTTCATACTGTATGTACCGTATATACATACTCCTTAAGCAGAGAGCTTCTGATGGTGCTTAGTTTTTCAGCATAAAGGGAGGTGTTTTATGCCTTTCTTCTAGCCTTTTACCCTATTTTTTAGGATACGTTCATACCGCAAAGTGCCAGAGTACTCTTTTCAGCAAAGTAATTCAGATATTTGTTATTCAGACAAACCCTTTCCAGTTTGCGGTCTACTTTAGGTGTCTGTATTCAGTACTGCTTTCTGCAATCTCTGTGAAATTTCTGCTTTTGTGGGGACAACCCCAGAATACCTATCTCTGTCCTTTCTGTGTTATGAGTTACAGCTCAGTCTTTTTGCTGTTATTAAAAGAAAAGCAAAAACCCACCCTGCTCCTGTCCTTAAAAGACTTGTTTGTTACTGCCTGAGTCTTCATGAAATCGTGCTTGCTGGGCTTTCAAACTGTATTTGAACAGCAGGAAATAAGCACTGGACTGTACTCCTTCCTCCTGTCACCCTTCACAAGGGAGTCAAAAAAGAATCCAACACAGCGCTTGTTTTCACAATACAGTAGACACCTAGAGCATAGTGGCTCTAAACCCACTGTATTCAAAATGCAAGGAAGAAAATAATCTGGATCTGTCATGAAAAAGGAAGAAAAAGACCCAGAGCTAGGGAAGGAGCAGGGAGTAAGTTCAGAGGTTCACAATGGCTCTTAAGCTGGGCGGATTGTAAAGGATCAAGTAGTGTTGAGGGAGTCAGAGTGGAAGAGAATGAAGGGAAATGGTCACAGAAGGGTGGCATATTTTTTGAGGGGCAGAGAGAAGAAAGGGTTGGCATGGATGGAAATAAAAGGAAGATTGTCAATGGACAAAGGTGGTGGCAGGATAGGAAATTAAAAAAAATAGAAAGATTAAGTCAAATGAAAGAAGACTTGTTTGTGAAATGCTTTTGCCATGGATGAGTTACAGGTTCTGAAGTGCTGAATGTTTTTTGTGAAGAAAAATTCAGAGAGATGAAAAAAGAAAATACAGAGTACTCAAAAATAAAAATATACTATAAACAAACCTAATGACCTTTCTGGGAAGTTGATGTGAGTGTAATTAGTTGTAATTAACTTCTGTTCTGGTATTATGTATATGTGATCTCTTGCCTAAAAGTAAAGTATGTTTATATTGCTATAGTATTAAAAAGTTAAGAAATAGTATCTGAGAATTTTATCCCCCATAGTATAATGCTAGGAAACTTTAATTGTTACTGCCCTTGTTACTATTTGTTCTGTAGGTAAAGTCCTTCAAAAGTAAATACAATGTGATGTATTTAACATGCAGTAAGAAATTGTTACCCTCTCACCTTTACAATGATATATAAGCCATGCCCAGTTCCACATTATCTTTCTGTAGAGCTGTAACAGAAGCTGCATGAGAGAAATCTGTGTCGGGTGGCTCTTATGAGACCGGTAGCAAGTCAGGGCAAACACGGTGATGGAACTAAAAACTTTATTTTCAATAGCTGTTATCTCAAGGGATCAGGTGTGTAAGGAATCTCCATATTACTTGCAGCTGAACACGGTTCTCGCTTAAGCAAAGTTTATTGTGGGTAGAGGAAATCAAGCAGGCATTTTACGTTGGACACCAAAATGTCTTGCTGCTGTGCTGATCTCCCGTATAAGAAACAGTGACATTTATATGCATAGTGAGTCTTACTTCATGCTTTCATGACAGTGAGCTCTCCTAGCTGATTGTTCATTGAATTGTAGATTTAATAGCGCAGTTGAATTTAGCAAAATAATTGTGGAAGGATGAAATAAAAATTTAGCAAACAGTAGTCACTTGTATATAGAGACATATGTAATGCCATTGATTTTCTTTGTCTTTGCAAGATATCTATGAAAAAGAAATAACTTTCTGAATATTTGATTTAGTTCACAGTTTTATAATTGGCACTTGTCAGCGTACAAGTTTTATTTCTGTTTTAAGATGCATGGAAGAAACACCCTGGCATGTGTAGCACTAATTATTCCATTCCCTTTCAAGAAATGAGAGATTTGGAATTCAGTGTCTTCTGAAATGAGCTGTAGTTTTATACTGCATATTTATAAGCTTTGTAACTATTGTTAAAATCAAATCCCACATGACTGATGTAAAATATGTTAATGTTTATGGAAAATATCTTCTCAGTTTTCAGTTAAGATTTGTAAAAGCTAGAATATTTTATTTTATCTCATGGTTTTGATTCATTAATGGTATCCTTTAGTGAACTATATTTTTGTGGGATAAAAGGGGATGAGAATGGAAAAAAAAAGTCTGTTGATCTTTGCAAAGTATAATTGAAATATGCTTTTATTATTATTTATGTGTCCTTTTCCCCTTGTGCAATTATCCTCATAATACCTTGAGACTTGACTACCATGTTTGTTATTTGAGGGATGCTTGCAACTGTTTCTTAGTATATTGTTGTATCTGTCTGCCGATACAACAATGACAAAATGTCCTAGAAGAAATGTACAGGCTTAGCAAGCTTTTGGTATTAACTCAGTTTTGTATAAGTAAGACTTTTGTATTAGAAGAAAAGTTGACAATTATTTCTCAAAACGAAAAAGTAAAAAATAAGGAATATTTTGCCATCTCTCTTTTAAACAGTTAGAAAATGACACTTATTTTCTTATTTTCTCTCGAGTTGATACTTTAAAATCAGCATAAATACATTTAAATGAGCTTAATGTGTTTGCACTTTATGAAATTTTTAGAAAAGCACGCCTTGAATTAAAAATGTTTTCCCCAAATCCCAGAATAGCAGTAGCCATGCTATTCTTTAATTCAGCTTCTTTAATTCCCGTTCTTGAAACTGCTTTATCTATGAAGGTACATATGTAACATCTTTGGTTTTGTGTCTTTCCTATTGTATGAGAAATAAGCAGATATATGCCAAGCTTGCATTTTTCTGCTCCCTGAAACTGCAGCCAAGAAATCTAGTAACTGTGTAATACCCTTTTCCAGATTTACATCAAAATGGAAGGCTATAGAAACCCTAACTCAGAAGTTTACCTTTTTTCAAAGCCTGAATATGCAGCGGTGGGGAGTTTTTATGTTGTTGAAAGTGTTTGGCCTCTGAATCTGTCCCGTCCTGTCCCCCCACCGACACATCTCTCATCATCCACCATCTCCCTCCCTCCCTCGCCCTGTAAAATCCTGTTCCATTTGATAAATTTGCCTATCGAAGCTCAAAGTTTTAATTAACACTGGGAAATCCATGAGATATAATTTATCCATGCAAGTAGAATGCTTAGGTTGGGGAAGGAACGTAGTTGGTGAGCACGAGCGAATAATTTACTGTCAGTGCCCCTTTGATCCCAGGTGTTCCTTCCAAAATAAACGGTGCTAGTTGTAATGTGCTGCTACTCATTTTCTCTCCACTGGGAAATGGACTGTAACCACAAACATACTTTATAGATAGATTTTTGAAAGGCTACTGGAAGCTTAATTTAAACTTGATTTGATTTGACAAATAAGGCTGTCATTTATGTAGATGTAACGTTTTCTTTTTTGTACCCATTCTGGGAATATGGATGACTTTGCAGTGAAAGACATTTTGCAAAAACTTCTTTACACATGCCTATAAATACATTATTAAAAAAAACATGTTTCAAAGTAGCTCAAAAATGCTAGCAAAGTGTTATATTTAATCCAGGCAATCTTAAAAGGAGAAATTAGTGTATTTCTTCATTGCTATTTAAAATAAGGAATTACAGCATAGATTGGACTGGAAGACATTTCTGGAGGTCATCCAGTCTAATTCCCTGTTTAAAGCTGCCTTTAAAGACAGGTCCTGAACAGGTTGCTCAGAACCTATTCCCCTTTAGCTTTTGACCATCTCTGTGGATGGAGATTTCACAAATTCTCCTGGCAGCCAGTTCCTGTGTTTGATTCCCCTCAGTGAGGGGCTGCATCTTGCGGTGGTCGCTTCTTCTCCTTTCTGTACCTTGGAGAAGAGTCTGGCTCTTCTTTCCCTGTAAAGCCCATCAGCTAGTGGTGTCCTGTAGTTATTTCCCCCCATAACCTGCTCTTCTCCAGGCTGCACAAGCCCACCTCTTTCGGCTTCTCCTCATCTGCTATATGCTCCAGCCCCCTGATTGTCTTGGTAGTTGTCTGCTGACCTTGTCCCACTCTGTCCAAAACTGGACACCACTCCTTACGTGGTCTCAAAGGTGCCAAATGGAGAGGCATAATGTCTTCTCCTGACCTGCTGGCATGCTCTTGCTAGTGCAGCCCAGAGTGTGGTTGGCCTTCATCTCTGCAGGGGGTTCTGCTGGCTGCAGCCTGTTGCTCACCAGGGTCCCCAGTCCTTTTCCACAGAGCTGCTCCTGAGGCAGTTGGTCCCCAGCCTGTGCTGTTGAATGAGCTTGCTCTGGTCCAGATACAGGGCTGTGTTGGTCTTCACAAGGCTTTTGTCAGTCCATTTTTTTAGATTGTCAAAAGGAGAGTTTGGTTTAACAGGTCAGGTTGAAAACTTGGGTGTTTTAGGAGCTGCTTCACATGCAGCTCAGCTGTCCCATCTCAGCATCCCGAGGAAGGGGAGAGTGGGCAGTGAGGCACGGACACCCTATGCTAAAGGACTCGGCCTGTGCGGATGAGTTAACCGCCTTTTGTAAAATACTGCAAGGTTTGTGCATCTCACTATCTGCCCAATGCACATACTACTCCTTTGTTAAAATCCTGCCAGTTATTGCCCTTCATTTATTGCACTCAGCTACAGCCCTAACCACCAGTACCTGAATGCTCTCCTTGAGTTTGGTTACGTACACGAACTTGTTGAGGGTGTGTTCCATTCTACCATTTAGATAATGAAAAAAAATAAATTAGTAACAGCCCCACTGTCAACTTTTGATAAACATTTTAGTAACTGGCCACTGATTAGAATTTGTATTACTGATCACAGTCCTTTGAGGCCAGCTGTCCAGCCAGATTGTGTCCACCTTGTAATTTGCATGTCCAAACCATGTCTTTTCAGTTTAGCTACATGGACACTGTAGCAGATTGTGTAAAAAGTTTTGCTAAAATACAAGTAGGCGACATTCATTGCTCCTTCCGCATCCATAAAGCCAGTCATCTCATTGTAGAAAGTAACCGAGTTGGTCATGCATGATTTGCATTTGGTAAATCTATGCAGGCTGTTTCCAAGCATGTTTTTGTCCTTCATGTGCCTGGAAATGTCTTCCATGAGAATTTGTCCCTTAATCTCCCTGGGAACTAAGGTTTATGGTGAGAAGTCTATAGCTTCCCAGACTCTCTTTCTTGCCCTTTTTAAAGGT
Organism: Falco cherrug; assembly: GCF_023634085.1. Classification (NCBI taxonomy): domain Eukaryota; kingdom Metazoa; phylum Chordata; class Aves; order Falconiformes; family Falconidae; genus Falco; species Falco cherrug. The sequence goes on along the minus strand of NC_073702.1, from coordinate 81,082,720 downwards.
GGGTGTAACTACTTACTGTGACCTGTCAAAGGTGATAAAGGGTGGCTTTACAGCGACATCGGCTGGTTCCCTCAACGTGTATCCTGTTTGGTCCCATGGACTTGAGTGTGTCTAGTCTGCTTAAATGGTCTCTGACTTGATCTTTCTCTTCTGTCAGTAGCGCTTTGCTCTCCCAGACTGGGCCAGTTGGCTCACGGATGAATTTAACTATTCATCAAAGACTGAAGGATTGCTAACCTCACTTTTCACTTGTTAAAAATGAGTTGCTACTTTGAATATAAAGTCTTAAACGAGAATAAGAATTAGTTGAATGAAATGAAGAAAGCTACGTAGCACCTTATTTTTTTAAAGACTGTTAGCTTTTGTTGAAGACTTTATGTATAGTTTCTCCAGAGTATTTTCTTACAGCATCAAGCAAAATGATTTCATAGTAACAAAAAATGCAAAAAAAAGTTATTTCGTAGTAACAGCAGTTGCAGTAATTTGAGTTATGTGATATGAGGGACCATTCTGCTCATCAGAATTAGTATTTTGTGATTTATGTACTTACTGTGCAGTTCAGAAGATCAAAAGCCAATGTATTCATTGATCTCATAGCTCAATTTAAAATAATATTTTTTGTCTAGCTGCAGAAATTTTTAATAAAATTTGATAAACGTTTTCTAGGAGAGTCATACTTTATTATTCTCTTCTCTTTTCATTCACTCTTGTGCAAAAGAGCATCAGAACTACTTTGGAATAGATGAAAATCTCGGACCTGTAGCAGTCAGCATCCGGAGGGAAAAGGTTGAAGATGCAAAGGAAAAAGAAGGATCTCAGTTCAACTATCGTATAGTTTTCAGGACAAGTGAGGTAATGTTCTTTCAGTAATTCTGCAAGGGAATGGAAAAATTAACTTAAGAGCTTAGGATGCTAGTTGCCTGTCTGTGGATACATTGCTAACTTTCAAAGTAAATCTGTTACTGGGAAAGGGAGGTTTCTTGTACTGTTAGTAAATGTAGTTACTCCTGGAACAAAGTTTTTGTCTTCTGTACTGCATAGAATTTTTCTCTTTTCGAGCAGACACCCAAAAGGAGGTGAGTTGGCTGGAAGGAACTGTAAGAGCCAAGCAAGGGGACAGATCTTAAGAACAAAGCTGAAGATAAGCTTGGATCAAGCTGCTTGATGTTAAGTTTCTAATGATAGAAATAAAAGATTAATATATGTAGGGGAAAAAGAAGGGGAAAAATATGAAAGCTAGTACTATGACTTATTTGTAGTTCTGTGTTTTGTTTCAAAATGCTTTCTTTTTTTTTTTTTTTCTGTGTGATATTATTATATACTTCTACATACAGGAAGGAATAATCAAATGTTGGTTAAAATAATTGATTTGGAAGACCAGCTCACTTGTGATTGTTGTAGGACACAACTCAACTTCTACTTCAAGCACATTAGTATCTCTTGCAAACTAATTTCTTGATCACAGGAACTGGCTTTGATTTGTATAAAAATAGAGAATGTTATTATTGTAGCAAGTAACTATGAGTTTTCATAATCCTTAAGGCTATTGCTTTTTATTGTGATTAGGGCACAAAGAAGTGTTAGCGAGACCTCCTGATATCTCTGGGCTCACGTGCTTTTACAAACAGATACAGAAACATATATATAAGGGTTTTTTTAGGTCAGGTTTTTCTTTTGTTGCCAAAAAATGGGCATCTCTGCATATATGTGTGGAGAGGTGATTCAGCTGACTCACTTCTAAGAAATTACTCTCTTTTTTGCCAAATCTAATGAAGATAAAGCATCATGGTTTAAAAAATAGGTGGATGGCTTAAATGAAGGTGGTGGCTTACCTCACTTGTCCACCTTGCATTCAACTACTGTGTCTGCTAGGACAGTATGGCATTAAAATGATCAAATTTTAGTTTTTCTAGTGTTTCCCCCCCAAAAAAAGTAAAATTTCTAGGAATTAGAATAAATTAATAAAATAATCAGTGAATTTCTTTGAACAAAAAATATATTTGTCACTGAGACCATAAGAACCTGTCTCCTTTTTAAAAGTTGTGTAGTAAAGTTTTTACTGGTTAAAAAATTTCAAAAATAAATATCTTTTCCTTCACATTCTTTCTTCCATGCTTTTGCTGAAACCTGAGGTTTATATCCTTAAAAGTCATTGCCGTGTTAGAACTTGAAATGTTTTGTGTGTTTTACCTTTACTGCAGCTTACTACACTTAGAGGAGCAATTTTAGAAGATGCTATACCATCCACTGCTCGGCATGGCACAGCAAGAGGTCTGCCTCTCAAAGAGGTACTGGAGTATGTAATACCAGAGCTGAGCATTCAGTGCCTGAGACAGGCTTCCAACTCACCCAAAGTACCTGAACAGCTGCTTAAACTGGATGAACAAGGGGTATGTAGCACATGACTTTTCTTTTAAAGACTATTCATTAAAAAAAATAAAAAGTATTTCACAGGCAATGTTAATAAACGTGGATCTGTAATGCAAACCATTCACTTTCTTAGTTTTAGAGATACTTGTGTATTTTCATTGACGAAATGAGGTTTGCTTTTCTAAGAAGATTGTTCTTAAAATACATTGCAGCTTAGAGAAAAAACTGTCTATGTAGATTCTCTTTAGATGAGTGAGTAAGAGAAAGATGATAACTAAACTTTTAACATCAGTAGGAAGTGATTTTCATGATCTGCATTTGCCCTTTAATTTTTACAAATGCTGGATACAAATAAAAATACATCTAACATCTTATTACTGTTGTGTATAGGTAGGGAGTCAAAAGGATGTAACATATTAAGTCTCTACATCGAAAATTTTTGATTGTTTTTTACAGCAACATTTTCTGATTAACATGAAGTAGTCTTACTAGAATAGAATGCTTCTGGGGTCAAACAACTGGAATTGTGATTGAGACTAATGAGTTAACTACATGGCAATGAAATATTCATATGGCTTCAATTTGAAGAGAAAATGCTGAGGCTTATTTGGTTCAGTAAAGTGAATCTGCTTTATTCAAAGCTAGTGATTAAATTTGTAGCTTCTGAATATTTTTTCAAGCATGGGCTTGTAATGTAATGTAATGGCTTTCAAACCAATTTTTAAAACCATGTTTTTAAAAAATGTTCATTTAAAGTGAATATTGCACTTTCTAGGCAAAAGTTAGTATCTAATCTTTTGAACTTGAGTCAGCTGGTGAATCCAGTTGATTATGATGGTGGTATAATCGATTTTTTAATGCTAATTCAGTTTCAAATGTAGTGATTGCTTCTAGCATTGGTAGTGTCTACCATAATTCTTCTGTCATCTTTTGTGGCTGTAACAATTGCTCAAAACCACGTAAATGTAGACAGGAAGAGAATTGCTTTTTTGGGTGGATTGTTAAGCTAGTTTTGTATGTATATTTTACCACTTTCGTTCACTGTAGTCTTTGTGGAGGACTTTTAATTGAAAATTCATTTTGCCAAATGTTCTTATTTTCTCCTGAGTTTGTCAGTTCTTCTGGTAAAACAATAAAGAAAAACCAGAAGCACTCAGTTCTGAATCTTAAGTGTTCCTGATGTACTGTTGGTCTCCTTCTTTCCTGTCTGAACCCCAGAGTGAGCTTAAGTTAATCTAGTAACTAATATTCACTGTTCAGAAGAGGCAGTATGTTCTAGGCAATACAGAGTATCAGTTTATTTGACCTGACCTGAATATTTCCCAAACTCACTATAAATATTTCCCAAAATTTGGAAATGGAGGTTCTTCACTGAACTGACCAAAGTAATTCTTTAATCATCGACACCTATTTTTAGGACACAGTGTTACATAGCACTTCTCTTTGTTTTGGGTGATCAGTCCTGAAAATTCAGTCCTGTTGTGAAATGGGCTGTCACCTGATGAAATGTAGTATTAATGTACCTTATGTGTTGCTTGTTATGAGGTAATTACTTGAACATAGAAAGCTGTGCATGGAACTGGCATGAGATCCATTTATGCCTTTAATCCTCTTATGAACTTGATGCTTTCAGTTTACTAATCAAGCAAATATAAAAAGAGTTATCCTTGGTAACTGAGGGTGATGACTGGCTGAAGTGAATTTAAAAATATGAATCATGATCTAGAGGATTAATACCGTCACCAGAATTCATTTTGCGTAATGGTGCATTAAATATTTGTATCGTCCCTCAGCAGACTGAAGGCAGTTTCAGTGTTTTGATTTCATTTTCTACCAGTTTCACAGTTTTCAGCAAAATCTAGTATGGCTTATGGAGGAAATATGTGGCTAAAACTTGTCTCTAAAACGACAGTAGAAAGTAGATGCAAATTGGATGGTTGACCTAATTTGAATATATAACTAAAGAATCTGCATTTTCCTAATTTATTCTGGCATATGATGATCAGCATTAGGTGTGGCTGTAAATTTACAAGACAAGTCAACAATTTATCTTTAACCTGAACAAGATTTTATTTTATTTATTTTTACCGCTCTCTAATTACCCCCTACATCCCTCTCCCAATTTCTTCTTGTATATATGTTTTTTTGTTCTCCTCATATCCCTCTGGGAATGTTCATTTCTCTCTAGGCCAAAGGCTGAAGTTTACAAAAACCCCAAAATAATTAGGAGCTTTGATTGCAGTGATACTTAGTGGCTATTCAGTGGCATCTCTTGAGGTTCCTTGCCAGAAAACTTCTAAAATCTGTACACGAGGAAAGTCAACTAGTTGTTGCATGATAGAGAATCTAAACTGTGCAGGAAGACAGCAAGATGCCAAGATTCAGTGCGCGGTTCTGACTAGAACATAGTCATTTTGAGTCAGGAAGGACTGCTGTGTGCCTTTAATACCCATCATATACCCAAGTAGCTAACTGGGTTTAGAAACTGTTTTCTGATGGCACATTATTAAATTGTTCTCAGTGTTACATTGAATGTAAGATGTCTTATTTTAGAAATCATGAAATCGGAACTATGTCTGCAAATATTTACTTCAAAAGACTTGAATAAGCATGCGGTACTGTTTAAAAACTGGCAGACTTTATAAATTTTAAATATTCTGGTAGGGGTTTTTTGCCTGTCAAATGTACTACATAAGAAGAGCCTGCTAAAGCTCACTTAGTTACTTCTTTCTTAGGCATCGATGTTCTATAAGTACCTTGATTTCTGCTTCTGCACAGTCCCCACGATCTTGGTGTGAGAGTTCTTTTGCTTAATTCTTCTAATTTCATAGCCTTGAGTGCTTCTAGCACACAGGTAGGAGGTTCAGACTGCACATGAGCTTGCAGCTGCTGCTTTGTTTAGGAATAGTGGTACTGGTAGAATCAAATTTGTACATAATTGCCTAGTGATTACAGTATTTGACCATGAAGTGAACCCCAGTATTAATTTCTTCCTTGGGCTTGGGAGTTATAGATCCTTGTCTTCAGTGTCTCCTAGGACAGTGTTTAAACCAAGAGCTGGTAGGTTGTTCTGGAAGACAGAGGTGTACTTCACTCCTGTTTGGAATGATAATGATATTCATGAACAAGTTCAGGAGTGACTGGTGTCCTCAGAAAGAATGAAGGAGTGTGACTGCATATTTCTCGACTGAATGTTTTGCCCAGGTGCTTCTTTACGGTTAGTTGTTGCCCCTATTGTTGGTGGCTTAGTTAGCATTTAACTTCACTCCTCCGTTCTAGTGTGAGGTCAAGGAAATTAACTTAAATTCCCTGTAGTTTAAGCGAAACTATTTGATGCGGAGCTGGGATAGAGATGGCACTGTGCTCACCATCACTCTAAGTCTCTGCTGGGAAGTGTCAAGAAATAGTACTGCTTCCTGAAATCTAATGTTTATATGAACAGTTCTCTTCCAGTTTCCTTTGTGAAATGTTCATGCTAGCTTTCCACTGAGTAAAGTAGTCACCAGTGTGCGATCTGGAACCTTTTGCTAAACACCTAACTTTCTCGGGGCTTCAAAACAGGGGTCAGACGAGGAAGCACTTTGGATGGATAGTACCTAATGCCAGTCAAAAGGGAATGACAAGAGCAGGCTGGTGTCTTAACCCTGCCCTGCTCGAGTTCAGCAGTCTGGCTCAGGAGGCTCCTACAGTGCATCCATAACCCAGAATCTCCTTTTATTTCGGACGGTCATCCCTCCCATTCCACATCAAACTGCCAGAGTTCCTAATTCTGTGTTCTGTGCTGCCCAGGTGAAACCCTTGTGCAGCACCGTTCCTCATCCCTGTCCTTCCTGAGCCTGTTTGTGCCTGAATGCTCCCTGGTCAGTGGCCTTCTGCCGGAGTATGTTCCACAAGGGCTCTCCCCTACATAAAGCAGTTATACCAAAGGGAGAGGAGGGACTGGGGCTTACCAGGGGTCAGGAGGGCTGCCGTCATACCTTGCTCTTATTCCTGCTGTGCTGCCGATTTTCTGCTCCAGTAGACCACATTCTGTAGTGTGCATTGCCATGAATACAGATCTGCTGAAATCACGGAGTTAGGCTGTTTGTATTAGTGAAAATGAGAATTGTCCCACTGGTAGGCTTAACTTCATAATAAGAAAAGAACTCCAGGCCCAGTTGGTGTTCTGAAGTGTTTTGCTGTAGGCTTATAATGGTCTAGCATTTCCCTGTTACTTCATTTTTAATACGTTTACCTTTGGGGCATTCTTCATGTCAATGATTCTGCCTATGGCCTTCAGAAATCTTTATGAACATGGACATCTTGGGCACTAATTTTTTTGGTGTTGGTTGTGTATGAACGTAAATAGTTACATCTAGAATGCTGTCAAGTTAAATCTTGAATTGCCTTAAAAAAGCAGTAGGGTCCTGAAAACACAGAAGACTTAGCAAAAGCACAGTGAAAGCTTTTATTTCTCCAGGGGTGATGAAGATTTGGGGAATGGATTTTTTTTCTTTTCTTTTTTTTTTTTTTTTTTTAATTGACTGTTGGCAACTGCCTTGTATAGAAGTCTCCACTTGGAATGGAGAAACGCAGCATTTATTGAAGAGGGAAGGTTTGGGATTATTTGAAGTCTGGAATGATATTTTTGAAACACTTTCCTCTTTCATGTATGTATGTTTTGACTTTAGCTTTTAGTATTCCTGTCTTACAACTTTCCCTCAAAATTGTGGTAAAACACCAGTGGACTAGCACGTTTATGGGTTTGAGTTTTACAATGTACTGAACACGGCAGTCTGTGCGTTACATATGTATGACCAAGGTGAAGCAGACTGTTCTTGTCACCTCTGGTCTAATAGGAACATATACAGTCTTTGCACAGCAAACCTTTTAGACATGAATCCTGAAGTTTGATTAAGAGAAGTCTATGGCTGGAGAGTTGATTTGAGTCATGAATACAGATAAATGTCTTAAGGGAAGCAGGTGTGACGGATGGTCTCTCTCAGTTTGTGGCGCTCTAAAAGGTGTCAGTTAAGAAAAGTAAGACTAATCCATTCACATGGAAGTTTCCTGTTTGTCATCTTAAGTATGCATAAAACCTAAGAAAACAAGACAATACTTTGCTCAAGAAGTCATCATTTCTTTTTATACTTCACTTTTTTATAGTTTTTATACTTTTTTTAATAGAAGCAATTTATCTCTTCTAGTGTTTTAGAACTGCAACTTTGTTTAACAAAACTAACTGCAATCTGATTTCTAGCTTGAAGTATATTTTTGAAAATGGGGAATAATTTTTAATACTGGATGATTTTATGGGGAGGGCAAAAGGTTACATGTAACAAATTACTGTTCTCAGGGCCTGTTTTAGCTGAACCACACTGATCTTTAAAGAGTAGAAATATGGGGAAGTAAGCTCACCTTGTTTTGAATCTGAGAAAGAAGAGAGTTATACAAAAATTGCCAGTTAAAGTTCTTATACTGTAACATGAATTAGAGTGTGCTTTTCTAATAACTCAGTTGAAAGTGGTCATGTACTGCTTTTATCTGTGTTTAGATAGTGACAATCCAGTTTTCTTTCAAGATAGTTGTTGAGTGGGTTTTTTCTTTTTTTTTCTTCCTCCTTTCTGCAGTGACTTAATTTCCAAAATCAGAATACTTACTTTTTCACTTTCATATAACTTCTGCCAGGGGTTATAACAGTGTTATCTTTTAATTGTTAATATTTGTTGTAATATTGACTTTCCTTTGCTTCTGTAATTTTTCCTTTTCTTTTTTTTTTTTTTTTCCTTTTTTCAGCTGAGCTTTCAACATAAGATTGGCATCCTTTACTGCAAAGCAGGTCAAAGCACAGAGGAAGAAATGTATAACAATGAGATGGCAGGACCAGCTTTTGAAGAGTTCCTTGATCTTCTGGGCCAGAGAGTACGGCTAAAAGGATTTAGTAAATACAGAGCTCAGCTAGATAATAAAAGTAAGTTACATTTCCAACCTGTGGTAGAAACTATAATTATCCAGTGGATCTTCAGCAAAGCCTGCTCTGTCTTTTCAGGTTCTTGATTTGGGTTTTGGTTAGTAAGGTTATATGTTAAATGAGGAAGATGAAGCATATGATAAGAGCATGTGTCACACCTTGTCTGAAAGGTTATTTACTTTTTCTGTGGTGTTAGTAGAACTGAAAATCAAAGCAACTTGCTTCATGTGTGGGCACTTAGTTAAAATCGTACTATGTGAGTGATATTTTTGAAATATTTCAGAATTTCCCAGCTACGCTTTAACATCTTACCCTTAAAAAGGCAAAAGAAAAGATAAGCATTTCAAAATATGGAGTCATTACAAGGGCCCATTTTCCTTATTACAATCAAACTTTTGTGCTTCTTTTTAATCAACATACATATTGATGTTTATATTGAGTAGCAATCAAGTTTTCTTAGTTTTCTAGGTTCTCACACATGTACAGTAAGCATGTTATCATTCAGCAGCTGGTAAACATTCATCTGCCTATGCACTGTGTCATTACTACCATTTCCTCAGATCTTTCAGTTTCCCTAAGTGCAATAGTATAATAATTTCATTGTACAAATTTGTTGGGGTTTGTAGCAAAAATAGGAAAAGTATTGCTGTTATAAAGTCAGTGATATGTTAACACACTTTTTTTATTATCACTGCTTTTCACTGCCCTTAAATTTTTCTTAACTCTTCGTTACTTTAATGTATTTTTAACAGAATTTTGACAACTGATCACTACGAGCTGTGATCTAAGGATATCTAAGTATTTGTCTACTTTATTGTAACATACTATTTTTATAAAGACTAGATACAAGGAAGAAATTTTTTATGATGAAGGTCGTGAAACACTAGAACAGGTTGCCCAGAGAGATGGTAGATATCCCCATCCCTGGAAACATTGAAAGTCAGGTTGGACAGGGCTCTGAGCAACTTGATCAGGTTGAAGATGTTTTAATGTTTTACTGATGTTGTATGCCATTAATGATATCGGCCTGTCATATGTTCTTATAGTTTGGAACACACGGAATGTAATTAGGAGAGTTCACAAAGATGCAGTCTTCAGTTTTATATAAAATGTAAAATACTGCCTTAATTACCACCTTTTTTTGTGTTATACTTGGGGGTTTTGATATAATGGCACAATGTAATGAATGAATGGTTTAGACTGCTTAAAGAATCAAAGGTATTCGCGAAATATGGTTTTACTATGAATTTGTGGGAGCATGATGTCACAAAGCTTAATGCAAGGTTCACTCTATTACTTATTACATAGATGAAACATACAAAGGAAGGTCGGTTTAGAATCGAGCTAGAATAATTTAGGGACTGAAGATGCAGAAGGGTAAGGGAGACCCTCATATTGAGTCACAAGTTTCAGAGGAGACCCCCTTGCTTTCTAAACACCTGATAGAGCTTAGGTGCAGCTGGGTCCCATTTTAGTCTCAGACTTCTGCAGTGGTTTATGTCTAAAGGTTGTTTAAGGTTTGTTTATTCAGAGTTTAAGGTGGATATTTTAAGGTGGATCACAAGATTTTAGCAGCAATTAATCATTGACTAATTTGACATTTACGAAGGTAATCAATAGGATTTACTGCAATCACAAGAGTAACTTAATTATAGATGGGGTATCTAAATCAATTCACATGCACATGCACACTGACACAAAGAGGTAAATGTATAAAGATGTAGGTATATTGTTGTGGTTTAACCCCAGCTGGCAGCTAAGCAGCTGCTTGCTGACTGCCTGTCCCACCCCCCTGAGTGTGGGGTGGAGATTCGGAAAAAAGCTAAAGCTCATGGGTTGAGGTAAGAACAATTTAATAATAGAAATAAAATAAAATAATATAAATTAAAATAACAACAACTGTAATTAAATGGGGAGAGAGAGGGAGAGGAATAAAAGACAAAAGGAAAGAAAAAGACCCAAGTGATCTGCAATACAATTGCTCACCACTGCTGACCGATGCCCAGCCAGTCCCTGAGCAGCAATCCACAGGCGCCAGCCAGCTCCTCCCAGTTTACATACTCAATGTGATGTTTTATGGTATGGAATATCCCTTTGGCTAGTTCAGGTCAGCTGTTCTGGTTGTGTCCCCTCCCAACTTCTTGCACCCCTCCTGCCTTCTTACTGGAAGGACTGGAGAAACTGAAAATTCCTTGTTGTCTTGCTAAGTAATATTTATACTAACAATAAACATTAATGATGTGTTATCAACATTATTCTTGTACTAAATCCAAATACAGCATTGTACCATCTACTGAGAAGTAAGTTAACTCTATCCTAGCCGAAACCAGGATGTATATAAATGTACCAAGGTACACCTGTTAAAAGCTCCCCTTGAGTTCAGAGAAATGCTCATGTTGAGTGCCTTGGCATTTCTCAACAGGCGAAGGGTTGAGCCTCGAGGAACAGGGGTATCAGCCCAGCTCCTGTCATCAGCTTTCAGCCACTGTCCTCCTAACTTTGCAGACGTGGGGGTTGGCGAGCTCTGAGCAGCATCCCACTCCCACTCCCACCGAGGGAGATGCAGGTTGCAGCCCGCTGCAGCCCAGGAGAGCTCAGGGGGTCTCACTTAGGACCACTATTACAGGGTTGGAGATGATTGGCTTTAGTCATCTGTAAAATTCCATCCTGGCTGTAATCTGAGTTGGAAATTTTTCAGAATTCCAATGACAATGGTACTGTTCAACTCGGGCTACAATTCATGTCAGGAATGTTCCAAGGCTGTCATGGGATGACTGGTTATCCCTGCTTTCATTCCCCACCTCTGCCAGGCCACAGAAGTTTCTGGTACAGTCAGTGCCGTGCTCCACCTCAGCCAGGCGAGAGCTGCTGGTGCGGTCAAGGGGCGCTTAACTGCCCGACTGGTTACACAGAGGCCACGGCCTAACGGGGATCCCTGAGATCACTGAGTGGTCCGGGCAAGCGGGGGGAAACGCACAATCACACAGAACAAGTATTACTGCGTGTCATATTCATAACTGGATAATACATTGATCTGACTGCCTGCAGGTTCAGAATACTGTGATAATTTCATCTCTGTTAGCTATGTTTTTGGTAGGCATAATGTCTCAATAATATTTCTTGCTCGGTTTTTGTAGGGTTCCCAATTATTAAGTTTTTCTGTTCTCAAATGTTGACCAGCTGTGGGCTTTTTCTTTAAAATGTTGTTTTTTAAAAACAATTGGTCTATTTATTCAATATTTTGATAAGTAGCTAATTGGTCTATTTCTTATGGAATATAGAATGTAGAATGTTATGGTGGGTTCGCCTGTCTGGCAGTTAAACCCCAACACAATTCCTTGCTCACTCACCCTTCAGCAAGACGGGGGAGAAAATCAGAAGGGCAAAAGCAAGGAAAAACCTGTGAGTTGACATTAAGACATTTCAATAAGTGAAGGAAAGAAAGGAAAAAACCAAACACCGCCCCCCTGCAATACACACCACCCCCCTGAAATACTCCCAAAAAACCAACCCACCATCACAATAATCAACCAACCAACCAACAAGCTCCCCCCCTGCCGTCACCTGGCCAAAACAAGGGGTGGAAGGGCAATCACTTGCCGCTTACTGTCAGCAGAGTGGGGCCCAGCCAGTCTCTGAGCAACAGCTACCATGGAAAAGCTCCCCCTGCTCCAGTTTCACTGCAGAGCATGATGCTTTATGGTATGGAATATGACAGTTTGAGTCAGCTGTCCTGGCTGCATCCCAGTCCAAACTCTTGCCCACCCCTACCATACCCCGCAAGGTGGGAGGCAGCATGAGAAACAGAAAGCCTCAGTGCTGTGTGAGTGCTGTTCAGCAATCGCTGAAACACTGGCATATCATCAACACTGTTGTAATCACGTATAGAAAACATGGTGCCATAATGGCTGCGATGAAGAAAATTAACTCCATCCAAGCCAAACCCAGTGCAAATGTGAAGAACATGGGGAATATATTAACTACAAACTCTTTTCTACCTTTCTTTAGTGCATTTTTAATGGTGTGCAACTCTAAATCCCCAGGATCAAGAAATAAGAAAATCAGAGGAAACTTTACCAATTCAACACTATATAATTTGTTTAGTACAGGTTTTAAGACCTATCAATCTACCAAAAATTAGGAACGAAAATATTATTGGAACATTAATATTCTCGTTTATAATGTTCAGACTTTAATTATGGATTGTGTCATGGATAAGACTGGATTATGTTGACATTTAATTCCCTTATACCTGTAAAGAGAGAATTGAAGGTAAAAGAAATTGAGGAAACTTTGCAATTTTATACCTATAGATATAGGTATAATAGTAAATAGAAAATAGTAAATAGTGCTGTTTCACTTTTGTTGGTAAAAGGTGCTTTTATGGAAAAAAGCACAAAAAAAAGTTTAGCCAATTTTTCTCAACCTTTGTGAAATAAAACTGATGTTCAGAAAGGAATGAGGTGCAAAATTGTCAGCTCAGATGTATTTTTTATTCCCACCAAAATTTTTAGCAGAGTAATGTTCGTAGTAGCAACCGCTATGTAAATTTAGTCATAGTAGGCCTTAGTAGATGTTCAGTAAAGCATCTGTTGAGTTAGAAGATTTCAGTTTGCTTAGTGTCAGGGACTAAATTTCAGAAGAAAAACTTCCTAAATTTGCTAGCTCATTTCCAAAGTCAAGGTGCTAAATCAAAAGTATTCAGCTAAGTAGGATGTTGCATTAGGAAAACATTGGTTTAAAGGTAAGGAATCTGCCTTTCTGTAATAAGTATTTAAAGGGACTGTTTTGTGCAGTATCTGTTCAAGATAATTTGACTTTATCTATCTAATTGCAAGAGGAGTCAGGGAATAGGGTTGCTGACGTCAGTGTAGTTTAGACAGATATTTGTATTTCACAATACAATTTATTTCATCCTTCTGTCTCTTCAAAACTGTCTTTCTAAAATGCCACAGAAAGGTTATAATGGAATTAGATTTTTAACAAAGGTTTTAAAATAGAAGAGTGCAATAATGTTTGCTTTTTAAGCAACATTTAAGTAAGAAACTTTGATGGAAATTATGCTCCTTATTTTTATGTAACTGTAATTTATATTACATCAGTATTAATACATTTTATTATTGTACAAACATAACTGATGAAGCCAGTTGTAATAGAAATGTGTTCAATATTATATACACGCATAAATATTTTCAGATTTAGTGCTGCAGATTCAGTATGGTTACTGTTGAATTTTACACTCAAAATGTATGTTTATATGCTTCTAACCAGAGAACTAACATGGCTAATCAGTTTCCTTTTGGAATTCAGTTACTACTGAAAACAAAACAAAACCCCAAAACCTTAACCAGTGTGTGGAAGACAGTGCTTGAGAATGCTTATTGGTGTAGAGAGTATACAACTATATTAAAAATAAATGGATGAACATGGAAAAAGAGAAGAAAGATTGATAGTTTTCTTGACTCAATAGGGTGTTCCCAACCTCCTGCATTAAAGTTAATTGTATCTGCTTAAATAATCCATGCATATTAAAGGTGAATTAAAAGGATTAATTTGTGACTGCAGAGTAAACCTCCTCTCTTTGACTGTAGACATTCTGAAATACTGTCTATTAATAATAAATATTATTTTATTTATTTTATAGATATAAATAAAAGAAAATATTAAGTCATATCTTATATGAAAATTATTTTAATAATTGTTTAAGAATCTGAAAATTCCTGATAAAATATTTGACATTGTACTACAGTGCATCATGTACGTATTTTGTGTTTAAAAAATGTCTAATCTGCAGTATGTGTTTTAATGTCAGATTTGAAGTAGTATGGTCAGATTATTTTTTGGTAAAGTATGAGATTAGTCAGTTGTCCTTATTAACATTTTAAATAATGAAAATATATATTATATAAAACTATACTCAAGTAGCTAAGTGTTTGTTCTTTTTTTTTTTTTCATGAAATGTCAATATATTCAAAATTAGATCATTTTGGCCTCATAGACAGCAAACTCTGGGGAATTTCTTGCAGGACCCTTCTATGTCATAACATGAAACTAAAGAGTAGAGCTTGAGCTGATGCAAACTGTTTGTGCTATATTGAAAAAAGTTTTAAATTGCATTAATAGATTTAAATTGTAGCATGCAGAGTGGTGTCCTAAACAGCAGTATGAATGTTCTGTTTTTCTGACCTTTTGCAATTAAATTAATTTTCAGCTGATTCAACAGGAACTCATTCCCTCTATACTACCTATAAAGATTATGAATTAATGTTTCATGTATCAACAATGCTTCCATACATGCCCAGTAACAGGCAACAGGTATGTTTTTGAACTTTTCATTGTAATTTTACATTATAAATATTTGACATTGAGGGGTTTTTTAAAGTAATATTGATATAAACCTGAATTGTTCTATATGAAGCATGACTCAACTCTTTTTTTTTTTTTTTTTTTCCTCCTTGAAATATTGTAAGGTATTAGAAATCTCATAGGATTTTTGTACTATATAATTCAGGAAGTTACCCTATCTCCCCCATTTCATGATATTATGAAAAGGTAATGTTGCCTGTGGTGAATGAGTTAATTTGAATTTGGACCGAATTTATATCTGATCTGTGTTTTAAATATTGAATTGAATGAAGCTTAAAAATAGTCTTATGGTTAAAATAAGCATGTAATAAGATTTTTAGAACGATTTCACTTAATCCTTGTTATATTACAGATCTTGACATTTTTATTAATGTGTCAGCTTAGTAATAAATGCTTAACTGTATCCTTCAAGGTGTCTGCTTATGAAGACAGAAAACTGCAATGCACTTATTTCTGGAGAATTCCTTTTGCTTATATAATAATTGAGAATAGCTTTAAAGCATTAAGGATGGCTAAAAAACAGCACAGCATTCAAAGTGTGCGGTGCACCAGTAAGGTTACTCTGTCTTGCCTGTCTCAGATATTTTTTGCAACTGAATTAAAAAGTACAAGCGCATTTAGTATAATATATCAACGTGAACAATTAAAAAACCCTAGCAGAATTGCTTATAGGTCAGACTGATGATAGTTCATGACTTTCTGTGCTGCTACTACTATGCATTTTTCTAGCTCTGGAGAAATAAGTGTTGGGTTTATTTAGTTAGGTTTAGAATATTCTCTCATTGCCATGCAAGATACACGGATTTCAGGCATTTTGGAAGGTTGTAATGAAATAAAGATGCTATCTCACTTTCTTTTTCAACAGCGTACAAAAGATGGTTACTGATTGTTGAATCATATGTGAGTTGTGTCTTTCATGTCTACCCTATCAATAGGTCTTGTGGGAAGAAAAAGAGATGTGTCAAGGCAGCAAGAAAAAGATAAAAGTGATTAAAATTCTTGAGAAAGCATGTATGAAAATCAAAATGGAAGAAAATATATGATGTATTTATGTATTATAAATAGTGCATAATGTTCTGAACTGTCTGAAGAACTGTTTCAAGTGAACAGTTAAGACAACTGCAAATTTTACTCCATTACACTTAGGATTTAGATATGGTTTATAGAAACCAAATTAGGAATTAAAAGACAGAAACTCTTCACCATATGAATAATATGAATGTTTAGATGACTCACGTCTTAAAATGTGTGGCTGTCAAGAGACAGAATGTTCAGCTGTATCAGCTTTATCATACACTCGGCTGTGCCAGTAGCTAGTAATCAAGGTATCAGATCATCATCACTGATTGGAGATTGTTCCACTTCTCTAAACTTTCACTTACATCTTACTACAATACAGAATTAATTTAGTAAACACACTAGGGTTGTTGTGTCTGTAATCAGTCATAACAATCTTTGACTTAAAAGCACATGTAAATAGGGAAAACTGTACACTGTTAAGAAGATACAAGACACTGAATGAGCATGCCTTAGAAGGTAAAACCCAATATTTTCATAGCTAATCACAGGCACTGACAGTAAATAAGGCCTTACTTGGAGTTTAGTACTTTTATTGTTGTCTTTCATGACTTTCCCTTGTTTGTAAGAACAGGATATCCTCTTGCCATGATCCACTACTTTTCATAATTGTTTGCTGTTTGTCAGCTTCGCTGCTGTGTTGCTCAGCCACCCCTTGTTACTGTCCTTTCACTTGTTCCTGTGCCTTCCTTCCATTCTTATCAGTTCCTTATCTGTCTTTCTTTATAGTCAGGTGCCAATTCTTGTGTACAGCAAAATATTCGAATTTTAACTCCATGGTTTTCCCCAGCAACAAGCACTCCTTTCCACAGTGTTTTAGTAAGCTCTCATCATTGTCACTTTATCAGGTTCAATATTTAGTAGGAACACCATGTGTTGTTATTCATGGTTTTCTTGGGATCAAAATAACGTGGCAGTTTTCCACGTTCAAGTACTACGCCTATCTGAAGATCCACCACATTATTTTTTTATTATTAGGTGCTAGGATCTAGCAGTATTTACACAGCATGGACACTGTCTTAATAAAATACGACAAGTGCACCCAAATGACCAGAATTTAGCCAGCCTTAATGTGCAAAAGGGATCTATAATCATTGCTTAATTTTCTTCTATTACTGTTTAGTTCCAAAATACATACTGAAGTGTGGAAAGTATCAACAGTGTTATTTCTCACAAGCAAGGATGAAATTCGAATAGGTCTTTTTCCCTGAGACATTTTAGATGCTGAAGACCACAGATGCAGTTGCATCAGTTGTGTTCAAGACAGAGAGACTTACAGGTGCTGTGGAATATGAATGTTGTTTGTCTCTTTTCAGGGTTTGGCTCACTGACTCTGTACACCCAAGTAACTTAGGGACCATGGTAATTTTCCTTGTAGGTTATGTTAGCAATGAAGACCCCCATTCAATAGTTATTGTTTGCTAGCATATTGTGTATGTACTGGCAATGAGGTTATTGCATCCTATCCCGATGTCCCTTGTTTGGTAATGACTGGGCAAGGTATTGAGTCACTCTTCATCGTCTAGGACTACAACCTTCAATGAGCAAGCACTAAGCGTTGCTTATATTCCAAATACCTGTGAGCCAAAAATAGGCCACACCAGAATTGTTTGTTGCTTCTTCCAGGACATAACTACGCCCTGCTTGGTCCCTGATCAGGACATCCCTCTAGTTTTAGAGCCAGCAGGAGATCCAAAGAGCAAGGTAATTTTCACTTTGGCTGCAACATAGGCTGGGAACTTTCAAGTCAGCTGCTCCTTCCCTAGGACAGAAAAGACTACCAGCCCTGGTGTGGCCAGTTCCTTTTCCTTTACTGGCCATTTCTTCAAATCATAGCTCAAGGCCTTTCCCCTTTAAACTTTACCTTTGTGATGTCCCTTTCCAAATCATTCCCTTGCAAATTTCCCGTTCACACATTTGCAGTCTGCTTGCGTACACATAGTCAGACCCAATTAATCCAGATCAGTTCAAATAATCAGTTTTCACCAGGTTTAATGAAAACCTGAAAATGAAACAGATATGCAATAATGAAATAAGCTTGTTGAATATAAGCTACTGTTAAAATAGTTGGGATAACAAGATGTGGTTATACCAAACTCGGTTTAACCAGATCTGATGAAATATCTTTTGCCATTTGTTTCTGGTTTTGGTACTGGTTAAGAACACAAAGTTAAAGTAAAACTTTGAAACCACTTATTTTAGATATGTATTAAAATAATTTTGAAGATTTTCTTGTTTGACTCTTAACATTTTATTATGTAATTGAGTGAAGAATATATTTCACTGCTATTTCAACAAGAATTCCTTGTTATTTCGCAGTTTGACTAGGCATTTAAAATTCCACAGAAGTGGGTAGATTTTTATGGATGGACATAACCTGTAAATAAGCTAAGTTTTAAGACGGTAGTTTTCTTCAGAGATGCATATCTGAAAATTAAGAATTGAGTCATTTTAATTTCAGAATTAATATAGTAGCTATTACTTGGTATAAATAATTTTAATTTAATGGATTCTGCCTTTCTAACATATTTTCCTTACCAGTCTCCCCTTTGCGTGTTTTGTGGTCTTACATAAAACGTCACTGATGTCCTCTTGGCTGCCTATAGTACTTGATTTGGTTCATTTTCAAGTTCTACCATGCCAATTTAGACTGCTAACTAGAATGATGTCAGAGTGTGTTTGATGTCTCCCTGTTGTAAGTAACCCTCTGTAATCTGTGCACCCTGTTGAGAGTTCTTACTGTGCTCTGCATTGGTATGAGACTCTTCAGAGTATGTTAGAAAGGCAGCTAAAAATAAGGATTAATAATACAACAACCCTCAAAACTCCAAACCTGAGCAGACCTCAAAATGGGAGAGGAAGGGGAAACTGAGAACCTAAAAAACCCCACCACCTTGTAGGTCAAAGTTGGGAGGAAAATCTAGGTTATGGAATGGAAACTAGAGAAGGGTTTCTTACAAATCGTTTTGCTTAGTTCCGGTTTCCTTCAATTCCTTTTTCATTTTCAGTATGCTATCCTTATCTCACATTTCCTAGGCAAGTATGTGTTCCCTCCTTCTTCTCCACTCAGTGCTTTATTCTTTTCCTATTACTTTATCCTATCCAGAGCACTTCTTTCCATGTTCCAGATCACCCCAGTTTACTTCTCTCCCTTTCCGAAGTTCTTTGCTTTATGATACTCTGTGCACAGCCACAACTGTGCTTTGCCTTTGCATTGTGTTGAAGTTCACTGACCACTTATGCATGACAGTTATTTGTAACAGTGTTACACTGATTTTATTTTAAAATGTTGAAGAAGTCACTAAGATCTCTGCAAGGTTGGTAAGGTTCTTAAAAATTATGACATGGCTTCCTGTTTCCTATTTTTGTGCCTCTTTAGAGGTTTAAACACTTGAAAAAAAGTTTAGGGACAGAATATGGGAACTGCCATAATTTTGAAAATACTATTTTTTCTAGTAACATTTCAAACATTTCTAAAACTTACCTTTTATGAATTGACTGCTGTTCTTTCTTAAGCAAACTATGATGGCAAGCAGAACCTCACAAAGAGTTCTACAAAGGCAGAAAATATTCTTGAAAACAGTGATTGTCTTGAGAAATACATACAACTTTAAACAGGGTGTTGCTTTCTAATTTTTGTAATTTTGCTCTGGGGAAATGTTTAGGCAAAGGCATGAACCACTATAGCAAGAATAATTGGGCAGTTAAGTTATATAACAAAAGCTGAAATGAATCACCTTGTACCTCATAATTGGAAGGTTTCTTACAAATTTAACTGTGGTGTAAATTCCAACCTGTGAGATGATAATAACCTATAAATATGAACTTGTGGTTCACTACTATGATCTAATTGTATGGTTCACTAGCTCAGCAAATTAAAGTATACCTGACACACTTGGTTCTGTGATCAGTTCCACACAGTCTACTTCTACTCTAATTTGTATGCAAGAGTATGTATAATTAAATTGCTCGAAGAGCCGGTTATTCTTATTTTAGGCTTAAAGACCTGAAAAATTCATTGACCCACATGAATCATACCAAATATTATTTTCTGTTCTTATATCTGTTTTAAAGTTTCATCAGAAGTCTTATTTCTTTAATCTGAATTTGGGATTTGGGTTATGTTTAAAATAATATGGATATACTGAGTGCTTTAAAATTGTGGCTTTGGCCCTTCTTACTACCTTTAGCATGCCATTCTTCATGTTATTTTTGAGAGATACAATGAAGCGTATGTAGGGGTCTTAGGCTCTAGCATGTGTAACTGCTTTTTTTGTTGGTAGCTGAAATACTAACCGTTAGCGGAACTGGGAAAATACAAGCAAGAACTCTTTTAATAGAAAGATTATGTTCTTCAAAATCAGACCGATAGAGAAATTGTTACTTATTCTGTTGGAAAAGTTTTCCAATAGATTTATTCTTGTATCCTTTTAGTTACACATGAGCTAAGATAAAGCTTTAAGTGTCTGTATGCTATCAGTTGGCAATGCAAGGTCTTTGGCAGACTTTGGGTGGGTATTTAAAATGTAGCTCTTTTTTCCATCTAGTAATGTACATGGATGTTTTATAAGCAAAGGTATTTAAGAAAAAAGTATTAAAAAAATTGAGGGGTGCAATATACTTCCATGAGGAAAATGAACATTTTATTATGTTATTTTGTTGGGGTTTTTAGAGGGGTAGAGAGAGAAGTCATCTCTTATTGCTGGACACGTTTTATAGTTTTTATTAAGTTTTAGCCTGTAACAATGATTTAGTACTTTAAATTACTCCTTAATTATATTTTGATGATAAAAGCTACCAATTAGAAGAATAAGATTTTATTTAATGAGTTTCTAATAGCTACTGTTTCTCCATGAGTCTCAGCTTTGTTCCTCAAGTATGCAGTTGTTAAAATTCCTGATAAGTATTCATGATAATCTATTTTTTAAAAAATAAAGATCATAACTTTAAGAAATATGTTTAATAAAAATACAACATGGAAAAGGAGGGTTTATTGAGAAAGGAAAGTGATATTGTATTTTTCATATAGAAGCAAATACTACATTGTGAAGAGGGAACTGAGTAGTGAGAAATGTCAAGTGATGTAACTTTATTTTTTTATTACTGAAGTAAGAGACATGTATTTCTCATAGAATAAAAAAGAAATCAGTAGAAACTAGGCAGAGCTAGTGTGGGGGTGCAGTAGAACTCACCAGAATTTTTGTGAACTTAGCCCATTTTCCTTTCCCTATCTTTTTGTAGTTCAGTCTGATATCCTTTATCTGTAGCTAACCAGGATATGATTAATTAAAAGTTATTTCTAAAAATTTAAGCTTAATTTGTTTTGGTTTGGGATTTTTTTTTTTTCTAAAATGAAGAAATTGTGATTTTTTTAATAACTAATTTTTCAATGCATATTTCTTGTCTAGCTGCTAAGGAAAAGGCATATAGGAAATGACATAGTTACCATTGTCTTCCAAGAGCCAGGAGCACTTCCTTTTACTCCAAAAAACATTCGTTCCCACTTTCAACATGTATTTGTCATAGTCAAAGTGCATAATCCTTGCACTGAAAATGTGTGCTATAGGTGAGTAGAGCCTTAACTATGTAAGTTTGCTATTAAGACTGCAATGGAACTGCCTTTTCTAATGGTTTTGTATTTCCTGGAGTTATTACGTATACAGGTTTAAGATTTCTGCGGTTTTGTGTGTTTGAAATCCCAAGGTCTCCCTTGCACACATCTAGAGTTATGGGAAACGGTTTGTAAACTTAAATGGGTATATGGAGAATTCTGTGTTGCTGATTTATCGGCATAAAATGGGGATATAACAGGTTAGTGAAAATAAGATTTGCAGGCATAATCATAGAAATTCATTTAGAATTTGTATTTCACATTTCCTTTTTCAAAGAAAGTGATTTAAAATTAAGTATTTTAGAAGGCTATTAACCTGTATAATCCCTGTGTATGACAATATGACACTGGGATGAGTCATGGCCCCTAAGCACATGCATAAAGGACATTTGGGGAGTATTAAAACATCTCAAATTTCAGATGATCTTAACTCTCACATGTGAGTTACTGTATCATGAATTCTAGCAAGGTAACTGGGGTTAAAGTATAGTTCTGAACTGATTGGGAATTGTGCCAATATTGATAAGGACTTGAAGCATAATGGTCTAGGTTTAGCAGGTAAAAATGTTATTTATTCATTATTTAGGATGAAATTAAAGTACATCATGAGGCCAAGTCATATTACTGTCTTTTAGAACTTAAGCTATCTTTTAGTAAAAACTTGATCGTTTTATCAGTAGCTCTTTTGTGTTTAATAATACATGACATTTCGTAAGTTACATTTTTCTTATTACTAAATTATATCTGTTTATCGTTCAAAATGTGACTGCATTTCAGTCATGCTAACAGTAGTTGTATGTAGTTTGCACAGTATTTTAAAATCCTTTTTCAGTTGAAATACTTTATGTAGATATCAATTGTGAGTATAATTTTATTAATGACAAAATACTCCTATTTTTCTGTGAACTGTCTATATCAAGAATTGCAGGTATTTTGAAATTTGGTGAACGTAGAGTAGGAAACTTAAACAGGTGCAGGCTGTTCCCATTATAGACACATTTGACACCAATACTTTTTCTTTGTCTTCACACTTCATTGTAGCAAATTGAGGATTAAAATCTGTTTCTGTATTTCTTAGTTTTAAGATCACAAAACTGAGTGACAGCTGAAAACAGTAGTCAGACTTACACCAAAAGAAGAATTTAAAAAATACTTCTCTCATTTATGTCTCACAAAGCATTTTTATATGTATTCCATTAAAGAAAGGAGACAGTCACACCCTAAGAAGTCATCCTTGATATTTTTTTGTTAGTAAGATACATCCATAATGTCTTTTATACATTTAAAAGAAAAAAGCCATTTAAAAACAGGCAAGCCCATCGATTTTCTTTGGTATATTTAAAATGTCTGAAAATTGACATGTCAAAGCTAAACCAAACTGTGTAAATAGACTGCACAGATCACAGTTCTGCTTATCATCTGATCTTTTTTTTTTTAGGAATTAACCACTGTATTTTTTTCTTTCTGTTTCCAGTGTTGGTGTTTCACGATCAAAAGATGTACCTGCATTTGGTCCACCTATTCCTAAAGGAGTTACCTTCCCCAAGTCTGCAGTCTTTAGGGACTTCCTCTTAGCCAAAGTTATTAATGCTGAAAATGCGGCACATAAATCAGAAAAATTTCGAGCCATGGCCACAAGGACACGTCAAGAATACTTGAAAGATCTGGCAGAAAATTTTGTTACCACAGCTACAGTGGATACTTCAGCAAAGTTTAGCTTTATTACTTTAGGGGCAAAAAAAAAGGAAAAAGTGAAACCAAGGAAAGATGCACATCTATTCAGTGTTGGAGCAATTATGTGGAATGTGATTGCACGAGATTTTGGCCAGTCTGCTGACATTGAATGTCTTCTTGGAATCTCCAATGAGTTTATCATGTTGATTGAAAAGGAATCAAAAAATGTTGTTTTTAACTGCTCCTGCAGAGATGTTATTGGATGGACATCTGGATTAATGAGCATCAAAATATTTTATGAAAGAGGAGAATGTATTCTTCTGTCGGCAGCAGATAATTGTACTGAAGACATCAGAGAAATTGTTCAAAGACTTGAAGTAAGTACAGTTTCTAAACTGAAATCCCAAAATTTTTATGAAGAGTTACTTACATCTCCTTTGAGATACAATAAAAAATGTCCTACGTTTATATTTTGGGAGTGTTTTCAGTCCTCAGAGAGCATTACAAACAATAATCCTCACAACAGCATATGAGAGGAGTGTTGTCAACCCATTTTCAAGGATGAGGAATCTGGTACCAATAATCTGATAGACGTGCCCAAGACCATGGATGGTTTCAGTGTCAAAATCAGAATTGAAAAGCTAAGCTTTTGTCTTCTCTTGCTATAGACTCTTCTTAAATCACAGCTTTGTTCATAGAAATACACCTTAATTTAAAAATATACTCACTTCGACTTTTAATAATAACCCATGTGAGTATTAGCAGAAGAATTTGTGTCAGTGATTCTGTTGATTTGTTCCTTTGTACTGAGCAACTGCATGAAGTAAAGAAAACTATTACCAATTAATGCCAGTTTTTACAGTTGACTGGATAAAGTTTTTCAGATGCCTGATGACCCTGTTAGCACAACTGTCCTGTAACTATTTCAGTCAGTACAAATGAACTGACAGGAACTCCAAGGTAAACGTGCTGATGCATCTACTTCATGTGGTTACACTTCACCCTTTGATCTTAATTTAAGTTATCTAGATGGTCTCAATTTTGTTTATATTAGAAAGCCCAGTACTGAAAAGAAATCATTATGCTTACCATTTTCACACTGGAACAGTCAGATTGCAGCTGATGTTTTAGGGCCTCTGCAGTTCTGCAGTCACTTTTAACATTGCTCAATTTCATGCTCTAAATAATCACCTTTTTCTTTGAAAGTACAATTACTCTTTCAACAGATGAATGTCTTCTTGCCACTGTTACATCATCCTTTTCATTGATGTTTTCAGTTTCACTTTCCTTAGATATTTTCTTTTAGAAAAATAGTTTACATGTAGTTCAGTCCTCTTAAGTATTGCTAAATGACAATATGAATTGAAAAAACAGATGGAAAAGAAGATTCAGAGTTCTAGGGAAAAATTCTGTCATCAGTGACAACAATTTCTTTTGCTGTTTTTCACTTACTCAGTTTTACAAAACATGGAAATAGCCTAGTTGCTGAGGATAGATCTTTAAAATTCAGTAATTAAGAACATATAATGAAATGATTATGTGTATTTACTTGAATACTTCCTCTGTTTTTATGGTCAAATTTGGGGTTAAATAATGACAAATTGGCTTTAGGCCTCAAAAATTTAGCATGAGTTACTGCCAAGTTAACCCAAACATTAACTTCAAGTATGTATTGCAATGAACTCTGGCTGCCTTCTCTCTTTCACTGCCATCTATCCAACTTTCACATTGCTTAAAAGAATTAGCTGTCATTACTTGTTTTAAAACTTTTTTCATCTCTGTTTCTTACCTCATATTTTTCTCCCTTTTTGCTGCTTTTCTCTCTCTTTTGAAAGCTGAGTATTTATGATATTCCCTAGTTCTTTTATGATGGTGAATGCTTTCTAAAGTACTTACATACATTTTGATATAGACGCTTAGAGGTGACCATTACAAGGACTAAGAAGTATTTAAAACTCAGATTCTACACTTAATGTGCTTAATTCAAAAACCTTTTAAGTGACTCAGAACACAGCCAGGGTCGACAACCACAGGTGCCAGCAGATGCTAAAGATGAAAGCTCAAAGGGTGAAATAATATCAAGCTTCAGTGACCAGATGGTTAACCCTTTTCAGTCACTAGTAAAAGCATTAAAACCAGTGAGTAAAATGTTGCAGTTACTAAATGAGACTGTCAAAGAAATAACTACATTTTATTGCCTGGGTTTAAATCATGCAGATGAATAGAAAACGTATCGCAATATCCAGATTAATCAAAGATGTAAACAGCTGAGACTGTGATTTTGCTTTGAACCAAAAGAATCAGTTTGGGACTATAAAAAGAGCTAGGATTTGTCAACCTAGAGTCAGATCTGTATTTGTGGGGGAGAATATCTAGTGATATAAAGTAGAAAGAGCAGCAAAAGCAAACTATAGATTAACTTGGCAGGCTGTGTTTGAAGGCAGAAAAAGCAGTGGTTCTGAGCTTTAGGATAACAGAGAATGGCAGAGTGATACAAGATTAAATGAAAACCCTGAAGGGATCTTTAGACAAGAATCTGAGTAGACAAAATTTCCATAGAAGTGTGTATACTAAAAAAAACTTTTCCTTCTTCCTGGGACTTGGAAGATCTCTGTCTTTTAATTTTATCTGAATTAAGTGCATTCAGAGAAGAGAGTTCTTAGTTCATGCACATGAACATTCACATGTTCAGTGAGATGGCAATCAAGTAAGCAGAATGACCTATTTTGAAGTGGAGCAGCACTATGTTTTATGTGACATTGCTATGTAAAATTTAGTGTCACCTTTTAGGTGATATACTTGTGGAGGACTTGATCTCCTGGGATCCCTTCCATTGGAACAGATGAATCTTTGGCAGGAGTGTTTATCTTCCTTCTCTTATAACCTTTGAATATTTAACTAACTTGAAGAAGAGATTTTGAGTGCTCTGAGTTGGGAAAATCTATATACTTCAACTGGTGCATTCATCTGCAGTATTCTGTGATGTGACATAATGACAAAGAGGTGTCTGTCCCCGCAGAGTATGGCATAGTTTCTTAGCGATAAAATTCTGTCCCTCAACTGGGCTTCTGACTATAATTGTGTGTTGCTCTTTTCACTGCATGACTAAATATTGTCTGTATCTTAGAAACTTGTGAGAGAAGTGTAGGGAAACTAATGAAGGATGAAAATTTCATTTTTCACTTATCTAGTTCATAAATTACGAAATTCTTGTTGAAAATTAGTCATGATTGAAAATGTACCTCAGAGCTGGGAAAAAAAAGAGTTAAAGCTTAGTTCTTTGAGCATGCCATATAGCTCTAATACTATATGCATGGTTATAAACACAACAGAAAATTCTGTTAAAAATGGAAATCTTCTAAAAGATTCCATAAACTCAGGGCTGAATACGGCAAAAAAAATAGCTGCTTATTTTCATAGGAAGACACAGAACATGATTTTGTAAACAAAACCTCCCGAGTCCCTTTTAGACATCTCAGGAATGACTTTCACATTTAAACTTCAAAACGTACATCTTCAGAAAGAACTGGAGGGTTTATGAAGTCAAGTGCTACAATTTAAGTAGCCCAAAGTTGTTAGGCAATGATTCTCAGAATATCAGATCCTTGCAAGGTCTTTCTCCAGTGTTCACAGCTCATGGAAGATTAGCCTTTAATGAATGAGAGCTAACTGTATTTAATTACCTTGAGTTTATCACAAGTTAAAAGCTATAAGCGGACCAGCTCCCTCAGGTCTGCAAATTTATGATAACTCATGGTTTTGTGGCACTTTGTTCTCATGTGTGCAGATTCTGATTTTTTCTGCTGAGTGACAGATATCCATATAGAAATATTCTATAAAGGTAATAGTGCTTTAGAACTTACTAAGGTACAGAAACCCATGACTTCCAGTCACTGACCAAGTTGCAGGCCTAAGTTACACAAACACTAAAGATTTTCCACTCATCCTTTGGATTGGGAAGGGAATAGAAGTTAGGCCTCTCATCCCTGACTCTGTAACAGTTTGGACAAAAGACGAAAAACAGGCTTGGAAGCATAAAAGCAAACTATTGAAGAACTTAAAGCTTAATATTTGCTACCTGTTAAATTCCTTTGTCGATGGTGGAAATGTACTTTTATAATAGCTGCCAGTGAAGGAGACAGTGCCACCCATTCCCTGTCTGCCACCCCTTTGGAACATTATTTTTAAAAGCACCCTGTTTTTCGGCTGCATCATGTTCCTGATATGGCTGCACAAGTGCTAACGCGGTACAGGGGACAGCGTAGTAGTCATAGAGTCTTACATCAATTTAAACCTCCCATGAAACTGCACTTAGTCAAGTGCCTCTGACTCAGGCAGTGAAAGGAGCGGTGTTGTGACAGTTTTACGCAGTCGCAGCGCCAACATCTCCCCAAGCTGCACAGTCCCACTCCCTTACCATGCCACCCTGAATTAGGCTGGGCCATGCTTCCAGGGGAAGCAGATGATAAACTAGTGAGCTAGGCTGTCCAGATTCTGGCTTAGGCTGGCAGTGGAGGGGAAGAATGTCTCTTCCAGGGTAGCCTCCTGAATTAAGCTCAAGCTATAGAACAGCCTTTGCAGAAACCTGTCCTATACAACTGACTGTACAGGACACCTGCCTCCTAACTAAAGCACTTTCAAATAGATGCCTAAAGTTGAGTAATGAGTGCATCTTCCTGATGCACACTAAAAGCAACCATAAACAGCGTGAACACCTTTGAGGAACAAGGTGCACTGTGGAACTGCTCTTCATGGTGCATGACCTTGGGAAGATCCCTTGATCTGTATCGTAACATATGCATCTTTACAGGGCAGATATGTGCTTTGCTGGAGTGTTATAAAGCACTGTGAGATCTTTGAATGTTATGCATTATGAACAAAGATTTTTGATAATGTTTCACAGTGCTTCCGTTTTTGTACTAATTATACTAATGGAGATAAAATACATATTGGTTTTGTGACACTGACAGAAAGGAATGTTAGGGTAACTCAAACTTACCTTGCAATGTGGACTGCAGTTTGGTCTGCTGTGTCCTGTGCAGTATCCCAGCATACCTACTGTTGTGTCGTAATTTTTTACTGGGCGAAACTGTTGAGGACTTGTTTTACACAGTATATAGAAATGAGCCTGCTTAGCAAAGTCTGAATTTGAAGGATTTTGGCTACTCTATATAACGACAGAACTACTGTTCATTGAATATGAAGAAAGTAATTTTTTTGTTTCTAAATTTCCCAGTGACATGAAAACTCTTACCCCATTTTGATGACGTCCACATCTGGATATAGTGGTAGTTAGGAATATGATACAAGGCAAAACGAATCAACATTATCTTCATTGCTATGTTCTTGAGGAAGAAAAGCTTCTAGAACTGAGGCATTTCACTCGATTTAGCTCATGTTGTATCTCAAGTTCAGTACTGTCTAATACTGAAGAAAAAAATGCCTGCACACCTGCGGTCAGTCAGCCAACAAGAATGAAGGAACTGACAGGACAGCATTTTGCTTGCTTTGTGTTTTGAAACTAAAGCAGTTGTTAGGTTTTCGGGAAGAGATAAATGATACTGTGTTAATGTTGGGCAAGGGGGAAGGAACTTGACACGGGTCAGCTGCTTGCTCCGGGGATGTAAGATTTTTAGCATTGTGAAATGTTTGGTTTGTTTTATGCAGAAATCGTCATTCAACCGCAAATGTTAAAATAATTCAGTATTAGTATATTAAAAATATTTAATGTCAAGCCATATATGGCTTTATAGTGTTTGAAAACAGATTTGTGTGTGTGTCTGAAGGAGCATCCTGACTCACTCCAGCATAACAATCTGATACTTCTTTAGATAGTGACCAGAGGATGTGAAACCACAGAAATGACCCTTCGGAGGAATGGGTTGGGCCAGCTTGGATTCCACGTGAACTTTGAAGGGATAGTGGCAGATGTGGAGCCCTTTGGTTTTGCATGGAAGGCAGGCCTACGGCAAGGGAGCCGCCTGGTTGAGATCTGTAAAGTGGCCGTGGCAACTTTGACTCATGAACAAATGATTGACCTTTTACGTACGTCAGTGACAGTAAAAGTGGTGATTATTCAACCGCATGAGGATGGAGCACCTAGAAGGTAATGAGCAACGGTTCTCAATGTGACGTTTCTGTCTCTCTGTGGGTTTTTTCTCTGCTACTGCTTAAACGATGGCTCTTTTACTGGAGGCCCTCAGGAAACAGGTATTGTCTCTCATGCTGCGTGATAATATTGAAACTCTTCAAAGCAATCTTTTCCCTGAAACCCCTGTTGGCCTGTAGTAGAAGATAAAATGGGATCCTGTAAGAAATTTAACAGGAAATTTACTTTTATATGGCTTTGAAGATGTAAAAAGTAAACTTTAGTGCATCATCCTGTTATGAAAGCTGGAAGCCGATGTGACTTCTTCCACAGGAGAATTTTACGTTTTAATACTGAATTTGAAAATGAGGAATCCTTCTCTGAAAACTGTACCTTGTATGTCTTTGACATTTCTCTGACACCTGATTATTGAAAAATATTTATTTTTTTCTTATGTTGAAATATTGACAAAAGTAGCAAAATACTGGTTTCTTAGAGCCCTTCTCACTTTCTACAGACATCTAATCTAGTCATATTAAATAGTGAATTACATCAGTGAAATCATCAGTTAAAAAAGATCTTGCTGCAGTGTGAAATAATGCTCACACACTCAGGAAAAGACTCAAATAAAGGTTATTTTATTAACTGTACCATTGTTTTCAGGGTTGAGATGCCATTTTCTTTCATCAGTGTTCCTTTTTTGGTGACAGCAGGATTTTTGTTCTTCTCCCCATTTTTAATATGATGAGGTAGAGAGAAGTAAGGGAAAAATTAAAATTTTATAATAATGTGACTTTATTTCTCACATATCTTGTCTTGGAACTATTAATTTGGCTCATTCTAAATGAGAACTGTACTAGAGTAAATTGAATTACTTGTCTGCTTGTAGAAGGCCAGCTTTAAATCTCTTGTTGATTTTTAATTTAACAGAAAAAACATTAGATGTGTTGCTTTTGGCGAGACAACAAGCCATAAAATTTTACGTAGCATGCAATGCTATGAAGTTGGTGCCAACTGTACACGAATACTGTTTAATTGGTGGCAATTCTCCAAGTAGTCATTGGCTTGATGAATGACACAGAAATGCCCTCCCCTGCCTCAACCTGCATGTTGATGCCTTGGGTTCCTCTCTGAAGAAAATGCCTGTGAATGTAGAATACCACCGTTTTGCTTAGTTGGATAGAATTTGCAATTAAGCCTCTCTTTGCTTAGCTTTGCTATTCTCACCATCTGCTTCTGGGTATGAATTTTCACTGACTTGTTTGGTATACATTTCCAAGCTGTTTACAGAATATGAGCCTAATGAGCTGATCCTATTATATTGAAGGTAAAAATGTGTGTTTTATAGGCCCTGATGGAAAAATAAATACTATATGAATTGTTTATATCTTCTTTGATGCATTTTTAGAAGTAAATGTTAAAATCTCAAGTCGGTGTGATACATGGCACTCAGTCTATGTGTAGGAGGAGTTTTAACTGAGTGCCACCAAACTGGGAAAAATCTGCAAAAGCTGTTCTTGTTTATAAAATTTTTGCATTTAAAAAACTGTGTGTCTAATTAGTAAGGAAAATGACTTTTTTAAAAACTATGTTTCTATTCTAAAATACAAAAAACACCAAAGCATTTATGTTTAAGTTCTTTCCAGCCTCATCTCTCTAATATAAAAAAGAAATCTTCATTAATGCCTCTTTTTTCTCAAATATCAACTTCTCACTCAAACAGAAAGTTCCTTATTTTCACCTTTATATTCCCAAAATACAGTTAGTAATTGTGATTGCCCAACTTTAAAGTGATCTAATATTCAGAGAGTTTTGAACTTGCCTTTTATCAGTGTTTATAATCTAAACAGAGCAGACAGAAAGCAATACAGGTATTGGGTGACAATATGGAGAGTTTCAGTTGACAAACATGACCTGTGACATTATTTGTAAAATATATTAATGAGTGGGGGAATGAGGAGAAGGCAGAAAGGCATAAATTACCAGAGGTTTGGAGAAAGAAGATAGTCTATCACAGGTATTACTAGTTAAAGCTTGCGTAAATCCATCTCCTCCTCTCCTACGCAGTTGCTTGGTTTAGCCATCTGCAATGTCTTATCTTGCACAATCACAGAAACAATAGCTGAGGCTGGTCAGGACCTCTGAAGATTGTTGAGTCCAACCCCATTGCTCAAAGCAAGGTCAGCTAGAGCAAACTGCTCAGAGGCATGCTCACTGGGTTTTGAATATCTCCAAGGACGGGCTCCACAACTTCAGTTGCAGCGTTCGATCATCCTTACAATAACAAATGTTTTTACTTATAGAATCATAGAATCACAGATTCATTTATGTTGGAAGAAACCTTAAGATCAAGTCCGGCTGTAAACCTAACACTGCCACATACTTAAATGGAATTTCCTGTATTTCAATTTGTGCATCTTGCC
This sequence comes from Falco cherrug, assembly GCF_023634085.1. NCBI lineage: Eukaryota > Metazoa > Chordata > Aves > Falconiformes > Falconidae > Falco > Falco cherrug. Next base: position 81,051,161 of record NC_073702.1, on the reverse strand, counting down.
TCCTGTATTTCCACTGGATGCAACTCTGAAGAGTCTTACTCTGTTGTCTTTTCTCCCCATCAGGTATTTATGCACATTGATAAGGTCCCTCTTGAGCCTTGTCTTTCCCAGGGTGAGCAATCCCAGCACTCTCAGCCTCTTCTTGTGTTTCAGATGATCTGATCCCGTAGTCATCTTTGTAGCCCTTTGCTGGACTTGCTCCAATATTTTCACGTCTTTCTTGTACTCTGGTATCAGGTTTATCCAGAAATTTACAGACAGTAGTGTTGGATGTAAAAGAGGAGTATCTGGAGAATTAGAATCCATTTCACCTTCATTTGACAAGAAACGTCACTGTTCTTGGAGAATCCATGTGTGGCTATATAGGGTAGAATCAGGCCTCTGAGTGATTTCCAACATGTGTCTGTGAGCAAGTTAAGGAAAGTGTGCCAGCTCATTAGGAGAATATTTTTTTACTGTCAAGTAGCTCTAATAATTATCAAATAACACTCAAAACAGACATATGGATATTTCCTTCAAAGCTGTGAGTCTTATCAATCCTTGATCCACACACTGCACGTCTAGAATAATGATGGTTCAAAAGCAGGAGATAGCTTCACATGTGTGCTCCAATAATTACTGCTTTCATTCACAGCTGTTTTTAGAGATTTTATTCTAAAAAATGATACTTCAGACTATCTGACATATGTAGAACAGTAGATTTGGAGGTTGAAATAAATGCCTTGAAAGTTTGACTGATCCTACAGAACATACGATCTTCTGGTAGTTGGGGTTTTTTCTCTGTATTTTAGCCTTATTTCTCAGGGTAGATATTGGTAGTTTATAAAAATTTTTTACTTTAAATGCCATAATCTGGGGTTTCAAGTTCAGCCACTAAGTTTTTGTCCACAGTGTGTAAATATAAAAATACATTCATCTTTGTTTCTGCAAGAATAAATTGCATTAAGAATTCACATACATTTACAAGAATATAAATAAAACTGGAGTAAAAATAATAATTCATTGTTTCATGAAAAATCCCCTTGTTTCATTTTATTAATGCCTGTCTTTCATTTACTGAGATAATCAGCTGATTTCCACTGCTTGAAAGAGTAGTTTCTGCTTAGCGCTCTGCTGGGTTTTAGGAATACGAAGCAATGAGGACTTCCTCTTTAGGCTGCTTATTAGCACTGGTTCCTTGCTGGGATCAAATTCTGAAGTGAGCTTACAGACTGGATGTGAGTGCCATGGAATCTCTTGGGAATTATACCCTTCAAATGAAAATGAGTTTTAAGTGTGAAGGGGCGTTTCCAAAGCAGTCCCAGTCCTTGGAAAAATATCAGCCAAAGTGGAGATCTTTAATCTAGTTCTTAACTTGCTTTTTTTTTTTCCTGTTAGCTTACCCACAAATCATCCTCAGACCATCAGCCCTTTATATTTTAAAAGAAACCAACAAAGTGGAAGTGTACGTACACTGAGTATATTAGCAAGGAACTATTAACAATGAATTTATTTTTTGCTGCAAACTGTCTTGTATTAATTTAGTTTGGCATGAAAAGAAATTATTTGGAATGTTGAAGGTGCTTACGAAGGAATGTTACAGAGTGATTAGGAAATTATAGAGGAAAATTCCGCTCAATAAATGTGTTTCATTACTAAATGTAGATCATTCTACCTATAGTCTTGATAGCAGTATATGCAAAAGCAATCATGGAATAAGGCCTTTCATTTACTATTCTGTAAAATTAATGAACTTGAGACAAAGCTCCTGCTGTTTTCAGTTTGCTCCAGCAATTAAATAATCATGCACAAATTGAGAAATCATAATTATTTGCATGGCACCAGGTTGATATTTAGACAGAAAGAAGAAATTGCTATTTAAAACATAAATTCTTTAAATTACAAAGCAGTATTAGGACAAACATGCTGGTCATTGTATTCAGATATCAATAAGTATCCTTGTGTCGTACTTATTTCTATGCTAGGTCTTTCCCTTCAGAATTGTTGATTAGTTCTTCTGTTGTCAGTATTACCTAGTACTGCAGTGCAGTAGCTAGATTTATACACATTTTAACAGGAGAATAATGATGTTCATTCTAATTTGCTTTCACTGGTGTCACAGTAATGCTCAAGGACACTATATCCTTAATCAGTCAAATCCAATCAAGGAATTCAAGTACTTCTAAATCCATTTTAAACTGTAGATTATGCTAGAATTTTGCTTACTAACTATGTTGAAACTTAGGTGTCTGTCTTATTTCAACTAGCATTATATATATAAAAAGAAAATTAAGAACTGCTTAAAAACAATTTCTAGAAGGTTTAGAAAATTAATAAAACTTTAAGGAAAACGTCCAGGGATGGACGATAAAGAGAAGCTTAAGTACAACCACTGTAAGAGATGTAACAGCGGTAGTTTCCACCTGTTGGTCTGAACAAGTAACAGACTTTTTTCCTGATGTTGTGTGTAATTTTGAAAATTGAAGTATTTTAGTAACTATGATTGAAACTGCCTGTGGGCTATTATTAATTGCTGCTGCATTTCTTTTGAGGCTTTTCACTTTTTTTTGGACTTTGCAACTCTTTCTTGCAAATAATATAGGTGTAATGACTTTCTGTATTTTCCAGTCCTGATGCTCGTTCTTTTTAAATGATTGTGATCTTATTGGGTGATTTTGTTTCTACAGCTTTTTTTAAGTAACGGATAGCCAGCAGTGTATAGAAAGATTGGCAAAATATTTTTAGGAAGCAGAAGGTTTTATTGTGTGGAGGAACTCAAATCTTCTCTCAAGGATGTCTGCCATAAGGTGATGGGATAGTTCATAGGGCCTTCAGGTTATTTAATTTTTTTTTTAATTTTTTTTAATTAAGCCATCTGAGCTTAAAAGAAGTCAGGTCTGAATTGCTGGCAGAATGCTGCCAGCCTAACAACACTTGAGGGAGTTTAAAGCAGAAAAACCTGAAACTGAACTTTTGGTCATAAAATTAGAATTTGGATGTACTACAGCTTTTAATTACTACCCCTGCTAATAACCTAACAAGGCTGCAAATACCTGAAAACTCTAGATGATGACATTTTTTAGAGGTAACTGAAAGAACTAGTACTTAAAAAATACAATACTATTAATTGGAAGTGTTTATCAATTGCAAAAGTTAATCCTCTGTACCCAACAAAAAATAAATGGTAGAAATTGCTTAATTTACTGTCAGAATTACTGTACTACTTATAACTTTTATTAGATACAGGGAATGAGGCATATGCGCTGTGACTTATCCTGGTGGAGACTCTCGGCAAAAATGAACTGCCTCAGAACTCTGATTAGCACCAGAGACTTCAACCCAGGCTGTTACATTTTTAAGCGCAAGTTGTAACAGAAAGTCAAATTCAGAATGAGACCTTTTGGCTCTCCCCCTCACTGTGAAGTCTTTGCCACTCCTGCCTTTGGAAGGGTGGCGGCACCAGCAAACAACAGAGTTTAGGCATAAGGTATGGGCTGCCCTCTTCCCCAGCTTTAATATGTCATGCACCATGTGCTTTGTCTCTTCTCTAACTAACCAAGTCATCATGGTTTTCCTGCATAAAAGAAAAAGACTTTTTTATTGTTTAAAAAAAAAATAAAATGTTTTCTGTCACTTTTTATAAATTCCTTTGAGTTTGTTTCTTCCCAATAGAGTTTTCAAGGAAATGGATGTGTAAACTTGGCCTTTGTCAGTATATACAATTTGCATTTTAACATCTTTCCTTAAATTCATTGTATTTAATAGAGTAAGGCTAACTATGCAGCGTTAATCTAATCCTTGGGAAGATGAAAATGTATCATACAAGCATCTTTTTCTATTTTGATTTGTGTCCAAACAAAGGAAAACCTAGGCAGCATATGTAGCGTACAGTCTCCACTCAGAAACTGTCTCAACAAAAGAATAATGAACTAAGAAGGTACAAAGTTGAAAAAAATCTCTGATGCTTATCATATGTCTCATCCAAGTTAAAAGTCTCTGAGTTTTTCTTATATTTAGTTGTGAATGAACTGATAGCAGGAGTTAGTTATAATTGCTAAAGCTTATTATGTGTACAGTTGATACAGTCAAGCAGAAAAAAAAAACCCAAACCAAACAAACAGGAATGCCAGGCAAAGCTCTGAATGTCTCTACAGAGAGATGTAAATCCAGACTTCTTTTTTTCTTACTGAAAAAACTCAAGAGAACCACGTTTTTGGCATTTTGAAGCTTAATATTATTTCCTACTCAATTCTGGGTCAGCAGAGAAGTTTTTAATTATAAATAACTTGGGGGATATATACCTGCTATTATATAAAACGTGCTTTAGATCCATTTTTGTTATGTCTGGGTTGGAATGTGCAGTATCTCTACAGAAATTGCAAGTGATTTGATCTTTAGCTTGTTGGAAATGTTTTGGGTTCATGGAATCTTGGGATAATTCAGGTTGGAAGAGAGTGGAGGGATTATCTGGTTCAACCTCCTGCTCAAAACAGAGTCAGCTATGAGATCAAGCCAGGCTGTTCAGGGCTTTATCCAGTCAGGGATTCAAAAACTCGAGGGTTGGAGGCTGCGTAACCTCTCTCTGGGGAACATATTCTACTTGATCTTCGATAAGGATCATTTGTGTTTTCCTTTATCTCCTCATGAGTGGTCTTAGTCCTAATCTTACCTCTCTGGTATCTTAAAGACTACTTCAAAATCGGGATTCATTCTGAACTTGCTCCTTTCAGAGCTCAAAGGCTTGGATCTCCATTTGGTACTGTTCCCTCTGCTTTGTTTGTCCTCTCTGTTACTCATCATTTCCATTTCTTAAGTTGGATCCCTGCCATTGGCTTTCCAGCTGTTCTTCATCTTACAATCTTATGGTGAATTTTTAAGGGTTTTCTCTTTAATGTCACAAAAAACTTTCTTACTCATCTGGTTTTCCCAGCGATTCTTCCTTCTCGCCAGTAGCTTCTCAAGCCTTTATTCCCCATAGCTGTTGTGTTCTGATGTAGCTGTTTTCCTGTTCTCTGGGATTTGGAAATGTGACTTGCTCCGCTTGTGTCCTAGTTCCCATCAGCAGAGGCTGCAGGGGTTGTTACTACCTTACTGATCATATGAGTAAGCCAGACAACCTTGGCTGGATTTGGGTTTTTTCTCCTCTGTTATTTCCTGACTAGCTCCTTTCATCCAACGTGTTGTTTGTATTTGTCTTGCCTTTTTCATACAACAGTGCAGGCATGGAGGCTCTTAGGAAGCCTCTAAATTGCTTGTCAGTTCACCAACACAAAGATTCTGTTTAAAACCGAATAGTAATAAAGACCAGGACAATGAGTGTATCTTCATGAAGGAGGGATTGTCAGCTTTAACTCTTCAACTCTATGAAGAGAGTGCCAGAGAGTTACCACGCACCTTAAACCAGGAGTGATAAAGTGGGCAGCAGCCTTACCTGAGATTTTCGTAAGCAATCACATGTGTCTATTGTGGTATGAAATTATTTTAAAGTAAAACTGATTTCCTGTTTTTCAAATTGTATCTTTCCTTTTCGATACAGTATGACTACCGCTAATAGGTTTGTGAGATGTCAGAACTTGGAATTTTTGTCTTCACTTTTTGACCAAAGGTCTCTTAGACCATTTGAATATTATCCAATGTTTTGGACTTGTGCTGTAGTTGATGTAGGGAGTCAATGGAGTCCAGGGGTTACTGCCAGGAGGCACTTGAAAGCGTCAGAAAAGGGAAAATGTATGTATGCCTTATTTAACTACGTGGTGAGCCTAACTAAAACTGAGCTACTAAAGTCTGCTTTTCAGTTAAGTCCCTACAATTATGTGAAGTTATTCAATGTTTTAGTATGTGGGCTTAGTGGATTGCGTGATGAGTCCTCAGTCTCTTGTGACACTTTGTGGGAACTGCTGTAGTGTAAGAACAAACATGCACTGTAATCAAGTGATTACTTTCAAAACGCAAAGTTTGAGTTAGAAGAATGCAATTATGTATTGTACTGTTAGATACAGATAAAGACTCCTTATTGAGCAAGACTAAATGTTTTGAATTGAGATGGTGATAGTAAGGGATAATTTCTGTAATGATATTGTAATATAACTGGTGAACACTAATGATTACTTCTCTACCCCTACATCCCCCTTAGTGGTTCAGATCTGTGATACATTAAACTAAACCTAAATTGTAACCAGGTATTCTAGTTTTGTTACTACCCTAACAGATCATTCATGATGCATGAAATCTGTAGAAAGTTGGGGTCCAAATACCAAAGTCATACCCAGTAGCTGATAGTGGTAGAATATTGTGGATAACTGGCTAGCTGAAAAAGGTCTCATAGACATAGTCCAGCTGGCTGGACAAAAATGCACATCGCTCTCAACTTATCTGAAGTAACCCAAAAATACACTGTCTTTGGCTGTTCTTGTTACACAATAACAGGAAGATTTTGGTGGGAAAAGAATGTTGCAGGTGGGAACAGATAACTACAGAAGAGAAATTAGGGGCGGGCTTGGTATTTAGGCAACTAACCAATAATGAGCTTAACTTTTGTAATATGTATGAGCTAATTATAACAAGGCATAAAAGGTGACTGTAAGGGACAATAAACGAAGTCTGCTGATCACTCATATTGAGTGACTGTGTCTTCCCTCCGTCGCGACAGAATATAATAGAAAAGAAGGATTTTGTGTAGTTATCAAGGTGGGGAACTGCTGATCATAGTATATGAAAGCTTCTAACTTACCCGTGGAGATTAATATTTACCTTTTCTAACAGCACCTTTGGCTAATGTAGGCCCTTCACAGAGCCTTTTCCAGAACCTTTATATGGAATCTGCAATTAATATTGAAAGGTTTGGTTAACATACTTTGAAAAATTTAATGGACTGTTTGATAATTGTTTCAGAGCATAATGCTTCTTGCAGTAACATTTTAATATTGCAGGGTTTTATAGTGGACTCTTAAATTTTAATGTGCAGTCATGACCTGCTAGCTGTGGCGTAGAGTCATGCTCTGTGTAATTGCAGCGTAGGTTTTATTAACCAAATTTTTATAGGGCAATATGGCTCTTGAACCAAAGATATTAGTAGAAGTCTGTGCTTTATGTTGAAGGATTGATTTAATTAATACCAAACTACAGTGAAGAACAGGAAGTGCTATCATTTCTGATGTGTGGTTAAGACTTGGCCACACTTGCTTGATAAATAACAGGAGCCTATTTTTCAAAATGTTATATTGAATATAATTGCAAAAGATACTTGGTTTCCTATACTTGTTTAACATAATTTTAAATATATTTTAACACCATAAAATACAGATTTGTCTTTATATATTCTTTAAAGTGAATTTTTTCAAAACCTAAAATACTTTTAAAATTAATTAAAAGCTATCGTTCAACACCAGTGCCAATATATATGCTTCATCCAGTGGAATAAGTAATAATATTATAAATAGATAATGGTCAAATTAAATATTTAACAGGAAACTGCATTTAATTTTGTGGGTTTTTTTTCATGCAAGATGACTTGCAGTTTGATCCATGGCAGGGGGCTGGGGGTGGGGATCCTTACTGGATTGCAAGCATGAAGAAGATCGATTCTCTTTGTTTCTGATATAGGAAGTATCTGCAATGATGACTACATATCTCAGTATACTGCAGTATCTGTTCTTTAGGCAGTGCTTGGGAAGCAACGATGCATAATTTTTCACATAAATGTTGAACTGATTGGTTTGGCACTTTCAAATTAAAATTATAAAGTCTGTGTAACAAAGCAAGCCATATAAAGTAGTTTCATTTTAACCATGAAAATTCGGGGGGGGGGCAGTTTCAACAGTCATGTTGGGGCCCCATTTTGATTTAAAGGTAACATTGTAAGATTTTTATAGTGATTTGAAATAGGGCTGTTTTGTAAGGCTTTTTTTTGCAGGAACAGTGTCCTGAATATTTTTTTTCATTTGTCAGAGGAATAAATTTTCATAATGTAAAGAAACACAAAATCTTACAAGATTTTAAATTCTTGTTCTTTTTGAGAAAGCTTGTTGTATGCTATTTCTAGATCATGCTTTAGTTATTTGGTTAGCAAGCTGAGTCAAACTAAATAGTAGTAATGATAGCCTTTGCCTTCAAAACCCATGGCTATTATTGTAAAACTTAAAGTACTTTATGGGCGGTATCTAATAAGGGCTACAATGACAATTACGTGCTATAACTTCCTCGATTACCAAGACAAGCTGTGAAATCGGTATCTTAAAGTTGGGGAGGGGTTAGTTTGTTTCTAACACTTACGGTCTGTAGGAATGAAGAAGGGGGTGAAACAATACTAAGAAATCGGCAGAAGGATGCTTGAAATTGTAGCCTACATAATTGCTCAACTTCCTAGCCAAATAATGGAAAACTGTGTATATATGGCCACAGGAAAAATTATGCAGTGCACTGAAGTAATATTAACCTTGCTATGTCATCTGTGTATTGTTTGTTGTGTTTGGTTTGTACAGAAAGCTTTCTGAAGGTCTTTAATTAAATAATCAATCTTAGGTTATTTTTTCCTTTAAGACCTTTCTACATTCTCGTAACTTGCTCTGGGAATGAATCAAGGTTGCGTTGCTGGAGGCTGTGGTCGCTTACGCCTTGGACTTATTTGTTGCAGGCGGTGAATGAGGCAGGGAACTTTACCAAGAGAAGCATCGTCTTGGGATATGAGCAGTTGAATATTGCACTTGAGAAATGTATTCTATGTATATTTCAACAGTAGAAATATTTGCACAATTCTATGCAATTTGCTTAACCTGGCCTGTCCATGGTGTTCATCCTTCCAAGAGCCCAACATGTGTTTTGTGATTTTCAGAAGTATGAAACAATTTTAAGAAATAGTTACATGAACTGAAGTAGTTTGAAGCAGTGGCCTAAATAACTGTTGCATATTTTCAGGGTAGGGGAAGGCTATATTTATATCAAATTGACCTTCTGAAACTAATTGACAATTTTGTAACATTGGTTTCTCTGTAGCTTCATTCTGTGTTTGTGGGAGGAGAGTACTGGGGTGGTCTTGCCTCCATAGGGAGGCTGAAACCAGAAAATCATTATTGTGAAATTCCCAAATGCTTCCAGCATGTTCAGCTATGATTTGTCAGCAGAGTTTACACATGTGATATTTTACTGGTGCGTTGAATAGTGATATTTCTAATGAAAGAATAACCTTGAAAAAACAGGAATTCTGAGTTCTGTTTTGGAGCATTCTAGTGATCGCTCTTCAGCTTGTCTTCATTACGGTGTCTTCTACCCTACATTGGCTATTAATCTCCACTCTCAGTGCTTTATCTACTATATTTTATGGGTTTGAATTTACCTATTTCATGAGTTTGAGTGCCAGCAGGGACTGAGATTTAATGCTGCAGGATAAACAGTTTGCCTATTTAGTACCACAGAACTTAGCAGCCTGTAGCGTTTGGCTCGATCAGACTGGGCACGTACAGAGTATCTAACATGTAACTGCTACTGTTGCGCACCTGTCTTCTCTTCCAGAACCTCAAATAACATAGTTTGCATTTTCATAATATCTTTTTTTTTTTTTTTTTTTATCTGCTGACCACAACACTGACATTGAAAATATTCTTTCGGGATTTGGTTCAGAAGCTTTGGGGTGCAGTAATTTAACATATGAGAATCTATACAATTTATTTGTACTGCATATTTGTGTTAATTCATTTGTGCCAAAACATTTTCGGGATTAAGACTGTAAACACTTTATACACATGCATTACACTTTCTCTAGGTGATTTTAATTTAGTTGGAAATGGTGAATGTTGAGTTTTCAGCAAAAGCAAAGCTCAATCAAGGCTCAGCTCAAGGGACAGAGCAGAGTAGTTGAGACAGAGAAGCAAATTTTCACTATTTCTTACTTAATACATTGCATTAGGATTATTTAGGGTGTTTTCTTTATAGATGTCAATGTAGTAATTTTAATTGGCATATATAGATATCATATAGATGTCAATTCAGTATGCACTGCTTATCAGACAAGTAATGGCAATGGTCTTTAAGAATGTAAAATATCTGTGCTGATAATCAGTGCTGGCTTAAAGTGGGTGTGAAGTTTCTATTAACTAATTGCTGAAGCAGTAACCCCTAATTCAAGTCTAGCCTGAGTCTACAGCAAGTATCCTGCAGGCACACTGTTCTTTTGGGGAACACTGTTGCTACTTTTACCTGAGTTTACACTTTCTGGGAGTGCTTTAGCCACACTGTAAGCTTCAAGCAGAGGTTGTAAGCCAGACTCTTTCTGATTTGTCTCTTCCTTCCACCTCCCCATTTCTCTTCCAGGCGTAGAGACCCCCAGGAAGAGAGACATTAGAAAGTACACTTTGATAACAAAGAGAAAAATGCTTAGCTGCTATTTAATCACTTGCATCGCAGTGTATATGTTCTATCATTTGGTGGGGACAAGGCAGGAGGCTAAAGGGAAGTTCGCAGCACCACTGAAAAATGTTTAGTTTGCTGCAAAACAACGAACATATTTATGAAATCTAAACAAACAAAAGCTGTTACAAAAGAAATTGATGTTTTCGGACTTCTGAATACTTTGTTTCTGCTAGGTTTTATTATGTAAAATTCAAGCTGCAGGTTTAATTTAGAAAAGCTTAATATTTTCTCCTTTTTGAAGGGCAAGGAGAGAGGTCAAAAACCTTTGAACACACAAGAGCAAATCTTTTACTTTGAAATGTTGCCTACCTGGTTGGCATGGTATTTTTGCAGCGTTCCAAGGGTTGTACAATGCTATGCGAACACCTTTGAGCACCCAGAGGGAAAGCATGCTTCTGACTGCAGAGTGCAAGATTTCTTTTCCTGCTCCCTCCAGTGAGACTGATCAGCATTTTTATTTGTCCCGCAGGGGTTGTTCAGAACTTTGTCGTATACCCATGGTGGAATACAAACTTGACAGTGAAGGCACCCCATGTGAGTATAAAACCCCTTTCAGAAGGAATACCACTTGGCATCGGGTGCCGACTCCCGCTGGGCAGCCTCTCTCTCGTGCCTCTCCAATCCTAGGAACATCTGACAGACTGCAGTGCCAGCAGCTTCTCCAGCAGGCTCAGACAGCCATTCCTCGCAGCACTTCCTTTGATAGAAAACTGCCAGATGGTGCAAGGTAATAGACTCTCTGTTTAATGCCTGTCATCTGCCTATTGTGCCTCGCTTTAGCTATCTCTGCTTTCTAGAACTTTGTTACACTTATTTTTTAAACCTGATTTTGGTGGGTTTTGACAGCAATTTTAATTGTGAGGTTGTATTAAGGAGCATTCACTGAGTCCGGTTCCTTCTGCTTGAAACCAGTGCCTTTGGTTATTTCTGATGGAAGTGGACAGTGCTGAGGATCCTGCTCCTGAGGACAGCTGACCTTTCCCTTTAGTCTCAAGTCAACAAAGTGGGAAAGTGCCTTGTGACTTTTTGATCTAAACAATGTCCTGTGCCCCACCTTTTGGGAGCCTATTTAAACAAAAAATGAATGTAAATAAAATGAGCTCATCCCTTTAAAAATGAATTATTTAATCTCATTACCAAGCTATTGGCATAGTTTCAAAGGGTTCTGTAACTCATTACCAGTCCTTATGCTTTGCTTTGCTTTTAATTAAACAAAGCAGAGCTTGTGATTTGAATATGTAACACCTCTTAGATGATGGGACAGTATCCTTAAATATTAGCTCTGTTCTAATTTAATCATAATTCTTCATAAGATAAAAAAATATTTTTAAAGTTAATTTTTTAAAAATATATTTGACCTTCAAATTATTTAGGAAAACCGTATGTCTTGAGCACAACTCTCAGTCCTTTATTGTTTGCTATTATTTCTGCTTATGCCCTTTTTCCATGGGGTGATATAGTTCTAATTTCCAAGGAAAAAAAGTCCTGCATTTTGAAAATACCTGATTTAGGTATTAAAATCTAAAATATTAGTCTTAAATAGCTTTTAAAACTTCTGGCTGAAATCATGAAGTACTGCTATTGCTGTACCATCTGTCTTATTTAGTAGAAAATAATTAGTGACATTTTATATATGGGTAATAGTAGTATATCTTTGATAATATGTCTATATCATGGCCTGGGGAAGGCAGACTCCCGCTTATGACAATCACTGGTATTCTTCTCCCTTCCCCCCCTCTCCTCACCCCCTGAAAGAAGGATACTGGATTTCTGTATGCATGTATGTAGCATTATAGGACTTAAGCTTTTCCTAATGTCTTGTTACTGAAATTCTCAGTAACATCCAGCATAAGGACACAATGTATCAAATGTCTAGAAATACTTCAGAATTCATGGAGCATACTGTATGCCTATACAGAGAAAAAATGAAAGTTTTCTGACATGCTATTAATTTCCATAGCATTTCACAAACATAAATAGTGCTTCTCCTAACACTCGGTGAAGCATGTGAAAAAATGGTAAGACAGAGGCTACCTCTTGTCATGAAGAAATTCCTGTATCACTTAAATAAAACAAGTGCAATGTGGAAGTGCTATTCTGGGGAAGACATGGTACAGAGTATAAATAATTAAGAGAGGAAAATGATGAACTGTGACATGTGGGTCTTGAAACGTGAAAAAAACACTGCCTAATTGGCACAGGCTTTCTACATGGGAAGGAAGAGGCATAGCTGGTGGCTTGGCAGAGATGACCTTAAAAAAGAAGAGTTTGAAGTAAGGTTGATTAGTCCTTGTAAGTGGTCTTGCAAAGGTGAAAATATATGCTTGGGCTGGGAAAATGATGAAGAGATTTTAGAGGGTCAGAGACCCACTATCAGTTTAGACAAATTGAAGAGTGCAGGCAGGGAGAAGCAGGTTAGTAAAACAGGGAAGATATAGCAACTGATCTGAAAATGAGCTAACAGTGAAGTCAGTGATAAAGTGGTTGGTTTTAGAGATAGAAAGAGGAAGAAGCAACAGAACTATGGGCTAGATACAGTAAAAGACTCAAGCAGCAACGGTTTAACTGCTGTGGCGTGTAACAGTTAGGTGCCCAGTCCCCGGAGTGAAATTAAAAACTGGGAGCTAAACATCTATGCTCCTAGCACAGTTGCTGAGGAGAGTTAAGTGCTTTGAGAAGGCAAGCCAAATGTTTTTGAGTTGATCAAGGAGTTTCCTCTAATTAGTTACTAAGAAATACAAGGATATGGTTGAGCTCTGCTCCTGTTTTTAAAAAATGCCTAGTTCTGTGACAGCTGCTCATAAAGAGTGCTTTAAGAGTGAAACTTCAGTCAGACTCACTTTTCTGTTTTTTCGTACCAAGAAGACTCCATGTACTTTAGTCTTTGAGTGTCATAGGTGAGTGTGTCCTTCCACCTGGAGTCTGAAAGCCATTCCTGAGAGCAGGCAGCTACAGCTCTTCTGTAAAGGAACTGTGTGAGGCGTTCACTCACTGAATTTCTGTGGTTGTGAATGGCTAGGCACTTGTCCAGCAAGTAGGAGGCTTGGGATCTAGACATGCTTCAGCCTGGAATAGTACAAACCAATGTCCCAGTTTTGAGGATAATATCCTAAACATCATTCTGGAGGCTGGAAACACATGGGATTATAACTTACCTATGCCTTAATGCTGGTTCACTTAAGCTGTGCAAGAAATGCAAAGTTCTTAGTGGTGAGAAGCAAGAACATGCAAATAGGTTCAACTGTGGCCTATAGACTATTCCACTTGATTGAAAGAGGCTCAGTCCTGTCTATACTTATCAGAGAGAGACAAGGTGAAAAATCAGGCACTACATGATCTACTTCTTATATATGTGTTTGGCTGTTAGGCAAAATGTAATAGCTAATATCTTTAAAACTTTCAAGCTGAACAGTGAAGCTGCTTATTGAATGTCATGTCCTTGGGAAAGTGTTGTGCATAAATACAAAACTACCTCTTTGCACCTGTCCCTGAGTACATTTATTCATTTCTACATATAGCCTTAAAAAAAAAAAAAAAAAGAAAAAGAAAAAAAAAGGGAGATACAGAGATTTCAAGGTAGTGTCACTGTAGAAAATGTAGCTATGGATTGATATGCACAAAAGTGAAGGATAGGAGGGGGATCAAACCCAAATTTGGGTGTTGCATTTCAACTCTGGAAATCTAAGAAGTGTAATTAGAGACATTGTTAAAACATGAGGCTCAAAAGTTTAAATAATAAATACAAAACAATATTATTCATGAAAATGTTTTCTTATTGCTCTTCTATGTCAAAGTATTCATAAAATCAAAAAGGTATTGGTATCACCTCTTCTGAATTACTCTGTTGAAACTTGGAATACATGCAAAGCAACTAACAATCATTTCTGATCCATTGTGAGAGCATCCCATATGTAAATTTAGAGACCTAATCCAGCTGCTGTGACTCCTAAGTAATCCCACATGTTCAGAAGTAAAGCTAGATGTAAGGAAAGTAGGATTTGGCACTTAGACTTTTTTTGCCTTTTCCCTATATTCAGTTGGAAATATTTTATTAATGATGAAATAAATAATATACTTTAAAAATACTTGTTTAAGTTTCGTGAAACTAAGATAAAACTGTAAATTCCCCAGATTAATATGATTGCCTGTTCATATTGCATCTGCGTTATTTGTAAAAATGCATGTATTTCATGAAAGAAGTGCAGCCCACTTCAGAACTGACACCTCACAAATAACTCAGGGCACTGTTAATGACTCTAGTCAACATTACAGAAGTTCTCCAAGCAACCAGTCCTCCTCCAGTGACCCAGGACCAAGTGGGAGCAGCCAATGGAGGCAGCAAGTGGGATATGACGGGTATTGGTAATTTTTTTTTTTTAAATATCTTGGTATAGCTCCCGTGCATCTTCTTTCTAAAGCAAAATTTATATGGATGTTCTATATCTGTATTATTTGCAAATTCTGATAGTATATTTTAAGACGTATTGGTTTACGAATCTTTAATGTGTCATGTATGCCAACAGAATTTTAAAGCCATACTGCTTTAACTCTTTAGGACTAAGTTGTTATTTTACAATTCAGGTAAATAACAAACAGTTGTTAGGTTTGCTCTCCCTAGGCCAGAAATCAGCTAGTAACTCAGAACTGGGATAAAATATCTCCTCCTTTGGCTTCAGTGGAAGGGTATTTGATCAAACAATTATCTCTATGGTCTTCAAAGATTTTATTTCCTACTGTGCTTGTTCCAGTGGCATCCATTCCCTAGCATTTCTCCTCCAAAAGAGGTCTCTTCTCCCTGAAAGGCAGTTGCAGTATGTAGATGGTGCTTTTACACCCATGTTAATCCCTTGGTGCTGAAGTTTCAGAAGTTAGCTATCTGTGTATAGAAGACTACCCCAATATACTGTATGTGTTATAAGAACATTATGTGAGACATCTGTTCTAAATTACTTTAAATTTATCACTTTGTTGTATAAATATAGCTGCCGAAAACACTCCTGTTTTATAATGTTAGTTATGGCAGTATCTACATGGCGTAATACAAAAACATTCCAGACTTGACACGCGGCTTTCAGAAGCTACTTTTCAGAAAAAATGTGTACATTGAAAACATCAGCTTGACTCCATGTCTGTAAGCTTAATATTGCTTTGGCGTGATTGATTGTGGATAAGCTATCCCATACAGCATAAATATATATATGCGATGTCCTGGAGGCTCCTCAAGGAATTTCAGAATACTCAGTGAAATCTCTGGCAGCTAAATAGGTGCTAATAATTGAGATAAAACTATAATGATTTTTTTTAACAGTAAACACATGAAAATGCATCTTGGCTTGTGCATCACTTTTCTGGCACAGTTATTTCTAATAGCAACCTTGGGTTTAGTGTGTTGCTTTGTGAAATAATGTGACTTTTGCAACGTAATACAAAGCAATGGATCTGGTACTAGCTTACGTGTTCTGGGTGTGAAAACTGGCAACACTACAGAGTTTCTGTGGGGCTTAGTTCATAAAGCGGTTAAGCATACATTACCGTAGTTCTCCATTGCAAAAACCTCTGGATATATAGCCCAAATAATGCATTTCTTCTTAAAGTTTAATGTCTTGTTGGCCTTGTTCATGCTTAAGATATAACAGTGAGCTGTTGGAAAAATTGCATGTGAATATTTCCTTACAGTGTTTGGAAATGTTACTGTGTTAAATGTTACTACATGTTACTTGCTTGGGTGGTGTGTGTGTGTGTGTGATGATTGTTTAAAGAAAGCAGTTACAAAATACTTGCTTTGAAGAGTAAAAGGTGTTGTTGTTCATCATGTAACTAGTTTTCTAGGAAAATTAAAAAAAAAAACCAAACAGCTTAATTTTCTGCTTACATTAAAAGGTGCCAGTCCCCTTTGCTCCATGAACACCACCAAGGTTCAGGCTCACTGGAGTGTGAAGGAGGCAGAGAACGAGAGGAAGCTTTGGAAGGAAACAGACATTCTGGTAATAAAACCCACTGTATCTTAAAAATAAATGTTCTTTGCAATACAGTGCCTGAAGTGCAGCCACCTTCTGATGCAGAGGTTTGATACACAATGAGCATGTAATAGGACAGTGAAAGTGGGGACTGTTACAGTCTAACAGAATATCGTGGGATATTTAGGTAATACTTGGAACAAACTACTTCTGAACTTCAGAAAGCCTCATGAATGATGAAAAGCAGGTTGAACCTCATTTAATTAGCATTGAAAAACTAGATCTGAGGAAATTCTGCAAAGATATATGTTTCTGATCCCAAAGAGTGTACAGTCTTTGGAATCCTGATTACTAAGTCATGTGCCTTTTATCTTTGTATGATATACTCATCTTTTTAGCATTCTGAAATTAAACCATAATTATTTATGGCAGAAACCAAGTGGCACGCACCGTCGACCAAAGTTCTGAGCTCCTACAAAGACCGGGCTTTACAGAAAGAAGGCAGTGGCAAGGAGTCACCAAACAAACTTTCACATGTAAGTCTTTTACTTCAATGTCATTCAAAACTCTAAAAAAAAACCACCAAAAAAGCCCACACAAAAAAACCCGCAAAATACCTCAGCTGGACTCAAAAAATACACCTTAAAAATACGTTTTAATAATTCATGAAGACCACTGTGCCTTTTGGGAGGCAAAGAGCATATTCACCTAGATGTGGGGTGAATTGAATGTGCTTAATCTATGTTTATAAACTAAGAACTCCAAGAGGGCTTGGGTCTGTATTGAGGAGATAAAACTAGTACGGTCTACACTCAGCTATGTATTTACAACTTCATTTATACTGGCTTGCTTAATTTGAGAAGTATTTCATATTAATTAAAAAAAAAAAAAAGGAAATTATTGTCATGTTGTGTAAAATACCCATGTAGTTTAATTATCAATAAGCAGTATAAAAATGTAGTTTGTATGTTAGGCATGCCGAACAGATTTCTAGTCCATCTAGTTTAGTGGCTAGTCTTCAGTAATGGCAAAATCCTCAATGACTTAGTGATGGAATGTACACTGATGATATGCACAGTCTTTTTTCTATTTTTTTTTATGTTTGTTATGTGGAAAAAACTGCTATACGGAGCATGAACCTGTACACTATTTGTAGACTTACATTGTAAGAGTAGGAGGCCAGTTTCTCATCTTATGTACATTGATACCTTATGAGAATCTAGCTTGATACTTCTTGAAAAAAGTGCTGTCATAAACAGAATCATGCTGTAGAATTATGCACGTGAAAACAAAAATACTTCCTTTTACCTTAAGCCAAAGCTGACTGGAAGCTAGAATCAGTATATGCAGCAATCAGTATTAAACAGAGCACCGCTACCAAAGTTAAATGATTAGTTTGCTTAACTTGGATTAAAGTTTAATGCTAATGGCAACTCTCAGGCTTTTAGGGTGGTGGGGATCTGAACAGAAAATTTCATAATGGGCTTATGTTTGTGTTTGCCTCCATATGCATATGTGTAGTGCGGGTGCAAAAGAACTATATTGTACAAAGAACCAGCATTATTATAAATACAATACTAATAAAACTAGGCTATTTTGTTGTTAGATGGTGAAAAACAAAAAAAAAAAAAAATAGGTCATCACCTTGTAAAGGACCTTGTAATGTTCTCTTTACATCCCCTTTTCGTTCAGCTCAATGAGTCTCTGCCAGCCAGTGAAATTCACACTGAGGGCTACAGCAAACATACAAGAACTCCGTAAAATATTTAACGATTAGGAAAAAAAGGTCTTTCTATCGGTTTTAACTTGGGGGATGAAGGGTGGGAGGAATTTCACTAGCTATTTTCAAATTCTCTTTGCTCTCCTGGAATAAATATATTCCTGCTGGCATGGACTCTGCGTGTGTGTGGAGTTTGAGTGTGTGTTGTGGGGGTATTTTTTTGTTTGTTTGTTCTTGGGGTTTATTTTAATATTGCTCTATGACACAGCCTTTAACAACATGTAACAATAAGGGCCATGCTGCGCTTTCATACAATGATTCCTCTTGGCACAAGGGAATGCATAAAATGATCCTAAGCTATGGCCATAGTGAACTTTGAGCAGGTCAAGATGTCTGTATCAACTGCTGGTGCCTAGATTCACTGCTGCTTGCAGGGTCAGGAAAGTGTCTAAGCATGTATGTTCAGCAAGGTACAGGAAACTTTTTGGAAGGTTCATACATACAATACGCCTTCTGAGGCGTGGAACTGAGCTGTTGAGCTCCCTTGTTTCTTTCCCATGTGGTTCCATTTTACATTTACAGTAACAAGTGACATACCTTTTCTCCAGACACCTTTCTCCAAATCCCTTTCCTTGGAAAATCTGCCCGTTGTATTTCTATCAATTGTTGCATTGTTTTTAAGGTAACAGATAGAATGAACGCAAATGTAGCCCCCTCCTTTTTTCCTAAAATAATTTTCTCAAATTTTGAGGTCTTTTAATTTTCATATGGAATAGAAGTATAATTTCTGGAAAGGCTGCCTTGTTTAACTGCTTTAATGTATGAGCAACAGCTATGTTTAATATACATCTGCTAGGAGAGGGATCTCGTAAAAAAGTTAGTCACCCTTCCACTTATATTCTACGCAATAGAAGTCCATCTGCCGTAATAGAAGTCCATCTGCCCTTATTCTGGCTACTCTGTCACACAGACAACTTAATCCAACTCTCTATAAAATCTCTTTTAAAAAACCAACACAACACCCCAACTTTATTGACATAAATGCCTGACATAATTATTCCACTTCAATAGCCATGCTTAGCTCAGGGCCCTGTGACTTAAGTTGCTTTCATCTGGTACACATACATCACAATTGGCTTCAATTTGACTAGCCACACATCCAATTGGATTTGATCCAATAAGCTGCATATTTCACCCACACTGAGAAAAAGCCAACGATAATTCAGCCTTTGGTGTTTTTCAGATTTGCAGTAGAACTTGTTTAAACAAATAATTACCGATGCTGCTAGCTTTAACAAATGCTTATTTTAACTGTTCAGAAATGCAATTTTATGGATGTTAAGCAGGTCTTATAATCAGAAAATTCAAGTGTGATCTTAAGATTTGCCATAGAAGATGGAACTAGAGCCTTTTTATTTGTGGTGACATCAACCTTTAATGTGCCTAGCCAGCTGTGCAATTCATTTCATAGAAACTGGTGGTATAATTAGCTCTTTTCATACTTTGCAGTTATATTATAGCATACTGTAAAAAATAACAAAATGGTCTTTGAATGGCACAAATTCAGTAATTTATATGAAAATAAATATTTTACTATTTAACTTGAGGGGGGTCTTTTTTTATTTGTTTTCTTGTTGTTAAGATTGGAGACAAAAGTTGTTCAAGCCACTCAAGCAGCAACACCCTATCCAGTAACACGTCCAGCAACAGTGATGAAAAACACTTTGGTTCTGGAGATCTGATGGATCCTGAGCTGCTTGGATTAACATATATAAAGGGAGCTTCTACTGACAGTGGAATTGATACAGCTCCCTGCATGCCTGCTCCTCTTCTGGCCCCTTTGCACCTTGCTGGCAACAGGTCTGGAGTACATTGTCGTACCGAGCAGTGGGCTGAGTCTTCTGAAACTCCTGGGCCAGATGATGATCCATCTAAAATCTATGCTGTTCATAGCTATGCCTCTGCTATTTCTACCAGTCATACAGCTGAAGGGAGTATGGGAGACCTAAGTGAAATCTCTTCTCATTCCAGGTATGTTTTTCTTACAGATTAGGGATTATGGAGTATAGATTAACATACAGATAACTTTTTCATTGTTGTTATTCTGTTTAGTTTTCTTTGAAAGTGCACTTAACTGATCTTGATATTTTTTTGTTGTTGTATTTAAACTGCTATATGAGCAATTTTCAAGCAGGTTTTGATGAGTCTGCATAAAAAAACATAGCTAGCCCTACTCCCAGATCTGATGGGGACTTTATATCTGACCTTGTGTACATTGCTTAGCTTTATAAAATTGGGAAAAATCCCTGAGTAAAAGGGAAGTTTGCACCTGGACGTGCATACTTTATTTAAAGTTCACATACTTTATTTATTTTTTTTTAAGTACAGTGTAACAAATTACCTGGAAGTTGATACTGAGGGAAATTAGAAAAATTGCAATGGGCAATATTTACATACAGTGGTGGGCAATTTTTACATATAGTGAAACTGCATTGAAAACATCCTGCCTAATTTACATTATCGCAATGTATGCTTTATGATTTTTTTTTTGTTGAACTGAATTTCTGACTGATTATCAGCTCTTTTTTTTGTTACCAGTGGAATGTGAGCATGGTACATCTGTTGTAAAGCAAACTTTGAAAGTTCACTTTTACAGCTGGTTGCCTTTATCTCCCAATTCCCATTTTATGGTGACTTTGAAGCTGAAGCTTTGGTCTATGTATTAAGGTTTTTACTCTGTAAAGAAGAAAACTGTTCTTTTTTTCCCTCTGATTTTCCTGTTTTCAATGTCAAACAGTACAGGAAAATAACCAAGTAGTATCTTGTATCCTCATTTCTTTATATGCTTGACATGAGTGCGTTAGTCTTGTATACTTACTCTGACTTCTAGATTACTTTTTTCACAAGTTATAGAAGATAATATAGACTACTGTATAGACTATTGTGAAAATTAGGTAAATGCTGTCACATTAAGCTTTCACTACCCCATGATAATGCAGAAGCTCCAGATTTACTCTGCTTTGTGTGTGTTGGGATTTAATTTTATATATTGAGATTTCTAAAGCACTACAAATAAGCTCTGTGTTTCTAGAACTTCATTATAATGAGCTGAAATAGATTTCTAATGTCTAGAATGTGTATTCTCAGCACTTGTGTGACAGCTGCCATATTTAAATTGCCAGGCAGCCATTAAGTTATCTGCTGTTCACTTCTATGGAATAAAAATTTTATGGATTCGTTAATTTTATTTTTTTAAAAAAAAGGCATATAGATTTTAAATTACTCTACCTAGACATTTCCAAAATAGAAATTACTGTTGAGATGATGACTCACTTTAGGGTTGCCCAATTCCACTTTGGCAGTAGTAATATTTTCAAACAATCACCTTCTGATTTGTGTGCCAAATCCTTTTGCTATAGGAAAATGTCAGGCTTATGCGGTCCAACTGTTTTATTTAAACTTAGCTTGCATATCCTTTAAATTACATTGGAGTGGTAAAAATTTTGCAGTTGGGCTTAATAGCTGACATCACCTGTACAGCACTCAGAGGCATACATCATTAAAAAGTATCTCATTTTGTAGCTGTGATGCTGCAACGCTGACGTGTTCCAATAGAGTAGACATAAGAAAGTTGAGTTAACATATAAGTGTGCTGAATCTTATATATCTGCTGAATCCTCTATATCTTTTCCAACTGGTCAAGCACTGAGTTTGTATTTCTTCATAATCTGTAATAATGAAATTCTGTCACTGAGGCATTCATTCACAATTATTTTACAAATGTTAAAATGGTAACATTGTTATTCAGTGGCTGAACGGTGTGGAACTTAAGGAACAAGCATACAGACTCAGAGAATGCCATGATCTATGAATGCAATATTTCTTTATTAAAATTGTATGCTGTTTACTGAATAGCTGAAGTGCCATGCACAGGAAAGATGTTGGTTGGTTGAAAGATTCTGGCCTGATTCTCTAACATCATCAGATAAAGAACCTCCTGAATAAAATAGTACTATGGTGACCAAGTAAGATTTAAAGAATTAAACTGGATCTCAGACTACAAGACTGACTTAAGCTATGCACAGCATTGTGCCTCACATCTCTGTTATTAATGGTTTTATCTCTCCTATTTTATATTAATTATGTTCATGAATTATCAAATACCTTTATGTGACTGTAGCTGTAACAGCTTAGCCTCATTATGTTTAGTTTTGCTTTGCTTCTTACATAGAACATCTTTTGGATCCTAAAAATCCTACTTGTTCTAACCATTGCATTGAATTCATCATCTAAACCCAGGCTTTTATAGGCATTTTTTTTCTTCACTTCAGAAATATTCCCATATTTAAAACCTACAGAATGAGGTTGGATGCTCAATTTTTCTTAATCTTAGTTACAAATAGAAGTCTAGAATCCTCTGGATAATGTCCCCGCTGTAAATCTGATGTTCGTTTCATCTTCAGATTTCAACTTTTCATAACTGAATTATTTTCTTCACCACATCTTTACATAATTTATTTGCATATTTGCAAGGATAGCAAGCAAAACAGCTTTAAACATCACCTGCGATATTTTCTTCCCCAAAAAACTTGTCATCTTGTTTCTGCTTTTTGGAGAGGAAGAGGGAGGAGAGTAGGGAAAATAAATTAGGTTGAAGATTAAATGCACGTACTACCTGTGATCAAAATTATTAAACCATTGCCTTGATTCAACTTTCTTCCACAGCAGGCATTTTAATTTGGTCTGTGTGATCTATGCAGGGGCATTGCTTGTATTTGACTCTCGTGAACAGCAAAGCAGCCATGTCTGTTACACTTTCAGCAATACCTTCTGGTCCTCTGTGAATTAATCCAATGTGCTTGGGATTAGATTAAAAAATAGCACTGTGTTTGGTATTTATAAACCGACAACGAAAGTTAGGAGCTGCAGCTTCAGCTTCCAGCCTCTGATTTTGGGCAAGGCACTTCATTTCTGAATGCTTTGCTTGCTTCACCTCCAAGATGAAAAGAAGAAATTTATTCCTCAAGGAAGTGTTTGCTTTAGTTCATTTTAAATCATTTTGAGAGTCTTCAGTAAAAGGTTTCATTAGTGCCTACCAGTGCTATTATTCATAATAAAAGAGGCTATTAAAATTATACAGAAAACTGGTTTTGTTGAACTGAAATTTACTTCATTTAATATTAAATTCTCAATGGTACTGAATGAAAGACACAGCTTAAACTGGCATGAACTGGCAAAATTAGCATGAAGTGGAAAAGCATATAAGTTTTATAATTAGAGAGATATTTCAGGTAATTCCCGATGTAGTTCTTGAAGTAAATGGAATTATGCCATTAATAATGTGTGTGTAAATATTTACTTAAAATTGCACACACAAATTCTGTATATATGTCTTGGACGTAGTCTTTTTTTCTAATTTTAATTCCTATCAGTTTGCATTAGCATTTCATCAATTTGAATTATATACATGTTTTAGAAATTCATCACAACTCTGTTCTTGAAGAGATTTGATTTATACACTGCTGCTATGTAGAAAATCACTGTACCAATATTGCCACCTTGATTTTAACCTTGAGAAAAACTTAACATTAAGAATGATAGCTGCATGCCAGGTGAAGGATTTCCGATTTGTTTGGTATAGCAGATTAAATTTTTGCTTCTGTGCGTTTTCTTTAATTTTTCAGTGGGTCACATCATTCAGGAAGCCCATCAACACATTGCTCTAAAAAGAGTGGCTCCCTAGATACCTCCAAAGTCTACATAGTGTCACAGAATAGTAGTCAACAGATTACTGGGTCAGTTTCAAAATCCTACCACAGACAAGGAGCAGTGAGTAAATACGTCATTGGATGGAAAAAATCAGAAGGAAGTCCTACACCTGAAGAATCTGAAGTTCCTGAGTGCCACGAGTAAGAGCTCTGTTTAACTTTGTTGGGGGAAGAAGGGTAATGAAAATAAATTCTAAAACAGAATAGAAAAATGAAAAAAATACATTCAGTGTCGCTTCTAAATGTAGCTTTATATATCAAAGGTACAAAAAAAAAAAAAGACAGTAACTGCACAGGATACTGTTTTCTTCTGTATTCTATCCAGCTGCATCTTTTTTTTACCATGTGTCAAATGAAACAAGCTGACAGAAATTTCTGGAAGTGTGTGTAGGCAAGAACATATGGCTATGTCAGACATTCCGAATTTCCACATTGAATCTTTAGGAATCAATTGGGAAGCCACAATTTTATTAATGTCTTAAAGACCTTTTCTACAAATCTTCAGGAACTTTATGTAGTTTAAAAGAGCTTACTTCCTGGTGGTTCGGTATTAAAACTTACTACCTTGTTGCCTGTTACATCGGCTAATATATTACAGGTGAGAGAGATGACCATAAATGTATCAGTCATCTATGGTAGATAATTTTTTTAAATTAGTGCCAGCTCAGGGTATTTTAGTGGTTCTTTGGTATGTTTTTCTGACTTTGTTTTTAATGAACAAGTACAAACTGGTAATTAGGACCCCACAAGAAAAAGATTAAGTGTGGATATATCTGACCCGCTCTTTGCGAGACTCTACAAAATGTGGAGGCTTCAATAAAATAAAATAAATTAAAAAACCAACATAAAACTGTATTTTTCTAGCAAATAACAGACAAAAATATTCAGAACAGTTCTAATGAACAACTATATGTACAGCTTAACACAGAACAGCTCATGAGAAATGTGTTCTTAGTTGGAAGAAAAAGGCTTGCACTCCAGGAAAAGATGCAGTATCTCAAATATAGAGATGATACTTTCCCACTGCTGCAGCAGTAATAGGCAATGTTTGAATCTGCTGTTTAAAACCAACCTTTAAATTCCTGTTATCTTCAAAATTGTCTTCTCAGATAATCTCGTTGCTTTCTTTTTGGTGCATAAGCCGTTCAGTTCTATCCGTCAATATATCATAGGCAGCCCTATATATCTTGATAAATTGACAAGATGACATGCAGTACTTGATTTTCAAGTGTTTAATATGGGATTACGCTGTGTTTAATGGGAACAGGTTATTTACAAAAAACATCTCATATTGGATCTATGTGCCTATTTATGGCAAGACTCATGCTTAAACTTACAAGCTAGTATATACATGCATGAAATCTGAGCCTGAAGTTAAACTTTTAAATTCCTAATTTTCAAAAGTAGATGATTTTATTACCTTCCTGTCCTGGTTATTTCTGTTTCTTTGTGTTACTGTACTGGTGATTTCATTTCCCTCCCTCGCCCACCTGCCCACCCTCCCCCAGTGTTTTACTTGCTTAAATTGTTCAGTTTTAATAGTATTTACACTTAAAAAGTGATAACTTAATTGATTCCCACAAGGTTTTGCATTTTGAGGTTGAACTGCTGAAACAATTTCTCTTTATTTTGAATAGATCCCTTAAAACAAAATTGCATAATGAATCATAGCATTTAGACTGAAACCACAGCAATTTTAGAAGAGTGTCTTCAAGAGCTAGTTCTATTTAAGAAATATTAATTGAATATGGCAGCACTTCATCTATCAGAAAATATTTTCAGATTTTCCCATGGCATACAGCATTGCTTCACCTCTTCCTTTCTAGGAAAGCTTTCTGTACATCACAGAGAGGAAATCTCTCTCTGAGGATAATTATGTTGAAATAAAATAACATCTCTAATTAGCAATGATGATGAAAAATCAGGTCAATTGCTGAATGTTGTGCCACTATAGGATATAATTCACTGAGAATTACACTTTACTGTAGCAAAGCTTGTTTCCTCTCTGCTGAAGACAGTCGCTGATTATGCTGCACTTGGCAATAAGTAATGGCTTCAAGCATATGTTCTGTGTGATTGGGAATCTCTCGTTCCTTCGACTACATTTCCAGAGTAAACCTGTTAAAATTCTTTCTCCTTTCTCACTGGAAGGAAGCTGAAAGATAATAATTCAGTTTGACAGTCCTTTGTTGGCTGTAAATACACTTTTATATGTTGATAATTAAGGAAGACAGCTGTTTTATTTATCTAAAGAGCTTTATGAAATTGCTGATAATAAAACACACTTGGCACATGGCACAATCGATTGCCAATACACTTCAAAGATTGCCATTGAGGACCGTAATAATTTTGCCGGATTGTGAAGCTGGATACAATATCACACTATAAAATACTGATTTTCTTATTTGCTAAGGAAGTAGAAGTTAAAATATTTTGTGATGAACTGTTGGAAACGTTGATATAAATACAGCTTTAACAATAGAGAAGTGTGGTGTGTAAAAAAGATAGGCAAGCTAGGAGAAACAACGGTTACACTTTTTAAATATTATGGTTTCAAATTCCTAAAATGGATTTTTCAGTGGTTTAAGAACTTCATTTTGGATCCACAAACAGTTTCATAAATACAAAGTGATTGAAAAAATGTTCTAAATAAGAGTGTGCTGTGTCAGGAGGTAATTCAAACAACTTTTACTTTGTGACAGAAGATAAATGCAGTCTTTCAAACCCAAGAGCGCTATTGCTTCTCTTGCTAAAAACACCAATTGTCTCAACAGAGTGTATGATGATATTGATGCTGTGTCTGCATCGAGTCCACTCCAAACTTCCGTGAGGAATGCCATTGTTGAAAGCCAACAAGTCTTGTCCAAAGAAGATTTTCTGAAGTTGATGCTGCCAGACAGCCTCTCTATGGAGGAGGGGAGAAGAAAGGTTAGCTACTTTCTTCAGCTCTGTGTATCTCAGACACAGTTACCTTAGAAATGAATTTCTGGTATTTGCAAAATTGCTAGAGAAGGCAGTATCGTTTTGTACGAGCTAAATATGTTCCATGGGGATGCTGTAAATACTGACCATAAGGCACAAAGTGTCATTTCCCACAATATGGAAATAATATCTAGTTTGGTGATTTTGTATGAAATACAGTGTTTGCTTAAGCATGTCTTTGCTTAGCTTGAGCAGAGGCAGATGCAGGTTGAGCGACTTAATCAAATTTGAAAAGTTAGAAGTAACATTTTCAAGGTTAGATGCTTAAATTTATACACCTCACATGATATTAGGGCATATGAATAAAATTAGCCTGCTTTCCCCTGCCCTGTAATACTCAGCACCAAAAATTCTGTTTGAAGTCTGAATCACAGTTTCATGTAGGTACCAGTGGCAACTGCTCAAAAGGCATAATTGTCAGTGCTAGCGGAGAGCATACATCTAATCTTTATAGTATGAAGACAATCAGTAAAATTTACAAAAGTAAAATCAGTAAAAGTTCACAAAACGTGGGTAGAGAGCTTAAAATTTACTACTCCCCAAAGTGTAAATGGTTCTGAATTCTGTGCTTAATGTGGCATAAAGCACAAAGCAATTAAATTACTCAAGATAATTGTTACACCTCAATATTAACTCAATGCTCTCTTAACCCACTGTGTTTATACAACGCGCTAAATAGCATAATCATCATGTCTGAACAAAAGTAACACATGGGAATCCTCAAAGTGGAGAGTTGAATTTAAAATTCAAATCATATATATTTTTTAATGTGCAGTATGCTAAGTATGCATTGTATGGGTTTGAATTTTCGTGAGTAATGTCCTAGAGGGTTTTATGATTTATGATTGATACAATAATTAGTTTTTAGTAATGATTTCAAGAGCTACCAATGTTTCTGGCTACCTATAATAAGAAACAAGGAGTGAGGAGGTGTGGCCGTCCTGAGATAAATTGCTGCTGTCCCCTTTTCCTCCAAAGACACCCAAAGGAAAACTAAGTGAGAGAGACCATGGTCCCTGACTCGCAGGGGATACCCAGCCGTAGGCCCTGGCAGTGTACAGTCTTTGATTGCACCTTCACAGAGGGAAGTGATCTTGGTATAGATGAGTCTGTGGCCTTTGGCCACAAAGCCAGAAAGGCATTTTCTCAATATGTAAGATTCTACAGAATCAAATCACATGTTTGGTTTGGTTTTACTTTGTTCGCAGATCAGGGACTAAATGAGCCCTCTAGGTAATGTTTATTTTTATCGCATCCTGAAAGGAAGCTCTGTAAAGCTCCAACAATTAACATTCAACATGTTTGGATAGCTAGTGAACAACCTTTATAGATAGAAGATGCAATATAAGGTTGAGGAAACTTGAGTAACAGTCAAGAGCTGCAGCAGGATACTTGCTGGGAATCTTGAGTGCAGGAGAGAGAATCAGAGACCCTTTGGTTCAGAGGGTGAAATCTTTTAACTCTTTGCCCAGTGTGGTCCCTAATTAGGCTCTGGGTCTTTTGATACTCTTTAGCCAAAGCTCATAGAAGGATACCATACATCTGTTCATTTAAGGATGCTGTGTATGTCCTCTATCCATTCATTTAGGGATGCTGCTTATGTCTATTGTTGTGATGAATTTACATTAAATATTAAATTTTAAATAAAATGTGTTAAAATAAAGTACTGGATGATATTTAGTCCCGTGGCCCATATCTGTCTCAGGCAAATCACTAGAACCGATGTAGTATTTTGATGCTTTCCTAGTTGAGAATCTAAATATCCCCCTCAATTTTCTCTGTGATGTAGTTAAGCATTTTAACAATTGAGCATGTTATAAATTGTCATCAAGACAGGTGCTTTCCTGAAATAGCACTATGAAATGTATTTAAGTATTTTGTAAAGACTGTCTTGTGGCATTGAGTGTTTCTTTGTATTCCTTTTAGACGTGTTCAACAGTGAGCAAGTTTTGTAAGAAATATAGCCGTGAAGATATCTTTAATTCTATGCTGTATTCACTGTTTTCAAAAGCTACTGCTTTCCAGCATACATTCTGCGTAGGGAGTGTGTAACTCATAATTAATTACAAAGAAAACAGAACGGGACATGAAACAGCTGTATGCAGGACAAACCAGTTAAAATAATTAAGGCAATAACTGACCTTTGAAGAATAACTGGATTTGAAGTGCTGAAGAACGATTTATGAAGTGCAATGGCCCAGTTTTACAATGCAGTAACATCTTGTTTTACTGTAGATATATGGGTTGTGGTTTAAGTAACTTTTTGAAATGCATGAAGAGTTTTTGCTGGACTCTATTATCCTCTTTTCTAAGCCTCTTTTGTGATATCTGGAGAGATGCAGTGTCTCAAGTCACTTTTATCATCCAATGGATTATATGGCAGCATATATCAGTTCAGAATGTTTAACATTAAAGCATAGTCATTTCAAATTACAGTCAAACAGTTCTATACATAGTCTTGAATAAATGTTGCCAGAGTTGGTAACCTTGTATATGTTTCTGGAAAACATTGCTGTCATAAGCCTATGGAGATTTCATTTAGCATTACAGAATTAATAATAAAACTACACAGTGTCTGATTAATTCATGGTGAAATGTTCCTAAATATCAGGAGGAAGTATGAAAATCTGATTCGGTAACTCTTTTGAGGCCCCAGTAGTTCTGATATGGTGGAACAAATCTCTGTTCTTCTGTATTAGCTGAAGAATTCCAGAGTGCCTCCCTAGAAAAAAACTCCCAAGAACTGATGATGGGATATGATCATGTGAATTATCTTAACCAGTAATATATGTTTGTATATCTTTGTATTTTGATGTTTAGTTTTCATTTTATGGAAACCTTTCTCCACGGAGGACACTTTATCGTACCTTATCTGATGAGAGTATATGTAGCAATCGAAGAGGATCTTCATACGCTAGCTCTCGGAGTTCAATGCTGGACCAGGCCTTGCCAAATGATATCTTGTTCAGTACTACTCCACCATATCACAGCACGTTGCCTCCCAGAATGAGCCTGACTCCTGGAATGGGAAATCTGAGAAGTAAGTGATTGTTGCTGTCATTGCTGAGTTTGGAATATTTGTAATAAACTCAAATAAATCACCAGACAGTAAGTTAGATTCCACTTTTAAGGTGAAATTATGAAATGTCAAATCAGTGTTCTAGTTATCCCAGTAAAAGAATATTTGGTCAGCAGTACGTGTGTATGCTTGCCTTATGATCAATTCAGATTTATCACGTTTGGAGACAGCATTCACTTCTGAAAAAATTTTCATGAGACCAGTGATAGGCAACAAACATTTGTCTGAAGATATTTCTTACCATTTTCTTTTCCTGTGGTGACCTAATTAAGCCAAGTTGGCCTGGTTTATTTTTAATATTTGTGTTTGTTTATTTATTATGTCCATTGAAATTACAGAAATATTCACAAATATATTCAAAAAAATAGCTAAACAGGACAGCTTCTATTTACATGATTCTTTTGGTAACATCTTAAAAGGAAATGTGCAGTAATTGTCGTCATCATCTCCAATTTCCAAACTGAATTTGCTGATACTTTTTTTTTAACATGTTAGTAAAACTTTTGCCAATAACACTTCATTTTTAATAACAGAAAAAGAGTAGTCTGGGTTGCTAAGTTAAAACTATTTTTGAAGGTGTCTTTATTTGTGAGGTCTTCATAAGCAAGATCGATATTATATGCTTATCTTGCAATAATTTTAATATGAAGTGATGAACTAAAAAGTTTGTAGTAGTTACTTTGAAAAAATGTAATTAATACTATGAAAATTACAAAAGGAAAAAAGAGGGAAATTGTGAAAAACACACTTATATACCGCAGCCCAAATCTACACAGCCAGATACATATATTTAGCCTATATATCCTTATTTATATACTTATAATGGTGAATTGGTTTTTTCAACAATGCTAAATTTCTTCACTTCTCAATTATTTTAGGCTGACCTACAGGGGATACCCAGTCTAGGGGGGGAAAAAGGCACTTTTAGTTAGCTGCTTTTAATATTGCATCACAGCTGACAACAATTTGGAAAAATAGTAGAGCACTTGTGGACTCTGAAGTCCATAGTTAAGAAGCTGTGGGTGGATTTCTGGAAAGCGTTAAGGACTTTTGTAGTCACATGTCCAGAGAGAATGCAGATAGATGGCTTAAAATAAATGGTAATAAAAAGGGCTCTGTCACTCATCGTATCCTTCAGGAACTAGCAGTCACTTGCTAAGTTTTGGAAGTAAACCTTACATACAAAACACTTTTCTAGTTATAGTGGCCCCAGTTATGGGACTGAGTTTTAGTCACTAACCACTGACTGGTTTTAAAGTGGTATCAAAAGCAAGTGCTAAATGCCTTTTCAGATGGGAATGCATGTTTGGTGTACCTTTTGCCATTCTAAAAATATTCTTCTATCACAGTGAAACTCTACTATAAATTTAACATGAAAAGATCCTTTGTTTTTCCTGATAGAGAATGAAGACCCATTTTGTTTCATTTGAGACTAATTCGGTAGATTTTGTGGTCTATGAAGGAGCTGTGTATGTAATCAGGCAACCTGGTTGTGTTTTTCTTTTACTATGTTAGGCCTGTTTCTAGAACCATCTCTTGTGAAGATAAATGTGCAATGGGAGCAAACCTTCAGGATGCTTTTATTCTGGAGATTGACACAAGGCAATTAATTGTGTACGTTCGAGCTGTACATTGCTCCTCCAGCAGAGAAATTTCAGTGTTCCATGTATTAGTTCTGTCTTAGACACCTGATTTTCCATTCTTGCTGCTTCTGAGATACAGGAAGTTATTTATACACACAGCTGGGAAAAAAACATGAAACTAGTATCCTGTCAGTCAAAATGAAGCTGTTTTTTGATATGCAAGGCAGTTCATGTATTTCCAAATACAACCTCTATTTTCTGCATCTGATTTTTTATTATAAGTATCTTTCAAAGTCAGCAATATAGGATCTTTTATGATGGCTGTTTCAAAGAAGATTTAATTGGTTATCTGTAATTACACTCTGAAAACAAACACATCATGACTTGCCCAACTTTGTTTTCAAAATAAGACTAGTCATTATCTCCATATAAGAAACTGACTTTGGCTCTTGTTAGAAAGGTTTTTGCAATCAGTACATAGCAGGTATTTACATTCTATAGCAGTGATGTGAGGGATTTCTTTTTCATTTATAATTTTAGCTTGAGGCTGTAGTTTCAGATATCAAGATTTTTAGCTGTCGTGGTAGTGTCTTTTGTAAAATACATATGTTTGTGATCTTAAAACATTTTAGTTTTACTGATACTTAATGTTTACAGAAATCAGTGGAAATAGCGTGGTTTTGGCTGGAATTAATTTTAGAAAGATGCATTCTTGCATGTTATTACCCAGCATGTGGTACATGAAATATTGTGGCAGCACCATGTCTCCTGAGACCCCTCTAGCAAGGAAAAGAGTGTGATTAATAGGTAAGCAAGGCAGCACCAAACCAAAGCATAATAGGCAACCTGAAGGGTTTCATTTACTAGGAAATCAGTATTATTAGACAGAACGACCGTGCAAAGATGGAAGCAGAAACTTCAACTGTGTGCCATGTTGGCAGCAGAAAGGACATGAGAAAATGAAGCTATAGGATTTTTTGATTATTTTATCACTGGCAGAAGTGAAGTGAAAGAAGGGTTGCTCTCAGTAAAGCCTGAAATGCAAGCTCTGACAGTTGAATGCTGTTGATTGCACACAGTACACAAATGTAGAAAGATTTATTTCTTTTTTTAACTTAAACCACAAGGGAGAACTCGTGTAGCTGAGAACTCTGGAATTTTACCTTGGGGACATCAAAAATTCCCAACTGAGACAGTGCTGTTGGCGTTGAATGATTCTAGCATACCATACAGGTACAAATCTATCCCTAACTTGTAAATTCATGGCAGCTGAGCTAGCAGCAAAAGAATGAAAACAACGAGAAACACTGATACAGAACTAGTGTACTAACACAAGCTGGAAACGTAGGAAGACACATGGAAGCAGTCTGACTGACATTGCAGGCACCATAGTCCACTCCTATTATGAAAGACAAAAAGAAAGAGGCAAGAAAAATAACGTTCCTGTGCTGTGAGGAAAGGAGCAAGGTGCATGATACCTGCAGTGAAAAGGGTCTTAAGGAAGGGAATATTTTGCAATGATACACTAACATTCTGAAAGTTCTCAGGTCATACATGCTGTAGTGGAAAATCTAACAGAAGTGCAACTGAGGCTGGAGAGCTGGTGGAGAGGAACCTCGTGGGGTTCAGCACAGGCAAGAGCAGGGTCCTGCCCCTGGGGAGGAGCAGCCCCACGCACCGGTACGGGCTGGGGCTGACCTGCCGGGGGGCAGCTCTGCGGAGGGGACCTGGGGGTTCTGGTGGGCAGCAAGTTGCCCGTGAGCCAGCAGTGAGCCCTGGTGGCCAAGGGGCCAGCGGGACCCCGGGGTGCGTGAGGGGGAGCGTGGCCAGCAGGGGCAGGGAGGTGATCCTGCCCCTCGGCTCTGCCCTGGGGAGGCCCCATCTAAAGTGCTGTGACTTCCCAGTTCCAGAGAGACGGGGAACTACTGGAGAGGGTCCAGCGAAGGGCTGCAAAGACGATGAGGGGACTGGAGCATCTCCCGTCTGAGGAGAGGCTGAGGGAGCTGGGCCTGTTCAGCCTGGAGAGGAGAAGGCTGAGGGGGATCTTACCAATGTCTACAAAGATCTCAAGGGCGGGTGTCAGGAGGATGGGGCCAGGCTCCTTGCAGTGGAGCCCAGCGACAGGACAAGGGGCAATGGGCACAAGCTGAAACACGAGTTCCACCAGAATATGAAGAAGAACTTCTTTACCTTGAGGGTGCCAGAGCACTGGAGCAGGCTGCCCAGAGAGGCTGTGGAGTCCCTACCTGGACACAATAATGTGCAACCTGCTCTGGGTGAACCTGCTTTAGCAGGCTGTTGGACTAGACAATCTCCAGAGGCCCCTTCCAACCGTGACCATCCTGTGATTGTGTGATAGATCTGCAACTATGTTGCTAGACAGAAGTCTGTCTTAAAACCGGCTTACTACCAGCGTTTGCTTCAATCCAAAACTAACCTCATTGATAAGAAGCAGTATTAAAATGGAAGAGCGTCACTGTATATTGATGTACAACGCGAACAATTTGGAAACCAGTTTTTCAGTAAGCAAATAAAGGCTGTTGAATAAATAATACATGCAACCAAAGGAGTACATATGTTGTCCATTACAGACTCTCACACAGCAAATAGTTCACCGTACCAGAACATTGGACAATCTTCAGTAATAAAAGGGAGGGGATAAGTAGTTACCGGGAGCATGTGTCCACTATTCTAACAGTAATGTGAACTTATGCCCATGAGGAAGTTACCAGCAGGCTGGCATCTTTGGAAGGAGACTTTGGCCATACCTAGGCAATACTGAAGAATGGAAGGGTTCAACAGGCAGAAGCTGTTGTTTAAGAGGACCGTAGAGATATAATTGCTGATTGCAGGAAAGAACATGGAGCAGACACTGGGATTTATGTCTGCATATGATTTGATGTGTTCCTTCAGCTGCAGCATCTTTTGAGATAATCTACTTGTTAAACGACGTGTCTAGTTTGAGCACAGTAAGTGAGGAGTACTTAGCAGATATTTTTTCATGATCTACAGTCCTTGAATAAAAGCAACAGTTTCAACTGAAGAAGGATACTTGTCTTGGAAGTAGAAAAGGTCTTAAGTCAGGTGAATCTTCTTTCTGTATAACTAATTACTCTCTGAATACAGAGGTATGTAGGACCAATGACAGTTAATTTATGGAGCTCTGTTGGAAACCAAACTGACCACATAATTCTGGTGAAAGTAAGAACTCTTCAAAATGCTTTATGCTTCTATGTATCAATAATCAAAATAAAAATTATAAGTTTAGGAAATGCAATAACTGAAAGGATCAGAAATCACAAGATCAATGATTTTGTGCCAAAAGGAGTACAGCAAATAAAGTGATCTTTAAAACTGAAAGGTAACACAAATTGTTTCCTCAAAGGAAATAAGGGATGAATCTGTGTTGCTTCAAAATCATTCTTGTGGGCAATGAAGATAGTGGCCTACAAGATGAGACATATCCTCCTGGACACACAAAGGTGGGCATGCTCAAGTGTAACTTGCCACCTTTGCACAAATCAAAAAGGAAGACAAG
Source organism: Falco cherrug (assembly GCF_023634085.1). Classification (NCBI taxonomy): domain Eukaryota; kingdom Metazoa; phylum Chordata; class Aves; order Falconiformes; family Falconidae; genus Falco; species Falco cherrug. The sequence goes on along the minus strand of NC_073702.1, from coordinate 81,016,151 downwards.
AGGCAGCGGCAGCTGCTGATGTGGCAGTCATACAGAGAAAAAGTGGAGACAACAGTGAGGTAAGAGGAGCAGGGGAGACATGGAAATACAGGAGGCTAGAAATAATTCATCTCACCGAGAGCGTTCCTGAAATACAAACAATGTTCTCTGAATTCTCTGAAATTCAAAAGCACAAACAGGCTTGTATCGTTAGAGCTCCTTTTTCTTTTTTTTTTTTTTTTTCCTTTGGCCCTCCCGCCTTGTGCAAGAACACATAATTTATATCTTGAAAATGAATAATTCTGTGATGGCATACTCATGCCTGTTCAGTTATTCTGCTTATAATTTCATCCATCAGCATGAGCAGTTGCATTTTCAGAGCTATCAATATTCAAACCTCTACTCTGGCAAGCTTTCCGCCGTTGTGTTGCTCTGTCAGGGCTTATGCAGGACTGAATAGGATCCACCCTAGGGTGAGCTGAGGTTCTTACAAAGACTGCGTAATGAAGGATGACTGCTGGTGAATATATCACTCTTGCACTTTAATTTGGAAAGCCAGCCGAATCACACTGGGAGCAGGCATCTTTCTGACAGGTCTCCCAGTCAGCCTCTCTAGGCTGATCACACAAAAGCAAGGGCTGTCCCTCAGGGCTTGCCTGGTGGTCTAAGAACCAAAAGCTGACTTGCCAGTCTTTCACATAAGGCTTTCTGTCTGTTTGCCACAACAGGGATGTATAAAATATTCGTACTTGTATAAATAAGTTTCTTATGATTCCCAGGTCTTATACAAAAGTTCAGAGACTGCTCTGATGTGGAGCTTCCAATGTATTTGCGCACCAGATGACCTTAGATAAGATTTTATGTATATTTATAAGGAACTGAAACTGAAATCTTAGTACAGATGTATGAGTAGCATATATTCGTATATTACATTTTCCATTTCATATAACATCCACTTTTGCATACAAGAGTGGGTACTGTGAAAGACATTTCTACAAAGGTTTTGTCAAGCCATTTCCAACTGTAATCTAACAGTACTGCATCTTTCATGTAAGTGGTAGAACAAGATAAATTCCACAGTAAACAGGATTTCTACCTCTTCTGCATTGTTTTTGCTTTGTGGGACTCCTAATTTTTGGCAGAGGATTGCAAACCTCCTTCACTTTCCTGTTCCTGATTTTTTAATTTTTAATTTTCTTTAAACAAGCTTTCTGCAAAGAATATGATATGCTCTATATCATTGCTCCGTAAAGTAGAATGCTCTGTAGCAGGCCAGAAATCTTCAGTTCAAATGAATTTTGGTTCTTTTTCATCAGTGTCAGGACAATGACAACATCCCATTTTCTTAAACTATAATTTGTCTTCCACTTGTATATGTGCATTTTTTTCTTTTGTTGATTTTTGTGTTTGGAGTTTTCCTGGCAAAAATGTTCCTCATAAATATTATAGTCTGAGTCACTGGAATAACTAGATGGGAATTTCCTTCTGAAATATTTGAGGAAACATTACTATTTTGACCTTTTTGTTTAATAGAAGTAGATACGTCTGAAGTAAAACTTCTTTTTTCCTAGATGTACTATATAATAAAATTACAATATTGTATCCCTAGCTTTATAGCTAAGATGAAATTTTATTATAAATGATGTATTTGGTTTATGTTCAGTTTTAAGAACCTCTGCGTGCCTGTTCAGTGGTATTCACTTTGATGTGTTCACATTGATCAGAGTGAAGATGGCTATGGGTAGATAAGGAAAATGTAAAACTATTTAAGATAATTATGAAAACTAACATCTCCTCTACTAAGATGTATTTTTATGGTGCCTTTCTAAAAGACTGCATAACTGAAAGCTGTGTTTGAACTAACTTTATAGTGTATACATTTCAACTAATATATGGTCTATCTACAGTATTCAATGTGTTACAGAGCACTTTCGAGCTTAGAGTTCACCAGCTAAGTCTTACGTCCTCGATATACAGCTACAAATATTAAACTAATAGGGCAATATTTAGATTGTGACAGTGAGATTTGGATATAGGCTAGAATTTACAAATACATTAAAAGAAAAGCAGGTGATATTGTTTACAATTCTGGAGCTGAACTATTTAAGTTTCAGAGCAAAACTCTGCATGTCAATATCTCATATGTTGTTTCACAGCCTTCTAAAAATACAGCTTTATGAATCTAGCAACTTTCCTGCTTAGTGCTCAGGTTTACTATGGTATGCTTTAAGAATGGATGCTGCCTGCTCACACAGCATTCACATGAAAATGTGAAGAACATATCATGTGAAAAGTGGCACAAAAAAATCTTCAGAAACCCTTCCCATCTTATTCTGCTGAAGTTTAAAAATTGTTCCACCCATAAGAAGCATTGAACAGGAAAAGACAGAAACAAGAGAAATGAAGATAAGCACCCTTTGCTTATACCTTTTCTTTACAGTTCATTATAATAGCGTCACAATTAATTGTACATCATTGTTATAGGAAGACTAATTATTGTGTTTATTGTTTAGATGAATTCTGGTTCTCAGATGGGTCCTTATCTGATAAAGCCAAATTCAATGATCCTGGCCTGATGCCCCTGCCAGACACTGCCACAGGGCTAGACTGGTCCCACCTGGTAGATGCTGCACGAGCGTTTGAAGGTAACAGGAAAATTTGAATAAAGATCAATGTTCAGTACACAAACTTTTTTTTTTTTTTTTTAAATATATATTGTATAGCTACATTTTGAATTACAAAAATTCGGTGTTTGCCTCTGTAGCCCTTTAGTTCTTTTGGCAGTATCATTTCTCAGCGTGGAAAATTGTCACTGAAAACGTGGGGTATTCATGATGCTTTCAGTATCTATCTTAGATAAATTCATCCATTTAGGCGCCTTCTGTATCCTTCTGTAATCGACTGAAAAAATCAGGTGCTTTGAAGGAGGGATTCAAAGCACTTAAGTTAGATGTTTAAAATGAAACGGGGAGTAACACTTCCCTGGGTTTATTGTGTTGTGTTTATAAACTTGTAAGTGTAGTCCAAATGATGTTGCCATCCCTCACAGTTTTCATCATAAGGCCTTGAAAAGCAGCAAAAATGTACGCAATATTTTCCAGTAGCAGAACTTGAGGCGCAGGATATAGGCCAGGTTTGCATTATTAAATTTAGAAGACCAGCCTAACTAAGAAAAAACCTCATTTGCCTGTCTGAGAGCTAAATCTACATATAATGTATAAACACAGAAAGGTGGATATTGGTTTGAGTGTGTATATGAATATGTACAGCTGAATGTGTCAGTGTTTTTTTGTTTCTGAGGGGTGTTTTAGTTAGGTCACTGTGCTGTCCTAAAATTTCCAACAGTTCTTAACTGGTGTTGCTCTCATTAGCGAATGTATGGCAGGTCTAAGGTATCTGTGCATAAGGATGGCATTAACACAGTCATTGTGTAAGATACAGGTCTTAACTTCTTGAGGAGAACGGGTAGTGAAGTTAGTGATGAGATGTTCCTCTATTTTTTCAACTAAAAGCCACATGGGTGTCAGTTTTCTGGAACCTGATTCCTTCCCTAAGTATGAAGTGATTAAATTTCAATTTGATCAAAAGCTTTTCAGAACTACTACTATAATAATACAAATGGCATTTTTAAAAGCCCAAACCAACAGTGATCATGAACAATCTGAAGTACTGGGTTGTTTCTTAACCTGATTCAGTGTATGTGCATTCGTCACTGTTCAGTACTACTCAAACACACCTGTTGTAGCTGGCAGGCAGGGCTGTGACACTGAGAATCTGACAAACGTTCCCATGCATTTCTTATGTTTGATTGCTCAGGGAACATCCTGCAATTTGTTATTGACATCTTAAATTAACTGAAAACAGATTTGGATCGGTATATGACTAATTCTGTAACTTTGTACTTGAAGAGTATTTTTACATGCTAGTAAAAAATTTCAGTTCAGCTGACTGAAATGTCATTCTGTACCAGTTATCTCCTGTATTTTTAGCTTGCTTTGAAAACGTCAATAGTTTTTCATTATTTTTACTACTTAATATCATGATGAAATTTATTTCACTTTGGTATGTGCTATGTGAATGTAATTACCATTTTAATTTGAGAGAGAGAGGTAGAACAACATAACTGTCCACAGTGCTCTATCCTAGGGAGGAGGAGTGTTCACTTCTTGGGTTTTAATTGTAGAAATCTTAGATGTATCTGTAGATAATGCAGAAGAACTCATGGTCTGAGTTCCTAGATAGAAACTTTCTATTGTTTGGGGTTTTTTTAATTATTGTAAGAATTTGAGTAATAAATAATAATCTAGTTTTGTATGAAGGACTGTAATTCTTTTCTGTTTAGGACTCTAAAATAAAGACATCTGTGTATATGTTAAATGATTTATAAAATGTTTTGACTAAATTCATAGTACTGCAATTTGAAATTTTTACGAGCAATAGAATTTTTAAGCCCTTGTTCAACTTTCTCTATCCTGTGTCTTGCAATTTGAAAATCATTTTAAAAAAGAGTAACTGATAGGCATGTCACAAAAAAGTCACTGGGAGGGAATGTGTTTGATAGGAATTAGCAGATACAGTTTCCTTATGTATTTTAATGTTGTTGACTTAGGAGCTGCTTCAACTTACTCTGTAAAAATTGCTCGGAATTAGCTGGTTTGCATTCTATCAATGTGAAAAAGACAGTGGGTGATTCTAAAGGTTGTCCACCTCTGAATATAAACCTACTTTGATCCTTTCATTAAACTGGGTGGAAACGTGATCACACTGTATATAGGACCATCTCAAAAAAACCCAAACCAACCCGCCCACCCAAACCTTCAAAGAAAAAGGATGCATACGATGGATAGGACTTTCATAATACTGATTTAAGAAATTGATGTTAAGAGTTGTTCTCTAGTTTGGCTTTGCCAGCCTGATATATCAAAGTTGTATTCTGTTCTAGCTCCTAGATACAAGACTTAATTTTAGGTTTTTCTTTGTACAAGGTCTTTTTTTAATTAGAATTTAGGTTTATTAGAATTACCAATCTGATTCCAAAGTCAGGGTTTTCCCCCTGTGATCTCTGTAGATTGTATGTTGACAACTTACATATTCTGACGACTTCCATGTCCAAAATCTGGGCCTCACAGTCCTTCATCTGTCTGTTTTAAATGCAGTTATATCTTGATTAATGTTAAATATACCCTTTTTAGGTGCTTATAATGTTGGCATTAATTGGATTAAGAATTAAATATAGTAGCAAGGTTTTTGCGACCATCATCTATACTCAGAGTTTACTCATGGGTGTAACAAGAACAGTGGTCTCATTTTGAGCTTCCCCCTCTACCCCCAAATGAATAGTTAACTAGGTTGTTTATTAATTAGTTACTAGCTTTTATCCAACTGAAGGCTTGGTCCTGTGGCCCATGAGGGTGGAGTAAGCCATTACTTGTTTTTTTAAATTGAAGGCATGATGATAACGCTTTTCACTTTGTGAGGATTTCATTTTCCACTGCTTTTGCTTGCAAGAGCTTGTGTGGGAAACTGAATATTTACTCCAAACTTTCCCTGAAAATTCTCTGTTATTGCTAAGACAGGTGTTCACAGCGCAATGGAGAGCTGTGCAGGCATCAACTCCATGGGCTCCAGCAAGTACATCAGTCAGGGGTTTTGCTCGAGCTGTGTCTGTTGGGATCTGCATCCATAAGCTGGAGCACATTGCAACTTCAAGTCTTCACACTGCCTTCCTTTCCAGGACAGAGTTTTGACTGTGCCGTTTATCCAGAGATCATCTTTATGGATGCATGACATGGATGCAGTCAGTAGCAAGGGGTATCCTTCCATTTCTTTCACACATGGGTAGGCTACTTCCAGTTCCCGTCTTTTATTTTAGTGGGAGCTGCAGAGGGACAGCACAACCAGGAAGCAGGTGACGTGCTAAAAGTATGTGGCTGTATGGTTTTTTTTCATCCGTTCCGGAAGTAAACAATAAAAAAACAGACAGAGCTGCATGTGACTGTATAGCAAAAGCAGTAGGGTTTTAGGGAGGGCAGTTGGGTTGAAAAAGGAGAAGTTAAAAAAGCAAAAGCAAGCAAGGAAGCATGTTGAACTGAGTAAAGGTAAATATATGGGGGTGTTGTGGAATAAATTTGAAAGCCAAATTAGAAGAAAAACAAAGAAATCTCAGAAAACAATATGGGATAAGGGAGAGAATGTATTTTTTTAATTATCTTTTTGTGTTATCCCTCCTATAGATCTCCAAGTTAGGGAAGAAGGACTGGGTTTCAACCTCTGTATTATGTTACTGATGGCTAATTTTGGATCTTTTCCATGTTTTGGGGAACAAAAGGAGAAACCTTTCTAGATGTCCATATCTGTTTCTGTCATTACAAAAGAGTATTGACACAAACATAAATATTGATTATTATTATAAATAGAGAATTTTTGCTACTTTAAATGAGGGTTATTGTGCTTTAAAAAAAAGCTGTTTAGCATTTGGTAAATCATATTGTGGGCATTAATAGCATAAGAAAGCCCCTCTGATGTCTCTGATTTAGTTCATTAAAATAGGTGGTTTCAACTTCTGGGTTTTTTTCCAGGCTATTTCTATGAATGTCTACTACTGCCAGTCGGAATGCAGTATTTTTTAATGCTTGTTTATCTTTGCAGAAACATCTGTGCTGCTATAATTAATATTATAAAATCTTTATCGCTTAATGCGAGTAATGCTACACATAACATAATGAGAAAGAATTGAAGCAGTCAGCATGGCAGATAATTATTTTAACCAAATTAGTATGTTAGAGTGCTAGAAAAAGAGAAAAATATTAGGTTAACATTTGGTCATTTCTAGTGCATGCGTGTGTAACTTTTTTTTTCTTCAGTGCATATGTCAGTGTATGTTTGTGGGTAGATATGACCTCAATTATAAGAGAGCAGCTTTATGCACTATATTCATTTTAGCCTTTTCTTCTCTCTGGTACATCAAAACTGGCTGGAGTTATTTCTGCCTGTTAGTGGTCTAGTACAATGAAAATCCAGATTCAAATTCTTAGTGGTTACAACTGTACAATTCTATTACTTTAGAGTGAGACATGAATTTTGTCTTATCTTTGGTCTTGCTAAGTCAACTGTTGATTAAACTTTTTATATAAACACCAATATATTTTCGCAAATAGTTTTCCATGTGTGGGTCCTGTGGGGTTTGGCAAGGATGTCCCAGAGAAAAATAAAGAGCTCTGAGATTTACATATTATTTTCTTCTGTTTAGTATGTACATATCACTTGAATTGAATAGGAGGTGTCCCTGTAGTTTGGAGGAAGCAGAACCTGTGTCTACAGCATCATAGTCAGAAATACACTTGTTTTTTCTTTTGAAAAGTTAGCTGTTAGTGAAAGCATCTTTGATTTCATTTTCATGAATATAGAGTCAAGACAGTTCTGTTAAAAACAAATAAACCAAAAATCAGTGGGAAGATTTTGGTCTTTGAAGCACAAGTTCAACCTTCACCACAACTCACCTAAACCAGTTTTGATTTAAAAAGTAAGTTGGTGAAACTATTGCTAAGTGTGAATACTTAGAGGGATATCAGTGAGATTTGCTGTAGTTACTGAAAACAAAGATGTGTCTTTAAAAGTACTTGACAAGTCTTCAAAGGCAAAATAGTTTCCTAGTCTAGGATTTTATTGATGTACTAGTTATTGCAGAGTTTTATGGTGTCACTAATGAGTTCAGAGAATGATTTTGACACTAACCTGGCTTTTGATAATTAAGGAACTACCTCTTTGAAGAGCAACACAGAAATTTACGTAGTATGTGATATGATTGGAAACTTCTGGGTATTAGCAATCATGTAGTGACTTTATTCCTCACCTGATGAATGTGAGAATATGGTTTCATATTTTATAAAGATATGAATATTGGAAAAATATGTTTAAGTTGTGCTAGGATAATATAAAAGGTTTAACAATGAATTTCTTATTCTAAGTTTTAATACTATTTTTAAATTATGTGGAGATTAAATTCATTAGGGATTACACAAGGAAGGAAAAAATCAATCCACACAATACACTTCAGGTTTTAAAATTTTTGTTGCGGGTTGAAATAATAGGAAAATATTTTCATATATTTTGTTTAAATATGGCATCACGTGATTTCATTAAAGCTGCATGTACCTGGTTTTGCAACTGCTTTTATCCATCAAGAAAGAGATGCCTTCAAATACTGCTGGGGACATCAAATAACAAAACATTTTCTCAACTGACAAAATAAACCAGACAAGTGGCCATTCTCTTTAATTAAGTTTAGTTGGCAGAGGGAGAAAAATGCAGATATTTTTATATATATATACACATATATATATATATATATATATAAAAACAGTAGAATTGCCTCTGAGACACAACGTTACCTGTCATGTATTGTTTGCCGTAGGTAAAATAGCAACAGCATAACATTTGTTGCTGGCTGTTCTCTTCTATGAAGTGGTAACAAAAGTGTGAACAGTGTAAAGGTGAAATCAATAATTAGATATGTAGTTCCAACTGATCGCTTACACGGTCTCGTGTCTGGCCCACAGGCTGTGTTTGGGCTGGGAGAGTAGTTTTAATTTACCTGTACTAATTAAATCTATGCAACTTAATAAGTTTCAGCTCTGTAAATGAGGTCATTGATTATGTGTTGAAAATTATATTCTTACCTTATTGTCAGCACATATGAAAAAGTTATGTTTATATTTGCTGATATTGATCGCTCGTCAGAAATAGAGATAAAAGGAAGGGGAAACGGGCTGTGGTCTTTAAAATGGGACAAAAAATGACATGCAACTTTTCTTCATTATCTTATGGAATTAATTCTCAATCTTTGCTATTCCTTAAAACTATTCATTTAAAGAATCCCTTTAAAGAGCTTTTTAGGGATTTCCTGTGTTTGTTTGGTAGAACTTTTAGACCAAAATCTCCTTCCTAGTTGAAACGATCTGGTCTGTGTTCGCTGTTGGGGTGCATAGGGCCTGGAGGGTTGGCTTTGTGTGTGGCACACCAAGCTGTCATGCTGTGTTGCAACACTGGGTGTTACTGTGAAGAGGCACGGGGCATGACACCTCATGCTGGCCTGGAACGTTGGTGGTGTGTCAAAATGGTGTTGCGAAGCCGAGAGCGAGAGCCAGCATGAGCGGGAGCATCCCGCTGTGTGCGCTGTACGTGAGGGCCACAGCCGCGCCAGCAGAGATGGACTCTCTTGTTCATAGGAACATTCTAAATCTTATTCCAGGTTTTGACTCAGATGAAGAATTTGGGCCGTTCTGTCATCACACGCCGTTTCTAGGTGATGGTCTGGGCTTGATGGCTTTTGCCTTTTTTAAACTTTCTTTACTATTTCCTATGTTTGCACGTTTGCATGATGATGCAAGCTTCGGGCTTGTGGGGTGGTAGAGCAAGGGGAGAAAGGGCAAGGCAGGCATGTTATTGCCAGAATTTATTACAAGCCTACAGAATGGATTTTGTTTGACAGAAATAAGTTAAATCAATCTCCACAGAATATGGATTTTTATTTTTTTTAAGAAGACAAATTAAATCCTAATGAATGCATCATTTACTCCTGTTCTGTGCAATGATGATCTGCATGGCATACTTCTATTATGTGGTGACTGATGTATTTTGGCAACCACACTGTATATCCATAGGTAATTACATCTGTGCTTGTTAGATTGTGTTCTAGTGGAATCCAATGTAGATAACAGTGTGCCTTAGTAATATATATAACAAAAACTCAATTGATAAAAATAGTGTGAATTTATTGTTTTTCAAGTATGCAGATTACCATGAGGTTCTGCAAATGCTTGAGACAGTAAAACAGTGTGAAATGAACAGTGCAGATTTCTGAGGAATCCAATGGCTTTAAGTCCATGGGAAATGCAAACCTTTTCAATGAATTATTATTGTCATTGGTTGTGGCCCTGAATTCTCAAATGTTTTTCTGCGGATTTCATCAAAACCAATTTACTGTTCATATCAGCATTAACTGGTCCAAACAAATCTATCTTACTCTGCTGATAGACACAAAAAATTGCTTTGGGGTTGCCTTTGGATGCAGATGTGGGGAAGCCAACTAGTTGGAATATACTTTACATCTGCTGATTATCTTCAAAGCTGTGATGTAGAAACCTACATCCATTTCTCTAACTGATACAGGATAACGGCTGCAATGTAGCCTTTTATTTTGTATATATGTCCAGCTTTAAACGTATCCTTACGTTACTTTTTTACAGATCAGAGAGTAGCATCTTTTTGTACCTTGAATGATATGCAGCAAGCTCAGGGCTTGGAAGGAGCACAAGACTTACCTTTGGATGAGAGTCCCACGGATGGAAAAGATTTCCTTGAGGCTACTGGGTATGTCAGAATTAAAGTGGATTTCTTACAAAAATATTTTAAGAAAATGTGTTCTCTTAATGTTGCATGTCAAATTGCTTGTATGCGTGTTTCACTGCTATTTGATGGCAGACCTATTACCTTGACTGATCATGTCTTTGATTCTGAAAAATGTTGTTTCTTGGAATGAGCCTCTGAGCAGTTCTACCTAGAAAATTTTAGGTATAGTCAGATAAAGCTCTCTCACTAGAATAGGCCTCTGATGCAGAGTCTCGGCTAATTGAATTTTTCACTGTATTCCTCCTATAAAATACTAACTTGTGTTAACATTTATTTATATTTTTATTTGTATAGAACTGTAATAGGAGCTGAACTCTGTAGTTTGCAATAACCTTATCTGCAGCACATCTCAGACCTTGGAACAGGTGTTCCTACCTATCTTTTGCAACTATTTGCAACTACTTGCAAAACCATGATTTTTCATTCATACAGAGGTAAATTAACCAAGAGAAGTTGTAGCTGAGGACTGCAGGAAACTTGTATGCCAAACTGTCCAATTCTTCAAATTCTTCCCGGTGCTCTGGAGAAAGAACTTTTTTTTTTTTTTCTTTTCCCCGTCTTCCCTGCTGTGAGGAGTATACTTATTAAAAACACAGATTCAGCAGTGTAATCTGTCCACTAGTGTGCTTTAACAGAAAAACACATCTTTCATTAGTTTTGCTCTTCAGCTGCAGGAATGGAAGAACAGGAAACGGAGGGAAAAGTCTTCTTGCTTGTTAGACTATCACATTATAATTTGAACCAATTTTACAGAAATTAACTTACATGGTAAAGCAGATTTATTGTAATGACTTCCAAGTCCACATCTTTCCCAGCCTAGTGATCAGTAAGGATTGCAAAAGACTGTTAAAGATGTTCCACTTTTAGTATCGTCAAATCTGTCAGATTTGTGGACTTGCATGAAGCAGCTGATTCAGCTTTGTATATAAAGCTTATCTCTTCAGCTTCTCTCTTCTAGACAAAATGATTCGCATTATGGCTAATTTCATCTATAACGTATATGAAACTGTCTCCCGCAGTGCTCATTATCATACAGGAAATAGAAGCTATTCTCAGTATTTTCTTTCAGTTGTGCATTTCATTAACCTGTGGCAATATTTCATATGTTTTGACCTTTAAACAAAATATTTGTCTCCATAAAGCCATAGGTTTATCCTTTGCTGCAAATGACACAACCGCAGACCAGACAAAAGAACTCCTAACAGCCCTTTTGGTTTACAGTAATTGCTACTGCAGCTTGCTCCAGATTAGTACAGTCCTTATCTGAAGGCAGCTTGTTAACAAACATGCTCAGCACACCATTTAGCAGCAAGTTTGACTTGCCCTGTGAAGGGTATGTGCAAATAATTCCTAAAACATTCCTTCTTAAATCATTGTGAATTCTGCCTGATTCGCCTGAGAGGCAGATTTCAGATATTACAGCGATGGGTTCCAGTAGTAGTCTTTTGCTGTTGCTGGTTTTGTCACTGTTTTCCTAACTATGCCTAAATTGATTTTTTTTCTTTGCTATTACTAAGTGTTACTCTGCAAAAGCTAGGGGAGGAAATGTTTTTAACTAACCCGGAGTGAAGGTAGTGGTTTACTTTACAGGGAGCATGCCCCAAGTACTCTGACTGGAAAAGTAAACCAGCTGGAAGTCATCCTCCGGCAGCTACAAACTGACCTGAGAAAGGTAAGAGATCATTAGCGATACTATTACTCTTCGGTTTTAATAGTTGTATTTTTATGCAGAGTTCGGCAAGGGCTTTAAAAAAGTACATCAATTAAACTGTATAGTGTAATCAACGAATGATAGAGCCCAGTGGCTCATCTTAGCACTGAGGCGCAGGAGGTCCTGTGGGAATGGTTATGTGAACGAGCTGCCCTCAGGATAACTAGTTTATGGGTCTTTTTTCTCCAGAATAACTGTCTTACATACAGTCATACCCAGAAAGAATGAGGCACTTTATCTCCATTTATCGTACCTTGGATTTAACAAAGGGTAGGGATACGGACACGAGCACTATCGCTAAGTAGTTAACACGCCAGATTTGTCATCCTTGTTGCCTTGTGGTGTCTTGCTCACATAACAATGACCTGCTTTGTGTCTCATCTGCTGTCTAATTTGTGAGCTGGAGACAATGCCAGGACTAGTAGAAATGAGACTGCTTTTGGTAAGAAAATAATCATGTAAGAGAAAATTTTGAAATTAGATATTTTTCTTCCGTAATGTATGCTTTAAATCAGTTCCTAACGGCTTGGGTTCTCATATATGATTTGTAATAGCTAAAAGCTCGTTATCCTTTTAGTGCTTGAATTTTTTTGTTAAATGGTGTAAACTCCTATAATTTATGTATTGAAGTAGCATGTAGTTTTCTTGCAATATCAGAATGAATGAGGTAGTTGGAGCGTATTTCAGGAATTACCTTACAGTTAGTATTTGTCAGGATTAGGGAACTCAAAGAAAGTAGCTGTGTGATTTGCACAGAAATAATAACAACAAAAATAAATACTGTCTTCACGGCAACTTGCTTTACTCAATGTGTGTCTTTGTTAACCAGGAAAAACAGGACAAGGCAGTTCTCCAAGCAGAGGTGCAGCATCTGAGGCAAGATAATATGAGACTTCAGGAGGAGTCTCAAACAGCAGCTGCTCAACTGAGGAAATTTACAGAATGGTTTTTCAATACGATAGACAAAAAATCCTAATGACTGCGCCCCTGGAAAATATGTATTTGAACAATGTAACAGCTGTATTTTTTGAATTAGCGGGGTAATAATTTCACTGTGTTCACAATCCATTTTAGGTGTTTCCGCTACATTCTCTGTCCAGCTTTACTCATCTGAAAAGGAGAGAGAACTGTGGTAATCCGTCTTTAAATTCATATGAAGAAAGCAGAGAATAGCAGATATTTGTTTGTGTGCAGATGAATGTAAAAAATCTTTAGTGTCATTTTAGACATTTTTAGAAGATGCTCTGGCTGGGGCTTGCCTGAAGAGGAATATTTGGGGTTTTAGTTCCTGCATTTCAGGTGTGCTGGTGAAGATGTTAAAGCAATTTACATTAGCTTGGGCTTCAGTATTGTAAGATAAAAAGAATAACCAGACATATACTTTAATGTTTAAAAGGTGCTCTATTTTTTTGTATGTACAGTAGTTTTATTTCCACAGTCCACATTGTCATAGCAATAAGAATGGAGGTATAGTGAATAGTCACAAAGCTGTGTTTATAAAATGTTAGCACTGATGTGTTTAACACTAGTTTGGATGCAGATACATTAGAGATTATTTATTTGCAGGAACAAATGGTGCCTGAATATAAACAGTGTTCTGATTTTCTAAAAATACACATGCCTTGTAAATGGCTCACTGGGGTTAGCCCACTCCCAACTTCAGTTACTTTTGTATAGTCAATGTTCAGCTAAACAGCTATACTGCTTAACTATTGAAATCATGTATGGTGTGAGCCAGCCAATCAATTGTACAATGCCAAATTTCTTTATCTTTGTACAGAAGCTTTGATCAAGTGTCTTGTATTTAACACCTTTATTTAAGCTTATTTAACCTTAAATTGTTGTTTTTATAAAGTTTGTTTTATCTGCACTATGGTGAGGTCAGTTGGTTGCAAGTTGTAATATTTTTAGCTTGCCAAGACTGTACTGAGGAGTTCTAGAAAATTCTAACAATTGGATGCTGCTAGTACACAATTGATTTGTTTGTATGCTTTAACATTTTTAACTGTTTAATTTGAAATGAACATACATCCTGCTTTTTTAATAAATGTTAAAAACTTAAACCCGGATTATTTTGTTGTCTGTAATCACTGTCATCCGTAATAGCTCAGGTTGCCGCTGAGCCCACTCTCTAGGCTCTTAACCCAGAGACAGTCCAAACCCCCAGAGCTTTCATGGTCCCTTGTTACCAACGAGAGACCGTCAACGTTATCGAAGTTAATTTCTTTGGCGTGTCCTGTCCTATAACTGAGAAGGTGGCTTCACGGGTCAAAAGGTGTTTTGGCTATTCCTAGGCATTGATCAGTGACCTCGGGAGAAAAAACTGCTTTAGCCAAAAATACGTCCTCAAGACAGTTTTCAAAAGGGGTCTAGTTTTCTCGTATTACTTTATATTAGTTATAGCAGCAAGTAGCTCGCCATCTTCTTGTGCCTGCAATTGAGGATTTGTTTGCAGTGTTAGCTTATGTGAGATGTTTTGTGTGTAGTGCTGAGTCTAAAGTCTACACCAAAACAGTCAGTTCTGCAAAATGAAATGAAGCTAATGAGCATGTTTGAGGTACCCTTCTGAGAGGAAAAAAACCCAGCAGTTTAAGATCATGGTTTTATCCCAGTTTCCCTTCAGCAGCTGAATTCATTCAGGCAAACCTACAGAAAATTGTTTAATAGTTAAAAATATATTCAATGGAATCAAGTAAAATTCTGTGTCCGTTATTAGTGCACATTGGCTAAGAGATGTTTTGTGGGTTGAACAAATGTCTGCCTCTGCTGTAACAGCTATTATGACTGCTCTCAGGGAAGATTGTACATGGGCAGATGATCAAGGCTTTGGCATCCTTACATTCCAATGAAAAAGACTACTTTGTATTTGTATTTTTCATCAAACCCTCTGACTTCTACATACCAAACGATATCCGTGAAGCTGCTCTATTAACAGAGTAATTAAACATGGCAGTCATGTGTTACGCTAGATTCTGATTTAAGCACCTTACAGGAGTCATTAGCAAACCCATCTGGCTGGAGACCTTGCCAAATAACAGGGCTAAGCAACCTGGGCAATTTGTCTGTGAACATGTTTCTGTGAGGATTGGTTGGTCCGCTTTGAAAAGGTGTGCTAAGTGAAACGAAGTTGAGAATAAGCTTGCTCTGAAGGGATGCTATTAGGTTTGTGTAGGAGTTTATAGTCCAATATTTATTTGAGCTCTGTATCTCTGTTATTGGAAACATTGTTATAACTACCTGCACGAAAAGGTTGTTCAGTAGTTATCTTTCTCATTTTCCCATCCAATCGAAAACATTTAGTTTCTAAAACTGATAGAAAACTTTGTCTACAAATCTTTTTTTTCCCTTTGCTGACAAAAGCAGTTGTCAGAGGCCCAGGGTTCTTCATGAAGTACCTTTCACCATGGGAATTTTTTTTTAGTCTGGCTGTTATCTTTTTAATGACATGTGAATACAATATTTATCAGAGACCATAATATGGTTTTGGCATAGGTAAAGGACATTAACTGGACATATTAATTAATCAACGTTTGAGAATAATTGTCTCAGAGACATTTTGCTGAAAAAAATGCCTGTTTTAGACACGTGGAGGCAAAGGCTAAGTCTACATAAGCAGTGAGTGTGGAGCTCTAGAAGAATTCAGAGTGTTGCTAACTCAGGTTTTGGGACTGGGCAAGATCTTTCAGGCTCCTTCTTGTCCAGTCCCATGACTGGACACCTGTGTTAGGTGGGCTGTGGCCTAGCTTCATCTGGAAGCGCTGTGCTGCAAGACCAGCCCATATGAACCAAAGCAGAGTAAGTGGGGATGACTGGGAAACTACTTCAAAGATGTGTTTGTGATCTGAATTAAAACCAAAATATGGAAGTGTTTCAAATGTCAGCAAAGTCTTCCCAACACAACAGGCTGTGCTGTGAAGTACCAAGATGCAGAAGTCAAACATGAATGTTTAGTTCTGCAAAAGGGGCAAACGGAAATCATGGCAAAATTGCAACATGCTCTGCTTCTGCCTTAAAAGTGGCACCCTAATTTCTGAGTAGATCCTTAATGAAGGGATCCTTACTGAGCCATTTCTCAGAGTGTGGACTGTGTTTTATTATGTATGTTTTGTTCTGAGTTCACTATAACAAACATAAGGGATAATTTTGGTATTTGTTGTGTTCCTGCGAGCGTAGTCATGCTGTGGTTTAGGCACGTGATAGCTTCATACAGAAGCTATCCACGTCCTCTGTGTATTATTTAATATAAATTCTCAAAGTAGTTCATCTGGGTTTGTGCCTAAAATCTAGTTATGTGGGAATAATGTTTAAAATACTTGTAATGCAAACAACTTCATTGTAGAGCAGTTGCTTAGGAAAACAATTTTCAGCCTGGAAGAAAAGGAGAATTTCTATGTACATTATGTTATTGCAGCATTTCCTGAGCTCTTCGTGCTGCCTGGTTCTAATATATAAGAAAGTCAGTGAAACTTGGGAATTGATGTTAGATGATCTGAAACCATCAGGACCATTAATTATTGCCCAAACAAGTTATTCTTCACCCCAGCTTCTCTCTTCCATAGCAAAGACTAGAAGGAAAATAACATCTTTCAGCTGAAAAAGCTGAACAAACAAAAGCTTCTGTGTGTTTGGGAGCAGTGTGCAAACAGAGAGGGAAAGGTATACTTCAGTAATTCTAGAAATAAATTTGCCAGGAATATAAATCTTAAGCTCAGCTCTTTTCTTTGTGCAGACACGTTGTATTTTTCACTCAGGTCCTCACACTTGCTTTATTTCACTCCCTCACCATGTTCCCTTGCTTTTCTCTCAAGAAGAATCCAGTGGCGCAGTGCCAGAAGAAAGATTTCTGCGATGGATCCTTGGTCTGGACAGCCAGGGAGAGGTCTGCCTGGGTTTAGACGAACCGATAGAGAGGCAGAGCCTAAACATTTTGCCGTCTTTGCTCCTGCATTGCAGAACGGAAAGCCAGGCAGGTACAATGTCACCCAGCCTTGCAAACGGAAGTCCTTGCTGTTTTGCAGACTCTGAAGTCACTCACCATCTTACCACAGTACTCGCTTTTGGAATCGCTTTTTGGATCACGGGTAAAGCAACCAGGCAAGAACGTGTATTTCCAAAATAACTATATCTAGCAGACTTCAAACCCTCATGGGGGAAGCCAGGAAAAAAAAAAAAAAAAAAAAAGAAAAAATAAATGAAGGGAAGGGAAGGGAAAGAAAATTAAAAAAAAAAAGAAAAAAGGAAAGGAAAGGAAAAAGATAAAAGGAAAGAAAAGGAAGGGAAAAAGATAAAAGGAAAGAAAAGGAAAAATCAGAGAAAAGAAAATAAGAAAGAAAAATGAAAAGGGAAGGGAGGGGAAGGGAAGGAAAAAGGGATGGCGGATAGAGCGGACATTTTCTTAGGCTTTGTTTTGGTTCCCCTTTCAGACAGAGAACCAGCACTGCTGGCTGTTGCACCAGCTTATGGGGACATAGCAGGACCAGAGAATGGAATAAACAGACCAAATCGCTCGTAGCCTTCCCTTTTAGAAATCACTCAAAGGTTTCAAACACAGTGGTGTTGGATTCCTATTTATTTTATTGACTTGTCTAGGGAAAGAGTTTTATAGGCTTTTTTACATTCTTTGAACATGTGAACCTTTTTCTCTGCTAACCATTGATATTTAAAGGCGTCTTTGCTATATAGCATCACAGAATTTATCTAGTAGTGGTCACATTGACCTTGTCCTCATTGGAACAAACCGGGGCTGGTAGATGAATCATACAAATGTGTTAGTTTTGCAGAAAGGCTATAAATCTGTTTCATGTTTTTCTTTATCCCTGCTATACAATAGCAAATCATTAAATCTCAAAAGCTGAAAAACAGCAGATGGGTATTTTCTGACCAATGTCATAAAAAAAAAAGAATTAAAAAATTATTGAACATGCTGTTGATACCAGATCAGGTGTCTTTGTGTCTAGACATCAGCTGGAGGTGTTTCAAATAAATCTGAGGAGAGATGATGGAAAGTAAGGAGACAAAAACATTGCATGTTGGAAAGTGGGACGTGCAAAGTGCACCAGTAGTAATCATGGGCGATATATGAGTTGTGCTTTTATTGATGGCAGGTGACTGCATGTCCAAAAACTAGAACTTTAATGAAACAGGAAATTCTCACATAACTTGTTTGTATTTTGTAAACCCACTGTTTGGAGCCCAGAAAGCAATTGTGAGTTAATAACTCGGGAAAAACTTTTGTCACAAGTTAGCCCTGACCAGAAATCTGGGATTAGGTGGTCTGCAGTACTTGGATAGTTATGACTTAATATTCAAGCAGTGGGGCTTGGTTATGCTGAACCCTATTTAAAGAGTTAGAAGCTCACCGCTTTTCGTCTTTCATTCCTATTTTGAAACTGATGAAAGTGTGTGACTATTTGAGTGACCAAAGCTGTTAATAATAGAATAACTGTGAGCCTTGTGTTGTCCAGTAGTAAATACTAGTCTAGCCATCTGAGGTGCTTGTTACCACTAAATGTAGTCTCGCTTTCAGCTCAGTCATAATGTTGATAGATAATATTTTCTGAAGAATTTTTTGTGGAAACCTGAGATACCTGTGTTCTCATCAATGCTGTGTTTCTCCTTCTACGTGGTTGTTTTATTCCACATACGAACATCCAGAGATGATGGATGTTCCTTTCATAAACTCAAGACACAGCGTTTCTTTTCAACAAGGAATGTTTCTGTTGTGTGTAAGAACAGTGCTTCAGGAACTGTATTCTAGCACTAGTACAACTTCAAGCTGTTCGTGCTCAACGCTATCTTCTGCCACACAGCTCCCAGATTCTTGGTCTCCCCTTCCTTTCCTAAGAGCTTAGTTTCTCAGTAGGGGTTTCAGTAAAAATAGCACAAACCAAAAAGCACCTTCAGACTTGCAATTTCTTCATTTTGTAGGAAACACAGGAATTTTTTTAAAGGTACAAATATCCTGTCTTGTTCTTTTCTGTGCTGCCTGCTGTCAGGAAGCTTAAAAAGGAGCTTCAGGGTAGCTCAGCACTTGAACAATTCAGTTTCTTTGCTGAAATGCTTGTGTATGAGTAGGAGAACTTAAACATAAGCACTAATTAATATAAAAATTTGTTCAGCATGCTTTCAGTCTGTATACAGACCAGAGGCAACCTTGTTTCCAATGAGGAAAAATGCCTTTCTATCAATTGCAGTCTACGTTGGCTTGGAGAGTGAGAAATGAGTAATCTGCCATTCGAAGAATAAAACAAAGAATGGGCTCATTCCTATGGTTTTTAATGTCACAGGGCCAACAGAAGCTGTATATTGTGTAGCCAGAAAAGCTCCAAATGGCACCATTAAACTGGACTGTGCTTTGTGGACTGGGCGGCTGATTTCTTTGAAAATATCAGCAAATGTATTCATTTCCTCCGGTGTACATCAGGTTTAATATAATTGAAAATACTGAAGAGAGTAAAACTGGGGGAAAGAATCTGTCTGTCTGTGTGGAATGGTGAAATACATCCAGACCATGTTTAAAAAATGAGGTCAAGTGATTAGACCAAAAACAGGATATGAAAATAAAATTGAAGTCTTTCTTTATTAACCATGACCTCAGTAGTCTACAGTTATTTGGCTCATTGATTTCTAATGTTGATGTGGTTTAAACTTCTTACTAAGCTCTGAAGAATGTTCTTTCAACAGAACCATATCTATTAAATGAGTCATTTGCTCTTTAAAACTAGATAGCTTCACAGCACAGCATGCAGTAAACCTCCTAATGTCTAATAGCCAATTGTCCAGCAAGATTTTTGATATTTATACAGAGAAACTTTAAAGAGATGCTGACAGGAGACTTTCATCATCTGTAAATAGCCTTATTAAGGTTCATGCATAAAATCCTCTTGGATTCTTGAAGTGTGGATTCTTGTTAAAGCTGTGTATCAGTACCTTCCTTCCCAGTCTGTCCTAGTTTGTTATAACAGAGCATCACATAGTTGTCGATATTTGGGTTTTTTTATAAACAAAACATGAAATAGAGGAGAGACTGAAAGAAACCTAAGGAGAGAAAGTGAAATCAATCTTCAGATTAGCACAATGAGCATCCTTTTAAAATACTTTTATAATATTATAGAGATGCTTTAATAATCCTCTTAGAGAGAATAACTAGGCTTGCATATTTAACAGGCCAGTGTTTAATTCCTGAATTCACCACAGGTTCTCTGTCAAGCCATGCAGACAGCAAACCACACTGCACTGAATGGCTAACAATATGTTAATAATGACTTGCCCACGTTTTACAAGAAATGTTACGAATTCCCTCCATAAAAATCACTCTTTTTCATCTCTAGGAAAGTTCTCAGAAATACTGAAGCTGCATTTTTTAAAGTGACATGGAAATACTTATTGTTAACGTTATGATCCCCTTGGTGTTGTGAATAAGAGTGAGATTGCTAAGCTGTGCTGACAGCAAACTGAGGTGCTCAGAGGCAGCAGAGGCGCAGGTATTCCTGCACCTTTTGCTTGAAGGGAATATGCCTGAAATATCAAAAGGGCATCCCGTATCTAATGCTTGGTTTGATGAGAATACAGATGAGAGCAATCTGACAGAGACAGTCTGATCTCCTGATGGAGACAGGGTGCTTTTTGCCCCTAGTGAAAATCTTTGCTCCCTGCCCATGAGGACTGCCTTTTCCTCTTGCTCATGTTGTGGAGCTTTGAGCAGCTTTCCACATTGCATGGTCCCATCCAAAATCTGAGGAAAGCGTAATTTTCCCTGGCAGCCTGCAGGTTATTTGTGAGTCTTTTTGTACAGGCAAGTCTCCTGTTCCTTTTGGGAGTCTCCAGCCAGCCTGCAGGCTCCCTGTTCTCTGCTGCTGCTCATCCTGCAGTGGCTTTCACCTGCCCCATGTGCTGCAGCAAGCTGCTTACTTGCACGCCAGAGTAAAGCAGCCTGCCTTTCTGCTGTCTTCCTGTAGCCTTTTAAACATTCTGTAACACACAGCACACATGCAGTAAACAGTGAACAAACACAGGGTGCTGGGCCATGTTGACTAGACCGTGCTTTTGCTGAGAAAGGTTGGACCAGATGGTCCTTGAGGTCCCTTCCAACCTGTATTCTATGACTCCATGAAATACAAGAGATAGCATCCTTCTCACTTACCTAAGTGTTTTTCAAATATTTCCTTGTGGTCATATGATGATAACTCCGGACAATCTGATGTTACCAGTGTGAAGCACAAACTGTGGATCACAGCGGTGAATGCAGGAAATAAAGTAGGTTTGAAAAAATGTAAACAGCTTTGTTTCATTAAAGTCATCTACAGGGAGAAGCAGCATATTTCGAGGAAAAACCGTATTCCTTGGCCAGCTGGTCTTCACTGGCTAAATAAGATTCATGTTTTCTTTTTTACGTGGTTTTATTTTTTAACAAACTTATCGTAGAAGCCCTGAGACGCTTCGAAACTTGACTCTAGAACTTTGCCTAGTGGCAGACAAATAAATTCAGGGTTCCTAGGTTATTTTGCAAGTAACCACAGGAGCTCTGTTCAATGTGCATGAAGTATCTTTTGTGGTGTCCAAAGCAGTTGACTGTACAGCTGAGGAGCTATCCTTTTGAAAGTATATTTAACCTCCAATATGCAGAAGTTATTGTATTGTCTAAAAAAGCCCTCCTTTATGAACCTTGTGTGTCTGGGGTTTCATATTCCAACTCTGACCAGGAAACATGGAGAGCTCCTGTTTTTAGTGAGGCTGCTTTTTGTTCTCTTAAAATTATCTGATGACCTTAAACTTGCTAAGGTAACACTGCCAGAAAAGTAAACGCTCTCTTTCATCTCTAAGTGCATTTTCTTCTTTTGGCCTGTATGGATTTGCAGGATCCAGAGTCCATTTTTCATACACACATAGGCATTTTTTCCTCCCCTGTGAGCAACCACATTTCCTTTTGAAGCTGTTTCAGCTACTGACAATTAACAGGACTTACAGTTTGTGACAGAAATGTTGGCTGGAAGGAATGTCTGTGGGTCATCCTGTCCAACCTCCTGAACTAGTGCTGCCGCTTTACCAGGTTAGTATGGCTTTGTCTAGCCAAGTCCTACAAACCTCTGTGGATGGTGACTCCACAGCCTCCCTGGATACCCTGTATTATCCCTCAGTAAAGTTGTTGTGTTTTTTTTTCTCTGATGTCCACCCAAGCCACAACCAGTGGTAGTTACCCCCTGTTATCATTTGCCAGTGCCAAGATTTTGGCTGTTTCGTGTGTGTGAATACCTTACAAATAGTTGTAGGCTACAATTAAATCATCCCTTCGTCTCTTCTTTATCAGATAAAACAAGATTAAACAAGACCAATTCTCTCAGCTGTCCCTTTTTGGTCATATGCTTAAGGTACCTGGCCATCTTAGCAGCACTCTGCTGAGCTCTCTCCAGTTTATTACCATCCTTCTTACACTGGGAGTCCAAAACTGAACACAATATTCCAGTTGAAGCCTTACCAGTAATTACCCTGTACATCCAGGGACTCACAGTGTAACTTGTTTCTGCCACTTTTCTTCCTTTTCTCACCGAGTGAAATGCTCTTTGGAGATGAAGCATTTTCTTTTTTTTTTTTTCCTTTTTGTTACATCTGGGATTTTGTTGGCTATGGTTTGAAGACAGGAGATGCTTTGCTATTTATGTCATCTGTGGAGGTGGCAGCAGGGGAAAAGTCATCCACAGGTGCACACATGGTCCTGATAGACACAGTCAAAAAAGTTGGTGTTGGGCAGAAGCTGAAAGAAAAACCACATACGTACACCTTCTGTGAGATGCACATTAGATGAAACTCCATAGAGGAGTGTGGTCAATGAAAGGAAAATAACTTTCTTTAGTTTACAACTGTTTTCAAACACACTGTTGCTATTTGCTGCAAATCCAAGTAAGGGAGCAGGGTAGCAATCTGCTCACTTGTCTTCCTACTGCAGATTCCCAAGGAAGATCTGTCCGGATGAAGCCTCCCACGTCTGAACTCATCTGGTACATTTTCTTAATAGCTGGAGAAGGAAAACAAAGGTTTGCATAGGGTGGTTCAGCTGAACGATAGCACGGAGCTACTCTGAAGTGAGTCACCCCCTGACAGGCCTTCTTTGTCTCTCTTCAGCATGAGAGGAGCACTGAAAAAGGAGCTTGGCTGTAGAGTTCTGCAGTACAGTGTTTTCCAGAGTTTTCCGTTGTTCATTACTTTCATTGCCTTTAATGTTTAAATGAGCGTTTATGAACATCTTGGGGGAAAAAATGAGAAACACCCTGACCTGCTATAGCTATCACGCAAGAACAGCGTTTGGATTATTTGAACTCAGTCCTGTTTTGTGTTCTACACAAGGTATTATCCCTCTAAGGTGATTTTTTATTTTTAATAAATGAGAACAGGAGATGTGAGATGCACTCACCTAACTTATCTTAGCTGAGACAAGTTTGAAGCGTTGTTGGATGCCTCAGTAAATGATATATGATCATCTGGATTTTTATAACCCAGGATTTCTATCCATTTCAGACAGGTTATTATGCGGAGCAGAGTTCATCTGGATTCGAGCTAGTCTTAAAGTGGAATCTAGTAGAGGCTTTAATAGAGTATCTAACAAACAAAGAGATTTTGAGCCTTTATCTACCAGTGTGTTATTCTAGTTTACTTCTAGAGTAACAAAATTATACTTTGTATTAGCTTCAAACTAGAGTTGTTCATTGTTGAATCAAGTCTTGTGTTTTGATCAAGATACAGAGAACTGTGTTTTTAAAAGTGCTGAAGTCTTTGTTTGTTTTGGAAGATGTTAAAACATGTTAAAGAAAATTAGTTCTAGGCTGAATATTTGTATGACAAGTTCTGCCTACAGCAAATCTCTATGACTGAGCTCAGATCTCTAAAAATAAGATTTAAAATTGGAATGTTTATGCAAGTCTTAACACTTGTGGTACCAGTGGATGTTGCCATAATAATAAATGGAATAACAGAATGTTGTCACACTGCATTGAATTTCTGACCTCTGTTTCATCTTGTGAGACAAATTGATCCTCGAATGTTAAGGCCATAAAGAATTACCTGAATAGAAATTTCTTCTGAATACTTGCAATGAAACTCAATATGCTACATGATTCAAGTAACCAATAAATGAATTCATTATTATGATCACTTTGAAAATTACTTTAGCAGCAAAGCAGAAGCATCATCAAACAAAAAAGCAGGCAATAACAGGGATTTTTTTCCCCATGCCTTTGTCTTATGCTCCACAGATGACAGTTTCTAAAGGGCAGAAATACACAAAACCCAATAACTGTGTGTGGAAATCAGCTCCTGCAGTTCCAGAGGATGATATTTCTAACGCACAGCAATGTGAAACAGTGAAATATTTCTGGGTTTGCCCTCTCCAAAGGGGGCCATCAGTGGCCAAATATAGCAATTGTAGAAAATATGTTAAGAGGAGCTGTGCTTTCCCTGTTATGCCAGGGGAGCTGGTGCTCAGAGCCCCTCTGGCTGTGCAGGAGGCAGGGGAGAACAGGGATGACTGAGATGTGTCAGCACAGTGATGCCTCCGTGGCACCAACATACTGAATCCCCTCTGGACCTTTTTCATACTCTGTTGATCATGCTACTGGAGTTATTTGAATTGTTCTTGACGGTAATGGAAATTATGTTGGAGAATAGAGCCAGGATCTCAGGAGCCAGAGTTGTCGAAAGAGCAACATCTCTGCTTGCCTCTCCCTCTTCATGCTCTGGGCTCCCTTGCTGCAGCCTGGGATATGTGCCAAAGATTTGAATCCTGGGAGGCTGGAGTACCTTACCCACCCATCTGTAGAGTTTGAAGGCTCTTCCCCCTCTCCCATTTATACCTATGGAAGAGTTTGGCTGGGAATGTCATTATTTTGACATACTAACATGGAGCAGTGCTTGGGGCAGGCCACGCTGCTGCACTGGCTGTGTTCAGTCTCCTTTCTTCGGAGCCTGGAGAGAACTATGTGCATTCCCTAAACAGAAACAGGCATCGAAAGGCACTGCCTTCAGCCTGGCAGGAGAGAGCATCATGCCTTTGATGTAAACTGGGGCGGTAGCAGGAAAATCAGGCCAGCTCTGTGGAGCCTGGGGTTCTGTCACTCCCTCCAGAAACCCGAGGGCAGAGCACCTCTGTTTCTGCTGACAGAGCCCCTTACCCCAGAGGTGAATGTTCTGGTGCCAGGCACTGGCTTGAGGGATACAAACAACCCATAATCCAACAGTGATTATGGGAACAGTGTGCGTGATACCCCCTGCGAAGAGACCCTCTTTGTTCCTCCAAAATGAGTTGTTCTTTGCAAGACTACCCTTAGCCTATAAGCATTCTTTCTTTTACATGTATTTCTCCAGTGCAAAGATTTTAGGAGCCCAGGGCTGGGTTTAAGAATAGTGATGTTGTGAGACAGTGCAACAGTTTAATACGTCAAACCTCGCAGGAGAATCTCCTTCTGGGACTACCCTGTATTTCAGACCAACTGGCCTTCCTGCCATGTGCTCCACAGACTCAGGGATGAAGGCTCTTTTGCTTTTAAGATTTCAGTGCCTGGATCCAATAACCGATGTAGAGAAGGTGATTTTGTATTAGGTGAATGTCTTAAGGAAAATCTGGTATCATTTTAAGCAGCCGCAACTCAACGACCTTCTAAAAGAACTGGGGTTTCTGTTGTACTCCGTTTTCTCCAATAATGTCCAAAGCAGAGTTGGGAGTTTCAAAACTAGAGGAGTCTTTCTTTGCTCGTTCTGCTTGTCACTCCATAGAAAAACCTTCACCTTTCGTCCTTACCCCTCAAATGAAATTCCAGCACTCTCGGTCAGGTGATCCACTTTGATTCGCTTGCAAAGTGAAATCAATAATCTCATTTTAAAAACTTGCTGAAGGCAGGGAATCTCCCTCATATTGGACATACTATCAGAGAAGAATCTGCCATTCTGGGTTAACCTGACCTCCAGCCTGCAAGGATAAGTAGCCTGAGAAAGCATGGGGGATTTAGTAGCAAAATCAAATGAGTGGAGAGATTGTGATAACAACTATAGAAGGTTACCAAGGAGTTATTAGGATTATACCACGTTTCAGTTTTTCGGTCACACACTTTTTCAACAGATTTTCTAAATAATTGCGTTTGAACCAATATACACAGGATGATGTAAGATTTATATAGGTGAATATGTTGACACACTGAAAGCATAAGTAGCAGAAGACATGCTGTTTCTATTGCTTACCTCATTACAGACAGATGACAAAGTCACAATGTCTCTGTGAAATCATGAGTTTCTTTGATTATCATGGAGAAAATGTCCATTTCCCCTTTTTCAGAAGGCTCTTTCAGGCACTGCTGTGGGAAAAAAACCAAACCAGCTGAGGTCTAAATGCTATACTTTGGGTTCCCAATGCAGAAAAAAATCCCCTAGGTTTTGTTGCTAAGTACAAATACACACTTCTAGTCTCATGGCAGAGGAGACCTGTTTTCAGAATGGGAAACCCATCCCTGACTTCCAGTCTATATCTGGTTCTTATCCTTTAAGAAAGGAATACAAGAATTTTCCAAGACTAGGTTTTGGACCAGACATATGTTTTATAATAATCCCTAACCATATATTAAATGTCCTTTTAGATTTAAAAGGATTTCATAGAGTGACTTCATCTCCTGAGGCTTTGAAAAATAGTCATCGATAGTCTTTGAGTAAATGGCACTGCTGCCAAGGGAAATAGGACACTCAAAGATTAAGAGTGCAAATTGAAAAAAAAACCCTGCTGTTTGAATCTGGAAATGATCAGACAGATATAAGCAGGTGCAATCTCCACCTCTCCCGTTAATATCCTGTGGGAAGGTGCATGGTCCCATGCACTTCCCATGGTGCAATTGCAGCCACGCAGCCTGGGTGGCCCCAGGTGAGTAGCTTCACCCGCCACATTTGTCAGCTACCAGATGTGACGAGCCTGGTGCTGAGCCTGAGGAGTCAGGTGAAGTCACATAGCACATGGTACAACGGGAGCATTTGAACTCTGTGGCCTCCTTGCCTAACCCCCACCGAGTGTAGCGGAGCTGGGTACCTCCCTGCTTACTGTGACTTTGAGGTCCTTCATATGCCACATCAGTTCTTGAGATAGGGGGTCAAGTTGGCAACAGGTGTAAACCACTAGAGCACTGATGGCAATGATAGCAGATTCCGCAGCACAGAGTCATGGTTACACGTGCTCTGGATGTTCTGCAATGCAAACTCTGCCTCCTCTTCGCCTGTCTGTAGGGTGCCCATCTGTTTTCTTGCTGAGCTGATGCTGGGCTTGCTAATGACTTGGATGAACTCTGTTCTTAGGTCAGGGACTGAAAGCACTAAAGGGTGTTTTGTGAACACCCCAGTGGTTGGCAAGGAATATGGGTTATCCCGCCCATGGCTGCAGACAATGTGAGACCCTCTGATGTTGCCATCATTCAGGGGAAATTAGAAAGTTAAACACCGAAGCAAATAGGGAGAGCAAAGCATGATATTCATTACCTTGAGTGTGCTTTTGCTCAGTGTTGCTCATGGGCGGGCAAAGGTTGGGTATCTGGGACATAAAGAGAAGTGAGGAAAAAATTCAAGGAATCCCTAGAAACGTGGTGAGACTGTGATCTCCCCATGGAGAATGAGGAAAAATTCCATTTTCCTGGCGGGAATGACATTTTCCTACCACTTGAGTAGAACTGCTGCAGTGAAGACTCCTGACCTGGCTGCTCACACTGCAGACCACTGACTTCATCATTTCAGAAACCAGCAAGAGTTGTGCATGCACAGGGGGGTCAGGAGAGCTTCAAAGGCAGTTGGCTGTGGATGTCTAGAGCTTTTTAAAAAATAGAAGGTAGGAACTAGGGAGATGTGAGTGCAGCTACAGCAACAAGGAGGCAATGGAGAGCATGGGAGTGACAGGCTCTCTTCAGTTATTCCTCCTGGAGCTCTGGGCTAATGTGTTTTGACATATGCTGGTGGTGCCATGTGGCTTCCCATCCCAGGTGGAGCAGGCTGTTACACCTCCCAGGAGCGCCCAGCATGGAGGTTGCCATGGCCGGGTGTGACTCAAGCACCATCACTGTGCAGGAAGGCATACCAATTTTTGTTTTAAGATTAAAAAATGTGACACAACTCATTAATGTCAGACATCTGACGTTTCCAGAGGTATAACCTCTTTCCTCAGCAACTTATTTCTGCTGCTTCAAGCTGCAGACACCTGGGGTCTTCAGATGAGTGTTGTCTCAGTGTTTTCTGTGCTGTGCCAGAGCCCTGAACAGCCAGACCTGGGAGAGGGAACTGGGTTAAATTGAGCAGAAGATGGGGAGACCATCCTGGAAGCCAGAGTCTCTGTCATCCCCACCACATATATTCTGCTGACAGCCTGCTCCAAGCCTGGTCCTTAGGGCTCTCTCTTGACCCTGGAGAAGCCTTGATTCAGATTTGGGTGGTTCCATTGGTCTAAGTATGTCATTAAGTCTCATTCTGTTAGCAGGTTCAATGGCACTTTGATATGAATTGGAGCCAGGGAAATATTAAATTGAAATCTGTTTATTTCTCTTCCACAGTGATAAAAGATGAAAAATGCATAAAGCTTTGTTCCCTCTCTAGTGCAGGAGGTGAACAAGCTCAATTTCACCTGAGAGCAGCCAAGAAAAAGGAGCTGAATTTGTCTTTGAAGTCAAAGCATAGATCATAATAAAATATATGATACTATTACAGCGTATGGTTCCTTCAGGTGCATGGAGGGAGTCTCTGCAGCCACAGTCTAAGGGGCATCCTGTTGTTTCTTGGTTATTTCATGTTGTACAAGTCAACAACTCCTATTTATAACGTGTGAAATATTCAGCCAGTGGAGTTTTCTGCTTGGCTGATTCTGCCTTAACTTACAATGAACATTAGTCTTGTGCTTCACGGACTGTCAGATTCCTCGAGTAGGATAACTCCCTTGAAGAAAGTTTCTCACCCACAGGGTGGCTCAGACAGAGAGTTTCACTTGCTTCTGCCAGCTCCAGCCTGGGATCGTGCAAGACGAAAAGGGTGGGCAGGCAGGCAGGATGTGGCAGGTGAAGCAGCAGTCTTGGCACAAGCAGTTGGCATTTGCTTTGGGTGAAAGGTCTCACATGGCTTCACTCCTCTCTCTTGTTATTTCCAGGTGCCTCCCTAGAACACATGGGTTCTGGCCAGCCCCAAAGTGAAATTGCAGGTCTGTATTTATGTCTTCTGAAACCGTTTGTACGGGAGAATCCATCAAATGGTTTGCACTCGTATAGTTCTAGGGCTTGTGCCTGCTCCTTTTAGGAGCCAAGGTGGAATGTCTCCATTCGGGAGCCCAGATCTAAGGTCACTCACAGCCAGGCATTACCGTTGATTTACATAGGGGTATAAAAGCAGAGCCCAATGCCAGATCCCACAGCCTGCAAATCCTTGGGAACTAGTTCTGTTTGGTTACCTGGTGTGGTGTCAGCATTGTGCTTTGAGGAGGCAATGGCTCCAGAGGAGCACCGCTTGAAGGAACTCCATCTTCAGTGAGCAATTTGGCAGGTCCAACACCTTTGATGACTTAACATTTTGCTCAGAAAGACGTTAACTGCTTCTGGCTTAAGAATAAAGTAAAGGACAAGGAAAGGGGAGGATTCAGGGGCTTGGTT
This sequence comes from Falco cherrug, assembly GCF_023634085.1. Classification (NCBI taxonomy): domain Eukaryota; kingdom Metazoa; phylum Chordata; class Aves; order Falconiformes; family Falconidae; genus Falco; species Falco cherrug. The sequence goes on along the minus strand of NC_073702.1, from coordinate 80,986,412 downwards.
GGACCTTACATGCTTAGGGCAGCAGCCCTGCCTCCTCCTCCCTGCCCCACTCCCTGCACACCTCCCTGAGCTGCAGGGAGCAAAGAAAGCAGCAGGTTTTTTGGTAGCCTAGATGTGGTGAGGCAGTATGTTGTCATACTCCAATTAGGTACTTAGAAATGTCTCTAAGAGGTATTAACATCACAACTAATGCTAGCGGGCACTTTTGTTGTCAGTCTTGAAAGAGAAGCAAAAGGCTGAGTTACAGACAGGAGGCTCAACCCAAATGTGCTTTGTCCAGTTCAGACGAGAAATGTGATCTTGCATGGAGTGAGGGAACTTGTACTCTGGCTGCTCAAGCTCCACGTGTCCCGTGTGACTGCACACACTGCTGCTGTGTCAGGGCTGGCAATGGGGAGGCTCTCACAAGCTCCAGATCTATGTCAATAAAACACAACCAAAGTGAAGGCTGCTGTTGCGTTTACCAGCCTAAATTCCGATAGCACTGGGAACCGGAGGCTCTGATCAAGTGTTCATGTTGGTTCTCTGTAAGTTGATGTAAAGAGGTGAACATCACATGTGTCAAGAGGGATTATCTGGGCTAGCTTCTCTAACTAATCCAGCTGGATGCAATCGGCTCATGAGAATTTTTTCCAAAGCAGATTGCCAGGGCTATGGCAGGTGCCCGGGGTTCAGGGGTCTACTTTGTGGATGAAAAGGCCTTGCCATTTGAACACTTCAGGAAACTACCTCACTTCCTCTTGGAAATCTTCGAAGGCTGAAGGGCAGTTACATTATCTTGGCCATCTTACATGTTCTCCATTTTCAAGTGTTCGAGCATCTCATGAGACTCAGCTGTACAGTATGCCCAACTCACTACTGGGAAAAAAATTGTTCGTGGTGGTCTTTTCCCAGATTCTTAAGAGTTTGGGGTCTGAGACAAAATGATTATAGTCCTGGATGCTGATCAGCTGAGGGGCTAAAATACAAGGACACCAAAACAGGAGGCAGAAAAAATGAGAATATTCTCACTGCTGTGTTACTCAAATCAGGCCAAAAATGCTGTGGATGTTGGAGGAAATTCTGTTTAAGATGTTTTCCTAAACCAAGATGGTGGGCATATCTTGAAAGCATTCAGTGATCAACCATTAAAAATTTCACCCATCTCTTTAGCTTGTGCCTTAACCCACGCTTTCATTGTCTGGGCAAGTTTTCACATCACAGAAACTAGAATTTATTAGAGTAACTGGCTCATCCATGTGATCCTGTAACTTTACTGAATCATGTCTTGTCACTGGATTAGGCTTTGATAAACATAAGAAATATGCTGTTTTATAGGAGGGGCCCAAAGACACCTCTCATATTGCCTATTGCTAGGAGAATTTTTCTCCAAGTGCCAATTATGAAATTGTTTTCATTACTGTAAGAATGTCTTGATTAAAAAACAGTTTTCAAACAGGGCTTTTACCCTGGCTGAGGTAGCGTCAAATGAACAGATCTGTGCTGAGTGCCCTCTTTCTAGCCTGTATGTATAAAGTATCCAGAAGTTCGAAACAAAACCCTCAGCTGCACACGCAAGCCTGTTTTGGTGGACTTCAGCCAGTCTATTAACATAACAAGGAAAATATGTGCTTATTCAGATTCTGTTCGTGATCCATATTTCATAACTTCTAAAGAAGGAGTTGCTTGAATAATGGCAGTAATAATACATTAGTGAAGTTACTTGTAATCTTCAATGCAATCTGACAACTACAGAAAAATACAGCATGCTGCTGAGTATCTTAAAATGTGTGTATATATGTGTTGGGGGGATATGGAGAAAGGTGTATCATCTGCCACAAATGTCACAAGAATCCTTGCTGAAAGTATGAAGTGCTTAGTGATTTTTCTTTTTTTTTCGTTCTTTTTTCTTTCTTTCTTTTTTTTTTTTTTTCTTCTTCACTGCCAGCCTGAAGAGCTCCCCTCCAGCTTCTAGTTCAGCACTGTGGACTCTGCCCTCAGATGCCTCTGGAACATCAGAAGCCCTGTAGACCACATGAGGGTTTTCCCACCACCCCTGAGGGTGTACTGCTTACTCAGGGTTTGCATGACACAGCTGCCCGGCGCTTAATGCACAGTTATGGAGGTAACTCAAAAGAAGGCTACTGAAAAGAGCCAGTGGGCTGCAATAAAAAGATTCAAATCTTCGTGACAACACCCTGGAATAATGTCTGTATTCCAGCAAAGATAGCACATTCAATAGCTTGGCTTACATTTCTTTAAAAGTAAATATCCAAGTAACCTTTCGCTGACAGGTTTTCATACCATTCCTCTGGCTGGTGCTGGAAACACAGAAATTCAAATAACGCAACAGCTTTGTGAGGTGCTTTACCCTTCAGTTTCCTAATGCTTTGTTTTAAGTAGTACAGCCTGGGGGTTGCTGATATCTACCTATATAGTTGGGCTGTTGCATGCTTTCCTATACAAAAGATTATTTTTTCAAGGAATTTTTTCTGCCGTTGCCAATAGCAGATGGTTAGAATTTGGCACCTGGAGAGATGATGATCTACAGATATACCTTGTCTTCACCCACAAAAATCTGTTTTAGAATTAGCTCACTTATAAACTGCTACGGATGTTATTTTCCCTCACTAATCTTCTCCAAAGTTGGCAGCATCCCAAAGTATCAAGTGAACGTGGCCATTGTGAGGCGCAGGTTTCAGCAACTGCAGGTACAAGGGGTGGTGAAAGATGGAGGGAACTGCTAAACCTGCCCACACCTCTCACACCTTCCAGGCAGCTGGATTTGGGTTTGAGCAAATGGGTTGCCGTTCAGAGGTAGCCGGCTTTGCTGCAGTGGGGTATTGCTGTCAGCGTGCCGGCCTGGAGAACACCACTCTGCCTCTGAATACAGGAGCCCAGCCCCACAGAGGCAGATGGGGGGCATGGGAAGGGAGGCTCACTGCTGTCTAACAGAACAAATTGCCTGAACCCTCTTCTGCTTAAAAATGTAGAAAATTGCATATTTAAGCTAATAGGGTTCTCAGAAAAAAGGGCTGGCCAGTTTTGGTTGCTTCTGCCCTGTTGGAGACGGGGTGGGTGTTGCAGTCTGATGACACATGGTTTTGTCCCAGGACCTTCGCCTCCCACAGTGCAGCGGCTGGCCATGTAAAAGTGCAGAAATAACACAGCCAGGGACAGGCTCTGAATTTTGTTTTAACTTTTAATGACTTTGTAGTAGAACACTAACAATTGTCTTCAACGTGGCTTAACAGCATGCAGTATGGTAAAGTGAATGAAACAAACAGAATAACCTCAAAAA